>NC_042623.1:237808949-238170415 GCF_901001135.1 Rhinatrema bivittatum
GCAAGGTCAACAGTGGGAAGCAATGCAAATATTAAAAGCTGAATTTCTTCAAATCAAGAAAGAAGTTAAACATTAGAACATATGTAATATGTTTTTTTGGTTTTGGAAGAATGTTATAGTGTATACTAGTCTATACTAGATCTCCTCATTGAGGATAAGGATTAAGTTATCTATATAAATACGTCGACATGCTTTGACATACAGGAGGAAAATATGCTGGTAGACAAGGACTGCTTGAGCCACTTCGTCTGTCCATCTGCCACGGATCCTACTTGATTTCTGGTGCCCTCCCACCCTTGTCCTACTTACTAAGGTCTCTCTGCGCCTGCCCCATTCCTGCATGAATTCTGTCACTCCTTTGATTCCTGCTACCTCTGCTCGAACGCATCTGCAGATGTCCACTACCTTTCCCCCTGAAAAAATATTTTCATGCATTCCTGTTAAGCTTCGCTTCCTCCAGCTTTGTATTATGTCTCCCTTGTCTTTGAGTTTCTTTCTCATTCCATACAAAATTCTTCCTTCTTTTGGTGTGGCAAGTGTGAATCTGAATCTGCTACTTTGTGAGCATAAACATTCTATTTGGGCAGCGAGTCCAAAGGATGGAGAAACACTTTAAAGAAATGAGAGATGCTCTCAAACGTAAATGTAATGCATGGCAATTAACCAGGTAGAAACATAGCAACATAGAAATGACGGCAGAAGAAGACCAATAGGCTCATCCAGTCTGCCCAGCACGCTTTCACACTTATTTTCTCATATCTGTTACTCCAAACGCTGTTCAGGGCCCTTATTGGTAGCTTTTTGATTCTAATTTCCTTCCACCCCCGCCATTGATGCAGAGAGCAGTATTAGAGCTGTATCAAAGTGAAGTATAAGGCTTAATGTTTGAGGGTAGTATCCATCGTATTGAGCAAGTTACCCCGATGTTTGTATACTCATATTGCTCAGATCAATGCCTTGTTAGATGTTGGCTGGATGTAAATCCTATTTCTTCATTCCCCCCCTGCCGTTGAAGCAGTCAACTGCGCTGGATATGCATTCAAAGTGAAGTATCAGGCTTAATTTGTTAGGGGTAGTAACCTCCGCAATAAGCAAGCTACTCCCATGCTTATTTGTTTACTCAGGCTGTGCAATTTAGTTCTTGTTGGTTGTTGTCTGAATATAAATCCTCTTTTCTTCATTCCCCTGCCATTGAAGCAGTGAGCTGCGCTGCATATGCTTTCCAAGTGAAGTAACAGGCTTAATTGTTTCGGGGTAGTAACCGCTGCAACAAGCAAGCTACTCCCTCATTTGTTTACCCAGACTGTGCAATTCAGTCCTTGTTGGCTGTTGCCTGAATGTAAATCCTCTTATTTTCATTCCCTCCTGCTGTTGAAGCAGAGATAACGTTGAAGCAGAGATTTACACTGGATATGCATTGAAAGTGAAGTATCAGGCTTAATTGGTTTGGGGTAGTAACCGCTGCAACAAGCAAGCTACTCCCATGCTTATTTGTTTACCCAGACTGTGCTACCTTATTGGTTGTTGCCTGAATGCAAATCCTCTTTTCCACATTTCTTCTTGCCATTGAAGCATAGAGCAATGTTGGAGTCGCATTATCCGTGTGAATGTTTATTGAATAATGGTATTAATCACCAGGTAGTAGCCATCATTCCCGCATGCCACCCCCATACCTCTTCTCTTCATTCCCATCCTCCAGGCTTTATGGATCCACAGTGTTTATCCCACGCCCCTTTGAAATCCTTCACAATTTTGGTCTTCACCACTTCCTCCGGAAGGGCATTCCAGGCATCCACCATCCTCTCCATGAAGAAATACTTCCTGACCTTGGTTCTAAGTCTTCCTCCTTGGAGTTTTAAATCGTGACCCCTGGTTCTGTTGATTTTATTCCAACAGAAAAGGTTTATCATTGATTTTGGATCATTAAAACCTTTCAAGTATCTGAATGTCTGTATCATATCACCCCTGCTCCTCCTTTCCTCCAGGGTATACATATTTAGATTCTTCAATCTCTCCTCATATGTCATTTGATGAAGACCATCCAGCTTTTTGGTCGCCCTTCTCTGGACCACCTCCATCCCCTCTCTGTTCCTTCGGTGATACGGTCTCCAGAACTGAGCACTGTACTCCAGGTGAAGCCTCACCAAGGACCTGTACAAGGGGATAATCACTTCCTTTTTCTTACTCAATATTCCTCTCTCTATGCAGCCTAGCATTCTTCTGGCTTTAGCTATCGCCTTGTCACATTGTTTTGCCGACTTCAGATTGTTAGACACTATCACCCCAATGTCTCTCTCCTGCTCCATGCACATCAGCCCTTCACCCCCCATCGAATACATTTCTTTCGGATTTCCACACCCCATATGCATGACTCTGCATTTCTTGGCTTTGAATCTCAGCTGCCATAACGTCGACCAGACTTCCAGCTTCCTTAAATCCCGTCTCATTCTCTCCACTCCTACTGGTGTGTCCACTCTGTTGCAGATCTTAGTAACATCTGCAAATAGACAAACCTTACCTTCTATCCCGTCTGCGATGTCGCTCACAAAGATATTGAACAGGACCGATCCCAACACCGACCCTTGCAGTACTCCGCTCATCACCGATCTCTCTTTAGAGTAAGTTCCATTTACCATTACACATTGTCTTCTATCCTTCAACCAGTTTGCTATCCAGGCCACCACCTTGGCACTCACACCCAAGCTTCTCATTTTATTCACAAGCCTCCTGTGCGGGACCATATCAAAAGCTTTGCTAAAATCCAAGTAGATGACATCGAGCACTCTTCCTCGATCCAATTCCTTAGTCACCCAATCAAAAAAGTCGATCAGATTCGTTTATCAGGACCTTCCCTTGGTGAAATCTTGCTGCTCCTGATCCATCAATTCTGCTGCTTGTAGATAGTTCACTATTCTTTCCTTCAGCAGCGACTCCAGTACTTTTCCCACCACCGAGGTGAGGCTAAACGGCCTATAGTTTCCAGCCTCCTCTCTGCTCCCACTCTTGTGAAGTGGGACCACCGTCGCTCTTCTCCAATCACTCTGCACCACTCCAGTTTCCAAGGATCTATTGAACAGGTCACACAGCGGATCCGACAGCACATCTCTGAGCTCCCTCAGATGAACCTCATCAGGCCCCATGGCTTTGTCCGCTTTCAGTTTTCCTAGCTCTTCCCATACATTCTCTTTCGTAAACAGAGTTTCATCCATTCCACTCCCCTCCAGTTTCTTGTTAACTAGCGACGGTCCTTCTCCGGGGTCTTCTTTAGTGAACACCGAACTGAAGTATTCGTTTAATATTTCTGCCATTTCTTCATCTGTCTCCACCCATTGATCCTTTTCACCTTTCAATTTCAGTAAAGCCCTTTGGACTTTTCTCCTTTCACTGATGAATCTGAAAAATGTTTTGTCACCTCACTTTACCTCTTTGGCAATCCTTTCTTCTGCTTGACTTTTCGCTTTCTTGATTACTTTCTTTGTCTCCCTCAGTTCCACCAGTTATTCTTCCTTGTGATCCTCCCTTTGGGATCCTTTATATTTCTTAAATGCTGTTCTTTTATCTTATTTTATCAGCCACCTCCTTTGTGAACCAGATAGGTTTCATTCTTTTCTTGCTTTTCTTTACTTTTCTAGCATATATATTAGTCACTTCAGTAAATGCTCCTTTTAGTTTGGCCCACTGTTGTTCCACATCTCTCGTTTTCTCCCAGCCTTCTAGTTCTTCCTTCAGGTTCTTTCCCATTTCAACAAACCCGTGTCTTTGTGCGACTATTAGTGATATGAAACCATACTGTTTGATGATCACTGGTGCTGAGGTGGGTGCCCACCTGGATGTTAGAGACATTTTCTCCATTAGTGAGCACTAAATCGAGTATAGCTCCCTCCCTCATAGGTTCCATTACCATTTGTTTGAACAGAGCCCCTTGCAGGGTATCCACTCTCTACTACTGTTAGATTCCGCAGAAGGGATTCTCCAGTCTACATCCGGCAGATTAAAATCTCCAACAATCACCACTTCTCCCTTCTTTCCCATCTTTTGGATGTCTTCAACCAGATCTTTGTCTAGTACTTCGATTTGATTTGGAGGTCTGTAAACCACTCCAATAAAAACTGATGCCCCCATCATCCTTTATTTAGGATGGCCCATAAAGCTTCTTCTTTGCCTCATCTTCCTTGCAGCTTGGATGCTTGGATATTGTTTTTGACATAGCCACTCCTCCCACTTTACTGTCATCTCTGTCCTTCCTTAATAAGTTATATCCCGGTGTGGCCGTATCCCAATCATGTGAATCCGTGAACCACGTCTCCGTGACAGCAACAGTGACCAAGTCCGCCTCCACTATTAGGGCTTGCAGATCTGGGATTTTATTGCCTAAACTACGAGCATTTGTGCTCATAGCTTTCCAGCTATTCTGGTACAGGTTACTGCTTTTCTTGGACTCCCTTTGTGACTTATTTAGCTGACTTTTGTTATCTCCTTTGCCCTTTTTCATTGCATTTGTATTTGTATTTGGAGGGTGACATTTTAATGTCCTACTGTCACCCATGTCCTCTAGTTTAAATGCCTTATGACATAGGATTTGAATTTATCTCTTAGGATCCTTTTTTCCTCCACAGACAGATGTGTCACCTTTGACAAACAGCTTTTTTCTGTTCCATACATGACCCCAGCCCCCAATATATCGAAAACATTTTTCTTTACCCCAGGATTTGAGCCATACATTGAAGTTATCAATATGGCATAGCCTCTCCTTCCCCTTACCATGAACAGATAACACTTCTGAAAAGGTAATGGTTGTCGCCATGTGACTAATCTGCTTCGCTAGAGACTGGAAATCTCTCTGTACCACTTGGATGCTGTTACTAGCAAGGTCGTTGGTTCCTAGATGGATGATAATATCAGCTTTAGAGTCTTTGCTTTCTTCTTGGATCGTTTTGACTATCTGAATAGCATTTCTGCCAGCCGATGATCCTGGAAGGCATTTGACAGTAGTGTTTCCCTCTAGAAGAATTTCCAAATTAGTGCCTCTGATGACAGAGTCACCCAGCACAATGAGCTTTTTTCTTTGGTTATTGATTGTATTTTGGAATTTCTGTATGCATTGGGTTTCTTTTTTCTTTTCAGATACCACGTCTATCTCTTTCACCAGAGCTTTATACTTATGTGATACAGATAAGGCATTTTGTACTTGTGTCACTTGAGAGATTGTGTGTTTCCGCACCACTGGTCTCACTCTACCAGAGCCCACCATAATCATGTTGCAGCTAGAAATGCTGCAGCTAGAATCCTAACCAACACCAACAGAGGATCACACATCACTCCCATACTACGGAACCTTCACTGGCTGCCAATAAAATACAGAATATTGCACAAGGCTCTTACCACAATTCACAAAACCATTCACAATCAGCAACAACTTGACCTCCAGATTCCACTCAAATTATACTCATCCTCAAGACCTATCAGAGAAGCGTATAAAGGTACCCTGCAAGTCCGCCCAACGAAATCCACTCGCCTATCAACCACCAAAGAACGAGCATTCTCTACAGCGGGTCCAGCCATTTGGAACAATATGCCTACAGACCTCAGACTAGAACCCTGCCCTCGAACCTTCCGAAAAAAACTTAAGACCTGGCTTTTCCTCCAGACCTTCCCTTAAGTTTCAAAACCATTAATTGTCAACCGGACAGGACTCCGCTTACCGGACTAATTTTCCCCGCCACATTAAACGTCATATTTATGCCTCTGTTTTTTGGTCTCATTGCCTCATCTAGTTTCAGTTATTCTGTCCTTTACCTCTGGCTAACCTAGCCCCCAAGTTATTAATTCCTTGTTATATGTAACTTTCGCCTCTGGTTAATAGATGTTTAAGTTCTACCCCTTGTTTACATGTAAACCGATCTGATATGAAATCTTTTCATGAAGGTCGGTATATAAAAGTGTTAAATAAATAAATAGATGTTGATTTTTGGGTTCCTTGTTGCACTGTGTAAGTGGGGGGGGGGGGGGGGGGGGAGACATGTAGGCTGCACAATTGTGTAGAATGGGTGTCTGTGGGTCACAGGACTTATCATACCTGAGCCAACTGTAAACCTCTTTTTCCTTTTGTTTTTTTTGTGGTAATGATGTACCAGTTTTAAGAAAAGGGCAATATGAGCTTTACTTTTGTGAAAAAAAAGAACAATGCAGTTTTCAAATGCAACTTATTGCAAGCTGAACGAGCGAATGAATGAATGAGGTCTATGATTTGAATATATTCAATATATACATTTACATTTATTGGGATTTGTGAATCGCCTAACACAAAAAGGCCTAGGCGATGAACAGAATAACATACATAATCATAAAAAAGCATATACAAAATCGTACAGACATAACATTAACTAAAAAAACATAAAGTACAATTTAAAATATTAAAATAAATAACATTAAAAAATAAGGAAGCAACCCATCATGATATAAAATAGTCAATAACAGATTAAATAAATTACACAGCTAAAAATAAGGTAACTTAAAAAGAAAAGTTTTAATTTGTTTTCCAAAACTTAACAGAGTCACTTTGTCTAAGGTCAATAGGACTTATTTGCCTTATTGATGAATATATATTTTGGAGCACTACCAGTCTATTGAATATGCAAGTCATAAAATTATATTTTCTTTGGGATAGTTGACTCCCAACCACTTGGGGGAGTTTGTGTGTGGGCAATCACCAATATTCAAGATTAAATGCTTACCTTAGCATCCCCAAATGCTGATTTAATGCTGAAACATACATAGTAATGATGCAACACAATGCAATGGTCTAACTGCTTGCAGTGATATTATTTAATTTAAGAAAAAAAACCTGCAATTAGCTTTATGGATATAATTGTTTGGGACTTGATTGTCATTCAAGAAGTGAAGAGATAATTGTTTCGCCCCATCAGCATATGTCTTGGACTTCCTTGTTGGGATTCTGCTCATGGTGAATTAACTGAATTTTGATCTTTATCAGATAGAGTTGTGATAGATTTCAGGTGTGCACATATGGTATGAACTGCTGAAGAGTGAATGCATGGAAAGATATTATTAAAAGAAATTAATGATGTGACCAGTACTAAGATTCAAGATGTCCACCTTTTAGCTACAGAGGAAGCAAATATCCTCTGACAAAAAAAAAAAGAAAAGAAGCAAGACGAGAATAAGACCCAGAGAAAGCAATGGAGCCCAGAAGTAGGAAGGTTGATGTTTTCTCAGAGTAGCCAATACTGCTGCTTTAACATGGACATGAATATTTTAATATCTTCCTGTAATACTTCACTCCTTAAAAAATGTGATCCATCTACTATTATGAGGACAAAGTATGTCCCCTTTTTTTTCTATCATCTTGACCCATATATTTTTATTTATTTATTTATTTAAAGTTTTTATATACCGGCAATCATGAAAACATATCTTGCTGGTTTACATAGAATGGGGGTGCAATAAAATACATAGAACTTAAGAACAAAGAACTAGAACTGTGGTGACAGAAGGTACAGTTACATTTAACAAGGTGGCCAAACTTGGAGTAGGAAAAATAGAAAGGAGGATAGAAAATGGTTAAACAATATACAATTTAAATGTAGTATACAAAATAGATAAATGTTATAAACAAACGGCAAGGTGATTTAGGAGTTATTGGATTTAGGAGTTATTGGATATATATGCCAAGTACTGCTAATACAGTTAATCTCTTGTAGCCCAAAAAGCAGGATTATTGTTACTGAAAAGGTTTGTGGCTCAGACACTGCATATACTATTTCAGCATGGCTGTCAGCCAGAGATGGATTCAGAATTTTGTCATCCCCTACATACTCTTGATGGTGTTGCCCCTCCTCCCCGCCACCCCAAGGATGGCCCTGTCTCCCAGCTTCATCCCTCTGTCCCCTCTCTCTCTCTCTTCCCCCCTCAAATCACTCTATTCCCCACCCCCACCTCACCTGAGTTCCTACTTCCCACCCCCACTGCCTCCCATAGCACAGTCTGCAGGAGTGTGGGGCTAGCATTCAGCTGCCTCTAGTTGTTCCTGCTGCTGGCTACTCTCCCTCTTATGCTGGTCAGGTCAGCTTTTTGATCGGTGCAGAAGGAAGAGGAGCCGATGGCAGCAGGATCCAGTTAGAAGGTCTGAACACCGATTCCACTCTCCTCTGTGATTGGGCCTCTCACCTTCAGGTCAATACAGAACGGTGCGCTTGGCTGAGCGCACCGTTTAGCCCCCATTTGACCGCGTGTTTTACGTGCGCTATTATTACCCCTTATACTGTCGGACCCGCTGACAGCCGCCGCTTCCCAATAAGGAGGTGCTAGGGACGTGCTAGTGTCCCTAGCACCTCCTTATTAGCGTGGGCCCTAATTTAAATAGAGAATCGCGCGCCCAGGAGAGGTGCCTGGGCGCGCGTTGGGAGAGCGGGCGCTCAATACGGAGCGCTGGTTCTCCAGCGGGGTTTTTTTGAATCGGCCTGCTTGATAGCTCCGGCAGGCCATGGAGAACAGTGGCAGTAGTGGTGTTTTGGTCCTGTCCAACTTGGCTCGGAGGGGAAAGGGGCAACAGTGGTAAATTTTCATTTAGATCTGAGCATCATTGGGGGAGTAGCAGGGCTACTTCAGTGGCATGGGCCTATCGCCATGGTTTGCTGCCCCAAAGGAAGGAGAGGTGATGGAATGAACAGCAGCTGGTGGACTGAATGGATAGCGGGAGAGCTGGCAGTTTTGTCTGGCCCCACTGTGGGTCATATCAGGTTGTGTGAGGGGAGGGGCAGATGATGGCGGTTTCTTTGGTTTTGCTTATTGCAGGCCCCATCGTGAAAGTGGTGGGCAGCTGTGGATCTCTTTTGGCCTGCTGGGGAGGCAGCAGTTCTTCCTTAGCTATGGCTGACAAATAGTAGAGGGACTGCAGAGACTCTTTTTTTTTTTTTTTTTTTTTTACTGCTAGGAGACAGGACATTTATTTCTTTGAAAATGTGTAATCTATACAAATGTATAATCTGTACTATCTACAATTTTGGGCAGATAGCAAATTAACATACATAGATCAAATAACATCAAATATCTAAAAAAAAACATAAAAAAACAATTAGAACGTCACCAACACATAAAATAAAATCATAATAAAACAAACTCCAAACCTCAACAACATACAGGCAGCAAAAAACGCCCTCTGTTACAATGATATTATCCTCAGCAAGCCTGTACAAACTCACTGAATGCCTGCTCAAATAAAAGTGCCTACAATAACTTGAGAAACTGCACTACAGTAGTCTCAGCCTTCAGCTCCTTCGGCAAAGAATTCCACAATTAATAGGCCAGCCACACCAAACAGTCTCTCTCTCGATACTGAAAGGTGAACCCTCCTAATCGTTGGAACCTCCCGAAGATTATGAGCGGCATAATGCAAAGATCAATCTGGCGTATAAACTTTAAGAACTGCATTAAGACAACTTGGCATTGCTCCATTGATGGCTTTAAATACCATGGCTTTAAATTTCACTCGCCAACAAATAGACAGCCAATGAAGCTTAAACAGCATTGGAGTTATATGTTCATGAATTCCAGTTCCAGAAATGAATCTTGCTGCTGCATTCTGGATGCTCTGGAAGGCCCTTAAGGTAGAGTAAGAGAGACCAAAATATAGAACATTACAGTAATCTAGGGTTGAGGTAACTAGTGCATGCATAACAGTCTTAAAATCCTTAATCTCTCTTTTCTTCATGGTATTTTTTTTATTCATGTATACCACCAATTTATAGTTTTTCTTGCAGTCACGCACAGCATGAAAACTACTTGAAACTTTAGCCAATGCTTCTGCAACATTAGATACTCCTGGGGGAATTCTGTGCAAAAAAATGTAAAATTCGGCACACAAAAACTTACAATTCTGAAAAATCTATATACTTTATATTGGTCAAAATTAACTCAATGTCCATGACAGCCTAAGTAATTAATTTAAAATGTAATACAGAAAAAAGTTATTACTTATTTTGAGCAGAATTTCCCTAGATGTTCACTGTAAGAGTGTCTTTTCCACCCTCTCTCCCTACTCCCCTGGCCAGTCTCCTTTCACTTTGCCCTCTCAGACCCAACTCCTCCACTTGCCACTATCTCTCTCCTCCCCCTCTAGGCTCAATCCCTTCCACTCTATCTCCACTCCCAGAGTTTGACCCCTCTCTTAGTACTGCCCCTCACACAGGCTCCCTCTGTCCCTCTCTCTCTCTTTCTCTCTCATACATACACAGGCTCCCTTTCTCTAGTGCAGTGGTTCTCAACCTTTTTTCTGTTGGGACACACCTAACAGATGGTTCTCACATGCATGACACACTGACCCATGATCGTCACAGGGCTAGATGTAAAAGTACAGTTTGCATCCACGGGAACCCCCCTGACCCATAATAATGGATGTAAAGCAGGATTACAACATTCCCCATACAACTCACCCTACAAAAAAGATATTCTGATTCTGGTGTCATCTCAGTAACAGCAACTCAAACTCCTTCTACTTCCAGGCTCAATAGCCCTACTTATGAAAAGACAGCAGTTTATCACCAATGCATGTCCTCTTGAGAAAACACAACAAATAAGACTGATACAAATGCTTACATGCTAATAAAATACCTCACCTCGGTCACATACACAGAACCGACCTAACATACTCCCAGGATCTGTAGTAATGCACATAAACTAATCTGCACACAGTTACACCTGTATTATGGAATACACTCAAACATGTGCAACCCTATCTATGAAAAGGCAACACACTACATATTAAATCAGGCCCTAAAAACCAATACACCTTCTATTAGGAAAACAGAACTAGCAAGCAGCTATAGATCCCAACACAGAAATAATTGTAAAATTATACTAATAAGCAGAATAAATGTTTCAAAACAGCTATGAACAGAATAACATCCAACAAAAACTCATAAAAACTATTAAAAATTCTCCAAACACCAATAAAATATTTAAAAACAGACACATCACATAAATTAAATAATTAAAATGGCAGTCAATCAAGAAAAATAAACTTAAAAAGCCACCTTTACTTACCCCCTCCAGCAACTCTCCTACTCCTCTTCCATGCAGGCCGTAGCACACACCAGAAGCAGCAGTAGTGGCTAAGCTCTATACTCATGGTCCTCTTCCTTAGGGCCCATGTCTCTCACATACACACCATACCAGTCATGCCCCCATGACCAGTTTCTGTCTCTCACACACCAATCATTTCCCAAACAATCTTTGACACACTCACCAGCCACCTTCCTGAACAGTTTCTCTCATGCCATACACACACAGGCTTCCCACTCCCATGTTCTACTTATATATACGGGCTTCTCACTCTCATAATCACTTTCTCTATCTCACACACACACACACCAGTCTCTCACTCCCATGCTTGTTCTCTCCACATGCACAGGCTTCTCATTCCCATAATCACTTTCTTTCTTTCTCACACACACACACACACACACACACACACACACCCCCAATCATCTGATCTCTCTCATGCATATACACACACAGGCTTCCCACTCCCATGTTCTCTTTCAGATATGCAGGCTTCTCACTCCCATGCTGTGTCTCACACACACCCAGGTTTCTCACTCCCATGCTCACTCTCTTCACATGCACAGGCTTCTCATTCCCATAATCACTTTCTCTCTGTTACACACACACATACACACCAGTCTCTCTCTCATTTCCATGGCTCACTCTCCACGTGCATAGGCTTCTCATTCCCTGAATCACATTCTTTCTCTCACATTCACACACACCAGTCTCTTTCTCTCACACACACCGTCACCTTACCAACCAGTCTCTCTCTCTCATGCATGCACACACACACAGTCTTCCCACTCCCATGCTTTCTCTCACATAATCAGGCTTCTTACTTCCATGCTTTCTCACATACCCAGATTTCTCACTTCCATGCTTTTTCTCTCTCTCTCACACTCACATACACATCAGTCATCTCTCTGAGCAGTCACTTTCATTGTCTCTCACATATACACACACACATCAGCTCTGACCAGTTTCTCTCAATCACACACATGCTCTCAAATACATTCTCTCACTTACACACAGGCTCTCAATCACACACACATTTTCTCACTTACACACAGGCTGGCTGGCTGCTTCTCTCTCTTTCTCTCACTCACTTCCTTCCCCCCCCCCCCCCCCCCGAGCACAAATGGTAGCTGCAGCAGCCTCCTCTTCCAGCCCATGCAGGCCAAGAAAGAAGAATCCCATCAGCCATGGGAGGCTTATGCTGCTGTCTCCTTTCCCAATTACTGGCTGCTTCGATTGCTCGGGGGCCGATGCTGCTGCCGCCGCTGCTATTTTTCCACGCAGCACGCTCTTTCTCCTTCCCGTGCACCGCGTATCACTTTCTGTTCCGGGTCACGGGAAGAAGAAAAGGACAGCCGCGTGTGCCACAGCTTCTTCTAGCACCGCTGCCGTTCCCACTGGGCTTGAACATGCTGATAGCCCGGCGGCAACGGCAGCAGGGAAGGAAGAGCAGTGGGAGAGACCGGGAGCACGCGACACACCTGCCGGTGCTTGGTAACACACTGGTGGTCGCGACACACCAGTTGAGAAGCGCTGCTCTAGTGCACATATAGCTCCCCTATACAGGCTCCCCTTCACTCTCTCTCGCACACAGACACCCCCTCATACAGGCTCCCTCTCTCTCGCACCCCCACACCCATACAGGCTCCCTCTCTCTCTTGAACCCACACTGGCTCCCTTTCTCTCTCATGCATACAACTTCACACAGACTGCCTATGTCTCTCTCTCACCCACCCCTGCACATTGGCTCCCTCTCTTGCTCTACATATAGGCTCCCACTCTCTCTCACACACACATCTCTTCACACAGGCTCTCTCTTACACATACACACACCCTCATACAGGCTCCCTCTCTCACAACCAAGCACAAGCACTCTCACCTCCCAGGCTCGCAGTCTTACACACATACAAACACAAACTCACTCTCACCAGGGCCTGCTCCATCTTTGCTGCGAGTGGGATGATCTCCACTTGCGGCACACTGGGACCTGTTCCATCTTTGCCGCGAGTGGAGGCTGTCCTGTTTGTGGTGAAAATGAAGCAGACACTGGTGTATCACTAGTGGAGGCTGTCCTGCTCGCAGTGAAGATGAAGCAGGCCCAGATGTGCCGCATGTGGAGGCCGTCCTGCTCATGGCATGTTGGGGCTTGCCAGATTCTGCGCAACTGTGCAGGAGGAGAATTCTGCACTCCACAGTAGCACAGAATTCCCACAGGACTAATTAGAGAAAATGGGTACGTAGAACTAGAAGAGATCAACACAAAGGTTATAAGTGACATGAAGATTAGAGAGCAATTGACCAACTGGAAACACATAAATGTTAATGTGGCAGACATGGCGGAGCCTTAGGGCGCCCCAGACTGCAGAGGAAGTAATGGCGACTGCTCATCTTGCATCACAACTTTCTGAAATTGTTGAGAGAGAAAGGAAATAAGCCAATTCAAGCTTGTTGAGGAAACGTCTATATTCCTCAAACACTGGATCAAAATAGCATGATTCGACATCCAATAAAACAAGGAAGAATGTGGTCCCATTATCAAATCCCTTCCAAAATACTTCTACAGCAGATAAAAGTAATGTTTCGGTATTATGGTCCACACAAAAACTGAATTGAAAGTCATCTAAAAGCTTTTGTTCATCAATAAACCAATGCAATTTTCCAAGCACTACCTTCTCCAATACTTTTGCCAAAAAAGTAAGGAAGAAATGGGACGAATATTAAACAAACCCAAAGGATATAACCTTGCTTTCTTAAAAACAGGTTTAACAGATACGCTCTTAAGTTCATTGGGAATTAGTCCCAATGTCAGTGATAAGTTCACAAACTTGGCAACAACATTACTCAGATTATTCTTAAATTCTTCATTAGAACACTGATTAAGAGTACAAAAAGTCACAGTCATATCAGTGCTAATCTTAGAGAGCTCTTTCGGAGACACCTCATCAAAGCAGTCCCATTTCCAAGCCTCATCCATTTCAATCTCTTCCTCAATTACAACGATACTAGCAATCTTGGAGAAGATAGAAACAACCTTATTATTAAAATGCTGGGCTATTTAAAATAGAATGTATTAGAAGTCATACAAGTCAGTGAATGTACAACATGAAACAGTTCATGAGGCCTATTTGCAGCCTTTTTTGCTCTGCCTTCCCCTCCCACTCCTGTTATCTGCTGCCCTGATCACAGGCCTACTTTGCTTATTGACAAATCCAGGCCTTCTCTCAGCCACCATCTACCTGAAGTGAGCCTTTCGGTTTGCTCTGCGGTGCATCCAGCATAGTGGTCCAGATGTTCACCAGCAGAAAGGCCTAGAGATTGCAGAAAATTGTAGAGCAGTGGTCCTCAGTTCATTGATATTTGATTTTAAACATGACTGCTTTGTACAGGTTACCCCATGCTTCTTGGAAGCTGAATGCAGCTGTGCCACTGCTGTGTTGTTAGAGACATAACTGCCACCTCGTGCTAGTAACCCTAGTGCCTTTCCCTTACTTAAACCAGCACCAGCTGCCCCAGGGTTAGAGGTTTGGTTCATTCATTCTGCTTGTTTGACTCAGTGATTTGTTTTATTCAGTTTGGAGCCAGAAAAAAGTGGGGTAGACTAGATACTGAAAGGCCAGCCAGCTTAGCTGGATATAGTTTATCTGGCTTAGTTACAAGGGTATTCAGCAGCTCAGCTATGCGCACAAAGCAATACTTAGCCATATTTATTTATTTATTTATTTGCTTTTATATACCGACATTCGATCGAAATATCACATCGGTTTACATATAACTGAACAAATAAGGCAAGGTCTGCTTATTTTACATTGTAACGTGGTAACTTGTATAATAGTTTAAGAGATACATTTATATTATAACATTACAACATTGTAACTTGGGAAGATAAGTTATAGATAACGATCTATATAGAGTCTTGGAGTGGTTAACTGGAGGTAGTGTCTTTGAGAGATAGCGTTTAATATGTGGCAATGGAGAGGGAGGGGAGTGGGGGAGGAGAGGAGGAAGGGGGGTGGGGGGATGGAGTGTGGGATATATACAATTAGATAATTAAATACGGAGGGAGCTGCTGGGTGGGTTAGACTGGGTAGGGGGGTGTTAGGGGGTGGTTAGGAGGGTGTTATTTGGCTCAGTCTAGATGTGCTCAATAGCACCATTGAACACAACTGGATATTCAGCAGCTGCTAAAAAGCCAGAAACATCCTACTTATCCGGCTGTCTGGCATCTGAATATCGGGCTCATTACTTTTTACATGTCATTCATTCATTTCCCATTAAAGTCAATGGGGGAATCAATGCGAAGCATTTTGAGCTAAATATTGGGGTTTTTTTTAATTCAATTTACTGAAACTTGCAGGCAGACATCAGCAGCAGTGAAGAGTATGCCAAGACACGAAGAGTGGGGGCAAAGTGGCAGAAAGAGTGGCATACATAGCCCAAGGCACTGTGACAGGACAAGGAAGGCCAAACAGAGGCATCTACATCCCAACACACTGTGAGAGGCATCAACACCCCAACACACTGTGAGAGGCATCAACACCCAACACACTGTGAGAGGCAAGAACACTCCAAGGGATGCCAAGAGGAGCAGTAGCCTAGTGGTTAGAGCAGCAGGCCAAGAACGAAGAAGGCCAGGGTTTAAATCCCACTGCTGTTCCTTCTGACCTTGTGCAAGTCACTTCGCCCTCACCTCACAAAAATTGTGAGTCCTTTGTAGAGAAGGAAATACCTACAGTACCTGAAGTGGCTGAAAAGCAGAATATAAATCAATCGAATACATAAAGATGGTGAGGTAACAAAGTAGCCCAAACAGAGGCTTCAAAACTCAAAGCACTTTGAGAAGAGAAAGCAGCACCAGCAGTGACTGGTAATCTAGAGCAATCATTAACCTAATGGACCATTGTGAGAGGGGAAAAGCATCGTGAGCAGTGAGAAGCGGTCAATAGTGGTCCTGACATATATTCTTTATGGCGTTGATGGTGAGGTGAAGAGAGGGGAGGGTGCTGGGGATGGGTTGGGAGGAAAGTGCAGGGGTCAGGTTGAAGAAATAGAGAGTGCTGGCATGAAGAGTGCACAGGGGTTGGGCTGGGGGGATAGTGCTGGGGTCAGGGCAGAGGAGAGTGCAGGGGTTGAGCAGGGGTCATAAATTGGAGAAAAAGTGTACAGAGAGGACCAGTTCCTTGTGGATCAATGAGGAAGGCATGGGGGATGAATCTCTGATTGACTTCTCTTTTACTGTTCCTTTTCTCGTGCTTTTAGTGGCGGACTGGGTTTCCATTTCCAGAATGCCAGTTTTCAAATATTCACCCAATTTGTTCAAGTCTGGTTGAGTTGGGCTGGAGGCTGAATGCTGGGGCTGGGCTGGACTGGGAGAAGAGTGCTGGGGCTGGGCTGTAAGGGGCAGGGAATGCTGGAGTAAAGATAGTTCTGGATTGGGCTGTGGGGAACAGCTCTGGGGTCCGGCTGGGGTCAGAGAGTGAGGGAGGAATGCTAGGTGTATATGCCGGCATGATCAGGTTTAGAGATAATTTTACTCAGATTTTTTTTCTTCTCTTGCTCTGTATTCATCCAGTACTTCAACAGTGGACTTGTCATCTTGCTTGTTCAGTATGTAAAAATTACCATAAGAGCATAAGATATGCCGAGAGAACGCTAGCGTTGGGCTTAGGTGGAAAGTGCTAAGGTCGGGCTGGAAGGGATGGAGAGTGCTGGGGTTGGTCTGGAGGAGGCAGAGAGTGGGAGGAGCGATTCCTTGTCAATCACAATCTTTTAAAAAGGGCTCCAGGGGCGATCCGGGAAACTACAGACTGGTTAGCCTGACTTCAGTGCCAGAGAAAATAGTGGAAAGTGTTCTGAACATCAAAATCACAGAACATATAGAAAGACATGGTTTAATGGAACAAAGTCAGCATGGCTTTACCCAAGGCAAGTCTTGCCTCACAAATCTGCTCCAGTTTTTTGAAGGAGTTAATAAACATGTGGATAAAGGTGAACCGGTAGATATAGTATACTTGGATTTTCAGAAGGCGTTTGACAAAGTTCCTCATGAGAGGCTTCTAGGAAAAGTAAAAAGTCATGGGATAGGTGGCGATGTCCTTTCGTGGATTGCAAACTGGCTAAAAGACAGGAAGCAGAGAGTAGGATTAAATGGGCAATTTTCTCAGTGGAAGGGAGTGGACAGTGGAGTGCCTCAGGGATCTGTATTGGGACCCTTACTGTTCAATATATTTATAAATGATCTGGAAAGAAATACGATGAGTGAGATAATCAAATTTGCAGATGACACAAAATTGTTCAGAGTAGTTAAATCACAAGCGGATTGTGATAAATTGCAGGAAGACCTTGTGAGACTGGAAAATTGGGCATCCAAATGGCAGATGAAATTTAATGTGGATAAGTGCAAGGTGATGCATATAGGGAAAAATAACCCATGCTATAATTACACAATGTTGGGTTCCATATTAGGTGCTACAACCCAAGAAAGAGATCTAGGCGTCATAGTGGATAACACATTGAAATCGTCGGTTCAGTGTGCTGCGGCAGTCAAAAAAGCAAACAGAATGTTGGGAATTATTAGGAAGGGAATGGTGAATAAAACGGAAAATGTCATAATGCCTCTGTATCGCTCCATGGTGAGACCGCACCTTGAATACTGTGTACAATTCTGGTTGCCGCATCTCAGAAAAGATATAATTGCGATGGAGAAGGTACAGAGAAGGGCTACCAAAATGATAAGGGGAATGGAACAGCTCCCCTATGAGGAAAGACTAAAGAGGTTAGGACTTTTCAGCTTGGAGAAGAGATGGCTGAGGGGGGATATGATAGAGATGTTTAAAATCATGAGAGGTCTAGAACGGGTAAATGTGAATCGGTTATTTACTCTTTCAGATAATAGAAAGACTAGGGGGCACTCCATGAAGTTAGCATGGGGCACATTTAAAACTAATCGGAGAAAGTTCTTTTTTACTCAACGCACAATTAAACTCTGGAATTTGTTGCCAGAGGATGTGGTTAGTGCAGTTAGTGAAGCTGTGTTTAAAAAAGGATTGGATAAGTTCTTGGAGGAGAAGTCCATTACCTGCTATTAAGTTCACTTAGAGAATAGCCACTGCCATTAGCAATGGTTACATGGAATAGACTTAGTTTTTGGGTACTTGCCAGGTTCTTGTGGCCTGGATTGGCCACTGTTGGAAACAGGATGCTGGGCTTGATGGACCCTTGGTCTGACCCAGTATGGCATGTTCTTATGTAAAGGTAATTTAGACTCTCCACACTCCAGCACTCATGCAGGGGAAAAGGTGCCTGAGCAAGAAAGGAGCATCAGAACAATGGTACTTGAGTAGCCAAGGAGCAGTAGAACAGAACAAAGGTTCCTGAGCAGCTAAGGGGCATCAGCTGAAAGATGCCAAACAGCCAGAGCAGTTGGAGAGATATCAGTAAAAGATAAGGGTGTGGCACAGAAGGAATCAGAAAATTGAGTAGCTGGCAGTTTGAGTTTCTGATTTATGTGGATAAGATTGGATCTAGGACAGGGAACACTAAGTTAAATCTGATACCCAAAGTAGATTACATTCAGGTAGTGTAAGTGTTTCTCTATCCTCTAAGGGGTCATTTGAGAGAGAGAGAGAGAGAGAGAGAGAGAGAGAGAGAGAGAGGCTGACTAGCCATAATGCTCTCACACTAGATAGATATTTATATCTGTATGGGAGGCCCACCTGGTCACTCGAGGTGAGGTTTAGGTATTAGTGTAGGGGTAAGGGGCCACTGACATTCAAAGTGAGATGTACGAACAGAACAGTGCTCTCTTGTGAAGATTTAATGACCTTCGGAGTGAGGAAACTCACCCAAAGATGAGATTTGTGCAAAGTTCTCTCAACCTAGCTTGATAGACTCTCTACCTGAGTAACATCAAGCTACGTTGAGAGAACATTGCACAAATCTCATTTCTACCTTGATGGACTCTCTACCTGAGTAACATCAAGCTACGTTGAGAACATTACAAATCTCATTTCTACCTTGATGGACTCTCTACCTGGTTAACATGAAGCTAGATTGAGAGAACATTGCACAAATCTCATGTTTGGGTGAGTTTCCTCACTCCGAAGATATAAATGCCTATCTAGTGTGAGGGCATTAAGTCTAGTCTCTCTCTCTCTCTCTCCCCCTCCCCCCAGTGGTTGTAGGAGGGCCCTGATAGCTAGGCTGGCAACATAAAATACTCCCCTTTTTCTCATTTGCATCGCACCATGCATTATGGTGCTTTCGCACGCGTTAATGGCATTTTTTGCATGCAAAAACGCTATATAGTACTTTGATAAATGACCCCTGTAGCCAGATAAGTAGTAATACTGAAAATTATCCAGTTATTTTAATAACTTGCTCAATAGCAGGTCTAAATTTAGCCAGATAAGACTTATCCAGCTAACTAGCAATTTATTTGGAGAAATTCAGCAGCATATCCATGCTGAGGAGGGAGAGCTGTGCTGGAGTTGCCACCAGCAGGTAGGCTTGGGTGGCAGGGATGCATGACCGATGGTTTGCCTTGAGTACCAAATACCCTTGCACTGGCCCTGCTCAAGGGATATGCAGAGCAAACCCATTCAGTGGCACTGCCTCAGGAGAAATGTCCATAAGGAAACACACCACCTTGTTCTGACCCAGCATGGCACTTCTTTTGTTCTTATATTCTTACCTCGCTTTCCAGAGACAAGCCATGGAAGGGCTGTCCACTGCTCCACTAACCTCTGCAGCATTAGATAGGTGGCATTCTACCTGGTGCCAACATCCTGAATGAGCCGGTGAAGAGGTGTCCCCACTGCCTCTTGCATCTCCTCGAGCTTCTGCCCATCCTTCGTGCTCCATTGAAAATGCCTCTCTAGTTTCCTGCACCTCTCTATTAGTTCCTTCAGGACTGAGCTGTTCCCAGGGCATCCTTTACTGGCCCCCAAGGTGTTCTTTGTGTCAGGTGCAGCAAGTGTGCAAAGCAGTGTATCACTTAAAGAGGCCCCATATTGCCCCTGTATAGGTCCCTGGTGAGACCTCACTTGAATACTGGGTACAGTTCCGAAGACCTCACCTTCAAAAGGATATAAACCGATTGCTACTAAAATGATAAGTGGTCTTCATTCTAAAGCATATGGGCATATGTATACCCTAGAGGAAAAGCAATATAGGGGAGATATGGTAAGAGACATTCAAATAACTCAAAGGTTTCCATGCACAGGAGGTGAGCCTCTTTCAATGGAAAGGAGGCGGTAGAACGAGGGGTCATGAGATGAGGTTGGAAGGGTTAGAATCAGAAGTAATCTTAGGAAATATTTCTTTACAGAGAGGGTGGTGGATGCGTGGAGCAGCCTTCCAGTGGAAGTGGTGGAGACAAAAACAATATCTGAATTCAAGAAAGCATGGGATAAATACAGGAGATCTCTAAGGAAGTGATGGGAATTATAAAGCTAAATGAATTGGGTGGATGGGCCGATTAGAAGGGCCATACGGTCTTTTTCTGCTTTCATGTTTCTATGTTTCATCTTCCTCTGCTTTTTTCATATTAGCACCACTGTCTGCCACAACTGGGAACAACAGACCTGTCCGTCCGGTCTAGCTGCCAGCCTTCCATCATCTCCCTTATTGCTCCTGAGGTATGGCTGATATCCATTGCCAGGGTGCGCAGCACAGCCCACCTGTGTCTCGCTGATCCACCCCCACTAGAGATGCTTCCTGCCCCTCCCCCTCCCCCAGCCAGCTGCTGCTTGTATATCAGCAGGGAAACATAGGTGTGCGTCCAGATATTGGTGATGAAATGGATGCTTCCCCTCTCCATCTTGGCCAGCTGCATCTGCTGCGAGCATGGCACCGAGCACGGGAATAACCTGTCTACTGAGTCCATGTGTTTTCCAGACAACGCACCAAGTGCAGTTTCTGAAGTGTGAACCCCTGTGAAAGGGTGTGTGTGTGTGTGTGTGTGGGGGGGGGGGGGGGGGGGTGTTATACACAGCAGAGGCTCTGCAGCTATTTCTCCACATCTTTTAGCCTGCACACTTTTCTTTTTGTTTTGAGTAAGTTTCATCCCTTGGGTTATTTATGCCTCTGGTAAAAGTTGGAGTGTTTCAAATTTGCAGAGTTGCACTATTTATTGTGCCCTGTTTTTTTTTTGTGTGCATTATGCTAATTTTAAGGAGGATCTAAAATTTTTAGGGGAAAATGATCGTGTTGGATGCAGTTTTTTTTCTGGGACAAACATTTTAAGGGAGGTTTGAAACCTAGGTGACGAGCTGAACGGTCTAGTTGTCGGTGGGAGGAGGCATCAATCCTGTTGCTCTGGGATTATATATCTGCTGGCGCACCACTGCTGCAAAAGCCTGAACAGTTTGCAAATTCCCTGTTTTTTTTATAATTTATTTGACATTTGACATTTCATTTCCACACACAAAAAAAAAAGAAATGAAAACCAAGAAGATTGAAATAATCAGGAAAGAGAAAAAAAAAACACTTCTTACAAAAATCAATAATATTCCAGTATCATAGTCCACATTAAATGGGGGGGATACTTAGGGGCTGATGCAATATTTGTGCGCAGAAAACGGGCGCTCAGTTGTTTGCCTGTTTTCCTAAGGTGCGCCCAGCCACCTCTCCTGGGCGCGCAATGCAATATTTAAATGAGGGGATCACACAAAAAAAGGAGGCGCTAGGGAAAATTTGTGCGACCCTAGGACCTCCTCGCCATCGGGCACACAGGAGAGGCAGCTGCCGGGCGGATGGGGAAAACGGGCGCTCAATCTACGAGCGTCCGTTTTCTCCCACTACCGGCATAGACGCGCACAAGATACAAGGCCTGGGCCCTGCATCTTGCGTGTGTCTATTGGGCATCCAGAATTTTTTTTTTTTTAACTAAATCTGCTTTATTTGAATCCTCTTACTTAGTATCGCTATGATACTATTAGGAGGAATCACAGAAAGCAGGATTTTTCTTTTTTTTCAATGCACCCTTGATTATGGCGTACCAGCCCTGGGCTGGCATAGAATTTGCCACATTGGCTGCATGCGGGGATTAGCTAATAGCCTCGTTATTATCTACATGGCATTTACATGTGATGAGCGCTATTAGCTAAGCGGTGATTTGGACGCGCAGTTTGGATGCGATAACACCCATATTGCGCCAGGGGTTATGGACGCCCGTCCAAAATGCGTATCCAACTGCGGGTTAAACCGTGCGCTCGCCACTGCGCAAGGTATTGCATTGGCCCCATAACTGAGAGAAATAATAGTAGTAAATAGGAGTCATCCTTTACTAGTTAACTATATGTCTCTAACCAGCAGTTCTTATCCCTAATAAAAGTTTCAAGACGTGAGGGGTCAGTGAACACAAACTGACTTCCTTGAAATGTGATTAAACACTTGCATGGATACCCGAGGACAAAAGTGTCTCCCAATTCAGCAACTCCAGTTTTTAACTGTAAGAACTGCTTCCTACGACTTTGCGTAACCCTGGAAACATCAGGAAGCAAATTCCCATTTTAATGACTCTGACGGTGCCCTCCCTTTAAGAGTCAATTCATTCTGTCTAAACCCATCTCTAACTATAGCAGGCGTGTGACCTCTGCAGCTTTGATTTGAGAAAACAAAACAAAAAAAAAAAAAACCAAAAAAACCTGGAACTGATGTCAGGTGTTATTATCCTGGACCACAAAGAAGTCACTCTTTTTCAATTGAAGCAGAGAGAAAATATCTGAAAATGGAAACATGATTATATACAGCATAATATATTTGTATATATAGCAAACTGTGCCTATTCATCCCTTTGAAGTATCCCTAGCTGCTGGGTGGAACACAGGTACTGGTGAGACCCACTACATTAAAATCATTTTCTGACAGAAAGCATACTGTGTAACAGAATGACTTATACTTTTTAGCAATAAAAACTACCTTGCCACACATATCACGTAATAATAATTTTAGACTTCTCTCTTCCCTGTGGTTCCATAAGGATTAATTATTATTTAAGAATAAAGCCTATTTTGACAGCAGAAACCGTCATGAAAAAAAGGTAGCCGAGAAAATGCATAAGAAAACCACTAAAATTTCAAAAGAGGTGAAGAGCATAAAAATCTCTGTTAAAAATGGTTTCTTTTTTTTTAATTAAATTGTATGCACAAAACAAAATTCTAAAGCAAAGTTACTGAAGTGCAGAATCAAGGATGCGTGATTGTTATTATTAACCCATGCTATTCTTACTGCACGTGTCCATTCACGCTATTAAAAAGCAGAAGAAAGTAGTTCTAAAGAAAAAATAAATAAAGCTAATATTATAAAACAAAGTGAAGATGTAATGATGTGATAGAAGGTGAAAAAAGAAGGTATACAATTAATCAGCCAGAATGCACAAAAGTAATTTGCATGTCTAGGAAGTATGATTAATTGGTGCGTTGATGTTGTTTTGAAGTCAGTATTAAGATAAATTAGTTAGTGTTCATTCATTTTGCAGCATACATTTCTTGAGATTTTAAGATGTAAAAGTGTATCAGTCTGTATTGGTTCATCAACAAAGAGCCAACCTCTGCCAGATGAAGTTCATGTCAAACTAGCCTCTATTCAAACTATAAATGGGCTACAGCTATCATACATCTTTCTGTGCAGGTTAGTCCGTTTATTGAGTGGGAAAGTTAGATGAGGGTGATCCACTGAGTATAGTCAGTGTACAGAAGTATAAATGACATATATGACACAAAAAGATGCTTAATCAATATTAAACAGCTCCTCAAATACAATGAACATCTCTTGGTTAAGGGTCTGGCATTCAATGTAGGGTTTGTGTCTGGCAAACACATAGGGGCTTTCCATAATATTTTAATTCATCAAATGCTGTTATATGAGAGAAAGAGAGACACACACTACGATTTTCAGCTTTTTCCTATTTTTCTTGGAACTTTTTTTTTTGAAACTCATTTAAGCCAACAAAATCCTTGTATCCTGTTGTGGGTCCTTGTGCTACTGTACACGACCGTTGAAATGCTTATAGAGCATAATTGTGTGTAATTTGAATATTAGGAAAGAGTATTAATAAAAGCTAAACAGAGGCAACATTGTTCCTTTTTTTTTTTTATGAGTGAGTCATAAATCACTAGAGCTGACCCAAGGGCAAACAGAGGATGTAGCTACTGTACAATATTCCCACCACTGGGAATATACTGTAGAGGCGTAGCTCCTCAGTTTTTTTTTCTAGTGAAATTTATCTTCCCTTGAGCAACGATTTCTCACCTTTCAGTATTTAATTTATCTGAAATAAAATACAGGGCAAGCGATCGCCAGGAACTGCCGAATCCGTCTGAAGGGGAAGTATTACATTAGCGAGCTGACAGTGAGAATCACGGGCAGCGCCTCTGAAGGTCTGAAATCCATAAAATGTGTCAGTCACCTGGGGGATTCCTTGACAAAAGCGGCCGGGGAAACGTTCGGCTTGCATTACTAGCTGGAGCGCGGGGTCTCCTTAAACACGACGCTGTGAGAACTGGAAATTTGGCTCGGCTTGCAAGCCTCGACTTCCTCGGCGAGCTGTCTTGGGTGACAGGAGAGAAAATGCCTGCCTGTCCCCTTGAGCTAGCCTCCTCCACCCCGCGTGAGAAACGAGAAGCGAGGCCCAGGCCCAGAACAGGTGCTTAACGGGGGGGGGGGGGAGGGAGCTGCGAAAACAACAGGATTCTGCACGTAGCAACTCGCGGTGACCTGCCGGAGCAGCTCTTCCGGAAACTGAGCCCAGGGCAGCTCCCGCACGGCGGGCCCAGATGGCGGGGGTGTCGGATCACCGGAAGGGCGTCGTGCGAGCCCTTTCGGCATATTTCTCGCCCCCTTAATCTTAACTTCTGGCAAAAAAAAAAAACAAAACAACCCTGTTTTTAAACTGTAAAATGCTGAAAGGGTTCAAATAATCCCAGCCACAAAATGAGCGCACTGTTGCCCACGGTTTAAGTTTGACGTCACGGGTGTATATAGAGCAAATATCTTGTACACTTCCTGCATGTACTTCTGGCTTTCAGGCCTCTCTCTCTCTCAGGCATGACATTGACTGAAAATAAACCCCCATCCTGACTGAGGGGATTATTACTTTTACATATAAGATGTCTATGAGTTCAGGGTTTGTTTGTTTTTTTATTTAGGGGATATTTTAAACACAACAGGGAAGTGAAACGGGGCATTTCTTGGCAATTTAATGCCCAAGACGCTGACAAATCTGGTTTCTTGAAATCAAAATCAGCAGCATTATGCTTAGCTTATCATAAATGTTAGGGATGTGCATTTATTTGAAATGAAACGAGATTTCAAGGAAATTTCCTTTTTCATTACCTTGCATTTGGAAAACAAGATGAAAGAAAACCAAGCAGCCTCGTTTGTTTTTGTTTCATCTCATTTGCCTTTCAGCCCCCAGCCCCCAGCCTGCCCCTGCTATGGCCCAACAGGAAACCCTGCCCCCGACTCATCTTACCACTTTCTGGTGTCTCCGAAGGCTAAAGGAAGGAGAAGTGATACCCAGGTGCTCTGCCCCTGCAGGTTGAGCTTTCAAAATGGCGCCATTTTGTTGTACGGATGTATGGAGGGACAGAGGTACCTTCTTCCCACAGCAAGACGGTGCCAGCCTCTGAGCCAGCTGGTGCAGATTTTGAAAGATCAACCTGGTAGGGCAGTAGGGTTTGGGGATTGCTCCTGCCCTCTTTGGTCTTTGGAGATCTCAGAAAGATGTAAGATAGGGTGAGGAGAAGGTGCAGCAGGCCTGCTGGGGGGGGGGGGGGGGGGGGGTGATTTTTTAAATTTGGCAGTGCTAAGATTTTATCACAGGAACAAGAAGGTCCTTTATTCTTTTGTTTTTGTGGTTTATTTTGTTAAAAAAAAAGAAATAAATCATAAACAAAACAAAAAAATACAAAAAAATGCAAGCACACATCCCTAATAAATATTGACTTCATAATATGTATTTGGAATTTGTTTAATTCAGACACTTTGTGAAACAAAATTAGATTTTAAAGATGCAGTTGCTGATATAAAAAATAAAGCTCTCACAGGCCAATGCAAAAAGAGCCCAGCCTAGCGCACGGGTTTACTTGCGGTTGGGCGCACAATGTGGGTATGCAAGAATAGCATCTGATGCAGTAAGGAGATTAGTGCACCCTCACAAACGCATAACCGATAGCACTCAACACATGCATATACCATGTAGATAAAGACATTGGGGTAGATTTTCAAAGGGTTACACGCGTAACCCTTTAAAAACCTTCCTGCGTGCGCAAGCCCCGGGACGTGCGTATGTCCCGGGGCTTTGAAAAAGGGGCGGGGCCCCTGTGACATTGTGAGGGCAAAGGTAGCGCCGGCGCCATTTTGAATACTGGCAATACGGCCGGAGTGCAGGAGGTCGCTCCCGGACCCCTGCTGGACTTTTGGCAAGTCTTGTGGGGGTCAGGAGGCCCCCCAAGCTGGCCAAAGGTCCCTGGGGGTCCAGCGGGGGTCCGGGAACGATCTCCTGCATGCGGGCCGTATTGCCAATATTCAAAATGGCACCGGCGCTACCTTTGCCCTGTCACATGGTAAGGGCAAAGGGCCATCGGCGCCATTTTTTTTAGCGCAGCTGATAGCATGGGAACGGGAAATCGCTCCCCGCGGCCCCCCTGGACCACCAGGTATGTGTAAAAAAGTTTGGGGGAGGGGGTCGGGAGAGTGGGGGAGGCTAAGGGGGTAATTTTAAAGGGTCGGGGTGGGGGGGGGGTTTATCGGGCCATTGGCACCATTTATATTAGTGGCAGCCAAATTGGCGCCGAAGGCCCGAGAGCGGGAGATCACGCCGGGACCCCCCCCCCCCCCCCCCACTGGACCACCAGGTAATTTAAAACATTTGGGGGTGGTTCGGGAGGGTGGGGGATTTGTTTTAAAGGGTCAGGGTGGGTTTAGGGGTTGTTTTGGTGTGCCGGTTTTCCCGCCCTCCCCACCTCCCCCGATTTATGATTTTTCACGATAAATCGGGGGAATTTCTATTGTATCGCAACTCTAATGATTTTTAACGATTTAAAAAATATCTGACGATTTTTTTAAATCGTCAAAAAACGATTCACATCCCTATTATTTGTTGTGTTTTCTCAATAGGGCACACATTGGTGGTACATTACTGTCTTTTCATAAGGAAAGCTATTGTTCCTGGTAGTAAAGAGAGTTTGTTTTGCTTTTACTGAAATGTCATCAGAAACAGAATATCTTTTTTGTATACTGAGTTGTACAGGGTAATGCCCTAGTTCTGCTCTGCACCCATTTTGGGGGTCGAGGAGGTTCCTGTGGATGCAGAGTGCATGTTTACATTTACCCCATGATGGTCACATGTTCAGTGTGTCACGCATGCGAGAACCATCTGTCCCGACCAAAAAAGGATGAGTACCACTGATCTATTACCACCTGATGCAGGAAAGTGTGCCCAAAGGCTGGGCACCCAACGCACATTTTTTAACGCAAGGAATTTAACTCCAGCTCTTGAGGTGAAAGAAATGTAACTTGCAGTCAAGGGCTCATGAGAAATATTGCAAAATATGGTCCACTGTGTTGCGATAAATGTGTCCTGCTCATTAGAATTATCCTGACAAATTTATTGCTTGTGGTGGAGAAAAATATATGTTTGTTGATTTTATCAAAAAGAAGCACACTTTTCTTATGACCGCACAATTTAGACGCCTCTAGCAATGAGCGCCTGATATAATAAACCAGCATCGAAATCAGCACCTCGGTAAAATAACCAAAAAGAAGAGCGATTAAAGTGGATGCTCATATTGAGTGCCCGTTGCAATGGGCGCCCAATGCTTATAAACTCCTTTGAGCACCAGATACGCACAATTCTCTCTTAGTGCACCTATTTTTATGCTGTCGTGATTTCCCTCTCATTTAAATACTGCATTGGACATACAGGAGATGTGGCTGCACATGCTTTAGGAAAATGGACGTTCAGTACGAGAGCCCATTTTGAGCATTCTTCTTATTGCATTGGCCCCTCAGATGGTTATACCAAAAACTTACATTTATCCTTTCAGTAATCCTATTATGAGTTTTTCACTTTTTTACCTTTGTACAATATGGTAGTAGCTTTTACACAGAAAGACAATATATATATATATATATATATATATATATATATATATCAGATTCTTATGGTAGTACAAAATCATGGCGAATTCTTGAAAGTTTGTGAAAAAGAATATTATTGTCCTTTTGTTCAGTGGATTCCTCCTGCCTTGTCCTAGTGACATCACAGCCAGTCAGGTTTCCAGAATGTCAACTATGTGTGAGATACATTTGCATATTTGTATATATAAATTTAGCTCATGAATATTTATTGGTGCTAGCTTTGTGAGTGCTGTGGCTTCTTGAACACATTTAATATTGCAGAGCTGCACAAACCAGGAGTTCTGTTTTGGACGTATTAAGGACCAGGTTGAGACTCGAGAGAAGAAGGTTGATGGCGTGTAAGCAGCTGTTCCAAACATTTAGAGTAGAGGAGATGGGGTCCGAGATGGGGATTGCAACTATATCTTTTTTGAGATGTGGCGACCGGAACTGCACACAGTATTCAAGATGCAGTCTCACCATGGAGCGATACAGAGACATTATGACATCCTCCGTTTTATTTGCCATTCCCTTCCTAATAATTCCTAACTTTCTTTTGCTTTTTTTTGATTGCCGCAGAACACTGAGCCAACAAAACAAAACAGAGGAAGGAGTAGGAAGGAGGAGGATGAGGATAGAGAAAAGGGAGAGGAACAGAGGTTGAGAGAGAGAGTACAGGGAGGGGGGAACAGTGTGGTGTGACATGGCTGGGGAGGGAACAGAAGTTGAGAAGAGTGACTGGGGAGAGTGAGATGTGTGGCTGGACTGCAGCGGGAGAAGGGGTTGCGACTGGTGGTGGGAACGAATGCGGTGTGGTGTGGATGGGCCGGTCTATGGGGGGGGGGGGGGGGTAGTTATAGATTGTGGCTAGGAGACTGGTAGGACTTTCGGTACTTCCCCAGCTCTTCTTTTGACCACATGTGTGAGGACTCCCCTTGAGCGTGCTGCCTGCTGTGCTTTGGACAGCTGACGAGCTGACCATTTCTCTGACTTCCTGCACATTTTGGCCTGCTTATCAGATGGCTATGTCTGTGGGCCCCTAATAACTTTTCGTTTGGTCTCCAAGGCACACTGTATTTTCAGGGCATGAGACCATGAGACTCTAATGGGATGTTTTGTTTGGATACGCACAAATGCATGCTCGTTCTGAAATTAGCTTCTTATACTTCTGGGTAAAACTTCTTGTTTACTTCTGGAAGAGTGTGTGTTTGTGTGTCTATGGTGGTGGGGGCAGTTAAGCATCATCTGTCATTTTGAAAAACTGGCTCCTACGTGTATATTCTTTGTGGATATCCTGAAAGCCAGATGGCTATGGAGTCGTCACGACAGGTTGAGAAGTCCTGGGCTAGAGTGTCCTGAATCTACACAGAAGCACAGAACATGAAGGCATATAAAACCTTACAGGCCATCCAGTCTGTCCATTCACATCTCCTGCTCAGCTTTACAGTCCCTTCCTCTCCCTTAGAGATCCTCTGTACTTATCCCATGTTTTCTCAAATTCTAATATTGTCCTTTCCATGGTGTCCACCGGGAGGCTGTTCCATGCATTCTCCACCCTCCTATAAAATATTTTTCTAGATTACTCCTAAATCTACCTCATTTCACCCTCATCCCATGACCTTTCTTTCTAGAGCACAAGTGGCCAACTCCAGTCCTCGAGAGCCACAAGCAGGTCTGGTTTTCAGGATGTCCTCAGTGAACATGCATTGTATGCAGATATATGCCATACACATTCACTGTGGATATTCTGAAATCCAGGACCTGTTTGTGGCTCTTGTGGTCTGGAGTTGGCCACCCCTGTTCTAGTGTCTTTAGTCTGTTAATAGGGGCCTGCCTCTTGTATACTTACCTGGCTTTTCCCCCCATATATTTATTTATTTTATCTACTTAAAAACCAAACAAAACACTTGTGTTCCGTTCTTTTCTGAAATGTTCAAGACCTACATAGGTAATTTAAAACAGAGAAATGGTAAAACAAAAACAAATTGAGGAAATGAACTGCATAAAAGATGAAGAGGAAAATTCAAGTTGCTCCAGTCATTTGCTAACCTTTCCTCCCGTCTAACCTTCCTCCCGTCTAACCCAGCCACCGCAAAAAAAATCCTTGGCCAGGAGGGAGACAGACCCCAGCCCTTTCTGAAACCTGGTACACATGCACTTAGCCAATAAGTGTCACGGTGACTTACTCCCATATAGGATCGCTGAATGCTGCCTTGGCAGCTCTCCTGTCCATGCCAGGCATCAAACTTGGGTGTACCACTTGGTCAGCCACTCTTTTGGGTCAGTAGAGAATAAAGGATTCCTTGCTGACATTCTAATGAGTACAGGTTTAATTTCATTTGTAGTATTAGAGTGTCAGAGCCTCTTAGCATTGCTCTCTGCTTCAACAGTGGAGGAAAAGGGGAATTAGAAGATGGAAACGAAGAAAAGAGTGCAATAAGCCTTCATACTGTTGATGCAATTCCATCATTCTCTCTGCTTCAATGGCAAGAGGTGACGGGGAATTGGACTCAAACAGCAACCAACAAGACCCCTGGCTTGATGATCTGGGAGGCTGTTAGGTATGGGGGGAATTGTATGGCACGGCAGATGCTGCCATGAGCTTGCTGGGCAGACTGGACGGACTGTTTGGTCCTTTTCTGCCGTCATATCTATGTTTCTTTGTGATTTTAATATTTCAGAATTACTTGAGTTTTCTCAATTATTTACGCTATGAGACTCCATGATGCCAATCCACCCTAATATGGACTGTGCTCAGAATGGGGGAGCATCCTAAACTCTATTTTAATAAGACCGAGGCGGCAAAGAATTTACTTTTGCAGGGGTAATTTTTTTTTTTTAACCTCTTATATTTAGCCATCTCAAGACCTTCCTGCTCTACTGTTGATGCCAATGTTCTCCCCCTTCCTTACCCAGCTCATTCCACTGCCCCTCCCCCCCTATCCCCTTCCACAACTGGAGCAGAAGAATCTGCCCCTTTCTCCTTGATGCTCCTCAAGTTGTGACACTACTGTACCATGAACAGGATGGGGTTGGACTCCCGAGTGCTTTCCTACATGGCCCCGGTTCTGCTTCAGAGCGTCTTCCTCCCCTCTTCCAGGTCATGTTGCCAGGGGTCTGCACTGTCAGCAGGTCTCATATTCTTTCTTCCCTACCCCTACCATAGACAATCTCGTTCTTCCCACCGCCCCAATGCTTCAGCCTATGGAACGTCACCGTGAGACAGACTCGCTTATTTATGAAGTATTTCATTCAGAGTAGGAATGTAAACTGAAGATAGACTCTCTTCCTAATCTGTGATGATTAACCCTTGCTATCATTTTGGACTCATATTAGTGTCTACATCTCCTCTCTAAAATTTCAGCCCAGTCCATTTCCCAGATTGTTTGATTAGAAAAATTTAGAGAGGAGATGTAGACACTAATACGAGTCCAAAATGATAAAAGAGAACTTCTTATGGAGAGATCCTGTCCATCCGTCTGTCTCAGCAAACAATCTGGGAAATGGACTGGGCTGAAATTTTAGAGACGGCTGGACAGGATCTCTCCATAAGAAGTTCTCTTTTGCTGCTTACTTCTAAAGAATACCTACAAAAAAGATGCAGGAAAAGATTTGCTTTGTTTAGATAAAACAATTACAAACTGCTTAAATAAATATGTATGTTTTACTTTGTACATCCCTTTGGCTAGCTCACTTTACAAGCGGTATAGTTCAGTAGAACAAAAGGGAGTACCCCCAGCATAAGAACAAGAAATAGGTTGCGACTAAGGAGAGGAAAGGTTAGAAGGATGATTAGAAAAATGGTTTCAGTGCAATCAGGGCTGGGGCGTCCCAATAGGCAAACCAGGTGGACGCCTAGGGCGTCAGCCGTTAGGGAGCGGCAGAGAGCAGCCTCTGTTTGTGTGTATGTGTGCGTGAGTGAGAGGGACTGTGTGTGTATAAGAGAGCAATGGTGTTAGTGAGAGAGACAGAGGGAGCCTGTGTAAGGGTGCATGCCTGAATGAGACAAGGAGCACACATGTGCGCACGCTACCCGGCGCACGCACATGTAGGCCCGATTTTATAACTTGCGCGCACAGGCACACGCAAGTTATAAAATCGGGGGCCTGCGCGCGCAAGGGGGTGCACAATTATGCATCTTGCATGCGCCGAGCCGCGCTGCCTTCCCCCATTCCCTCCCCCCTAGCCTGACCTTCCCACCCCTTCCCCTAACCTTTCCCCCCCAGCTCTACTCTAACCCCCCCCCCTGACTTTTATCTTACCTTTTGCACCTGCTGACAGCCTGCTGGCACGCGATCCTCCGACACAGCGGTAATGGCCGCTGTGTCGGAGGCCTCTGGCCCGGTCCCCGGACCGCTCCTTTGCAAGCCCTGGGACCTATACGCGTCCAGGGGCTTTACGCGTGGCGCCGCGCCTTTTTAAAATAGGCCCAGCGCGCGTAGGGCTTTTAAAATCCGGCCCTGTGTGTGCAAGAGAGGGGGCCTGTCTGAGTGAATGAGGTCAGAGAGGAGCATGCATGGGGTGGGGGGGGGGGGGGGGGGGCGCAAGGCTGAAGGATTTCTTCTACCTAGGATGCCTAATACCCTTGCACCGGACCTGAGTGCAATGGTGTTTGTTCTCTTTTGTTATGTGAAGACAAAGCTGAAGCAGGGGGAGAGAAATGGACATTGTATAAAAAATGCATGTGTAAAATCTATCTACCGTATATTGATCGCTCTGTCTGTATAGACAGATTTAGATGCATATGCACAGTTTTAACAGTTTGAATTTTAGTATGTGGTTAGTACATTTTTGAGTGGCAAAAGATCAGCCACCTGTCCTCAGTTGTTTTTTCTTTTTTTTTTTTAATGTTTTTGCTTTTTTTGGGAGTGGGGGGTATTTTCTTTTTTGAGCCATGACTATGGCAGAATCTACAATGGAAGTGACTGCTGTAAATAGGGAAAAATGGGGTTCAGATCATTCGGGAGGCTTTTAAAAACAGAGGCATGACGTTTGCAGCCGAGCCTTTTAGTGCAACTGTCATAGCAATTGAGAACTTCAGTCGGAATTTTTTTTTTTTTTTTTTTTAAATCCACACTTATGACGTTTGCAAGGAAATCTATCTCTGCCTGCCCGTGACTTGCATCTGGATTATTGTTATGCTTATCCATGACCCCTATCAGCCCGGCATGGCGAGAATACTTGGCATGTGCTCTGCTTGCAACAGCGCCCTTAATGCACACTCTGCTATTACGATTGACCAACACCATTAACATCCGGCAAAAATATTCTGCATGAGACAGAACACTTCCAATAAGAAGAAGGATAAATAAATACCAGCATCTCGAGGGCCTGCAGCTTCATGCTACCACCAACTCAAGAAAACACAATCTGCTGGCCAAGAGCACATCATTCAGAAAGTTTAATGCCCAGCGTTTAAATTGGGAAAATCAGGACTGCGTGAGGGAGTTGATGTTGGGTTGAACATACTTGCACCGCGGACGGCGATTGAGTTTGAATTAAATCTGAGCCCCATCTGAACCAGGCCTACATTGATAATCAGGCAAATGAGGACAAGCGTCTCCATCTTTCAGGACAATTTGGGCCTGGCTGAGCAGCGTTGGTGGAAGGAGAGGAAGGAAGGAAGTTGGCTGCTGCTCCTTTACTGCGCCCCTGTGTGCCAGTGAGCGGTGCTGAGGGTTGCCTTTCATTGGAGAGGCTCCCTCCTGCCTTGGGTTGGCAAAGTTTCCTTGAGTTGCCTTGGCTTGCCATCTGTGAAGGGAGGAGTGGTGTTAGCCAATGAGGGAAGCAAATGAGGAAAAACAAAAAAAAATATAAGATCCAAAAAATCTAGGACATGTTGGGAATGGATTTGAATAAATCCAAGTCGTCCACTGTCAACTCTAATGAATCTTAGCCATTTACGATTCAGATTGGATAAATCTAAGTCTTTGGCGGTTCAAACTGGATAAACCTCTGTGTTCATACAGTTGGTGGCTAGCTCTGTGGGTGCAGTGGGTGCTTTAGCACACCCAGTATTGAGCAAAACTTCTTGACTGTGACTGGAAAGGGGTAATTTGGTTGAGTTTAGCACCTCTAATCATTTTGAAAAGTTGACTCCTACCTAGTTCAGATAAATCTGATCTGGTTCAGATTCAGACTTCACTCACTGATCTTTCTCTATATATGGAGCCCTTGTCCTGCTGGATAACTGGGGAGTGTTGGGGCCATGTTTTGACCCAGGTTCCTGTGGTGTTCTCCTGTCGAGGGAAAGGAAAAATCTTTGAAAACCCATGGACAGTAACTTTCAAACTGGTGCAAGGGTACTCTTTGGTGCGTGTGTGTCAGTGCATGCCCAGTCATGCGGCCATTAATAGCCTGTCCGTACACACATATGCACCCAATTTTAACTGGGCGCACGCATGGGCAAGAAAATCCCGCTTCTACCATGTAAGTCAGGAGATTTTAAAAGGGGCACGCACTCAAGCCATTGCTAGTTTCACCAGTTCATCCACCAGTTCACCCAGCTAACGACTAGGTCCTCCAAACCCCTATAGTTTAATAGCATTCATGCCCCAGTTACCCCAGACCCTTAAATTGCCTCAGTTATGGCTAGTTGTTTTTTTTTAATTTGCACCTCCTCCATAGCAAAAGTAAACTATTGCACCACTGGAGTTGGGCGCACGCCCAGGCGCGTAAGTACATGCACATCTCTTGGCCATGCCCCAAAACGTCCATGTTCCACGCAGATCACAACCACGCTCCACCACTTTAAAAAAACGTTTGAGATGTGCCCACAGTGGGAGATAAAAAAACGTTTGAGATGTGCCCACAGTGGGAGATACGCACGCATCTGGGCAGATTTTTAAATTCGTTGGGTGCTCGCGAGACCGACTTGTGCGCATATTTCCTGAATTTTTTGTGTGCCGGGCTTTTAAAATTCATCTCACAAGGTTTTCTGGGGTTCTTCTGCAGTCCAGCAAAAAGAAACACAGAGGTGCACGGTGGCCAGGGTTCAAAATTAAATCCTTTCACCGAAGATTGCAGGTGTAAAATCAGAAGTGGTACATTTTTGAAGGGTGCACATCAGTTCAGAAAAAATAAAGTTCCAGAATAAAATCACAGGGCGTCAATAGCAAATCTCTATACCCTAGCAGCAGGTAGTCTTCAAAAGGGCCCCTCCCGAGGCACTTGCCCAGTGGTAGCTGCTAGCTGGATGCAGACTCCTTCCCAGTACTCCTGCTGATGCACTTCAGAAGGTCCTAAACTGATCCTTTCCTCTGACTCTCCTCGAAGAAAATCCACTTTCTCCAAGACACCGAAGACATCTCTGTCAGATAGATAAGCAGGATGAGCTTAACTGAGCTTTACTCTCTTCTTCCTAGAGACCTCTTCTTTGGCTCTTTGTAATAAATTTCAGAAATCCACTCTTGGACCCCCAAGACAAATCTCCCTGGGTCCACCGGCCACTCTCTCTGGATAGGAGATAGGCAGAAAGGACCTTTCTCTTGGTAAGATAGACCCCCAAGAAGATACTAACTTAAGTCTCGTCCCATTAATAATCTTAATTAAAGAGGAGAGACATAAATGATTTTCTCATGGGATGCAAAGATGGCAGTTTTCTGCCCTGAGTTCTGATCATTGCCAAGCCTCTGTGCACATAAAAGTACGTGCGCCATATAACTGCATTAGTGCTACTTGTGATCATGGATTTTTTTTTTACCGTATGGCAACTTTCTTATTTTTGCAAAAAAGACATGTTTTTGGACTTGTTAAAACATTCAATATATTTACCTTCATTCATTTCAATTATGTGAATGTCCTAGTGATTACTGTACAACTGTAACTGTGCTATTAGTCAACCATCAACTTTCTGTCTGGCCCATTTAACTGTTTCAGTGACTGATGTGCCAAGTTGGGTGTTCCGTTAACATGACCTGCACTGGCCTCTTTTGCACCTTGGAGGCTACTGTCCTCATCCACTGTCCTCATCCTCTGTTTCTCACCTCATTCCAGTTGCTGCCATTCTCACCTCTCCACCATGACTTTGGACCTCCTGTCTGCTGCCAGTCCTGCCACTTCCTCGCACCTGCTTACGCCTGTTATATATGCTGTAGCATCAAGTGAACATTCGATCACTGTCCAAAGAAGGCTATCTATTACCATACAGACTATGAATACAAAAACATAGTGGAGTAAGTAGAGCTCCCTTTATCTATGATATTTGCCTTTGATGCAGATTCATTTTTGAAACATGGTGCCTATGTTGGCTGTGCTTCGGGGCTTTACTATTCTGAGCATCTTTGTGAAATTCTGAGCATGTCTTTGGAGGGGGTTTTAAGCAAAACCTCTGCAGTTGATCATCCTGCACTTCAGGCTCCGAGAAAGTATCTGCTTTCATTTTAGAATTTGTTTTGATAGTTGTTTTTTTTTTTAAGTGAGTTACTGTATGTGGAAATGCTTTTATTGTTGGATTTTTATGTGTAATATAAACTATACAAAAAAGTGTTAAAATTTAAAAAGCATCATAAATAGATACGTATGTGAAAAGATGTGTGTGAAAAGATAAATAGATACAGGTCTGTGAAAAGATCAACATGTGTGGGGGGTCCCATGGTTAAAGCGCTGGAGAACACCTTGGGTGTCTTGTTCACTGCCTGATTATCTTATGTATTATGAAAGTCCCTTGAGCGTTTTTGTGCTATTGAACACTTGAATCACTGATACCAAGTTTTTGTAACCAAGTGGAAGTCTGACATTTACTAGACCTCAGCTGACAAAATATCTGACTTTTTCCATTATCTGAGTTACCCCAGGTGCCTGAGTGGTCAGTTACTGGAATGTAATCGGTTTTGGATATATCATATGAAGGTCTTTCCAAGTTTCCATAAGCACATTGTGCATGTCCTCATACTCCTTGGTGCTTAATTACTGATGCACTCATTTACATTTCATCAGCACCTTTCTGTGTCTCTTATGTCATATTTTATTTATTTGGATCTAACTCACACCTTATCACCGTGATGCTCACGGTGCATCCGCTGGATATTTAAAACCTTCCCTTGGTGTTGCATATATTGGGGGATTTGACACAATTAAATGCATTTTTTTATTATTGTGCTTACAACGCACTAGCATGACTTGCCGATGTGAAGAAATACCCGATGCAGGTATTTTACATCAAAAGTGGACATATCTCTGCCTTGAAAATTTGTGACTTAAGCTGCTCCTGATTTTCTGTTGATGGACCGCTCGTCTGGACTCCCTTGGGAAGTATTTTACATTTCAAGTATTTTCTGAAGAACTTATACATATTGCACAGAAGTTTGGGGGTTTTTTTTCACTTTAAGAATTGCACTGGTGCACCTTCATGCTTGCAAAAATGTGGAGAATTGGGAACTATGATTATAAATTGTTGGGTCTTGAATTAAGTGTATGATTCATAATCACACATATGAATGTCCTTAGAAATAAAAATTGATATTGCTGTTGTCTAATGAGCAAAGGTTTTCTTTTGACCATGACTTTTTTTTTTTTTTGTTTGTTTTAATATTTAGCTTGTGGTCATATTGCTTCTGTTAGGACTCTGATGTGATCCAATAGGCTGTGTGTCCTCTCTGCTTTTTGAGGAACCAATCTTTCTGAAGCCTTCAAGGTAACACCGCTTCTGCAACTGAAGGACTCAAATCCTTCATAGAGGCTCTGGCATATCTTCGTTTCTTTCAAGGTAAGATATTTCTCAAGAAGAAAATGTTTCCCCACAAACTAGGACCAAGTACCCCATGCCTGTAGTGTAACCAGGAAAGAGGGTGATCAACCAAGACCCTTCCAGATATCTGCAGAGCTCAAATAAGTCAATCCATTCAGCATCAACAAGTCTTTTTCTTGTGTGGATGTGGGTCTTGATTTTTTTGTAACTTTAAAACTTTAAGCAGCTGAAATGTCGCCGACTCGGAGGAAAAAGTCTCTCTCCTTATTTCCAAGCTGACACAACATGTTTTAAGTAGATGAGTGTTCAGTTTCATTACATTAACAGCATCCCTGTGTGCTCTTTGATGCATCGCTCCAGTGCCTGGTGATTTAGTAACAGGTTGGAAATGGGCTGTGGGGTAAAGTGAGACTCTGTCACCATGGCGATAGCTACCCACCTCTTATTTTTTGAATTAGCAGAGTAGCAGAAGGTGACATTTTGCCACGGGGCACAAGAAAGGGCTTCCAAAACATGCTATAAACGCAAACTGACTTCCTCCAAGGTGTTAACGCCTCCAAACTAATTTTCTAAAGAAGTGTACCATACAATATACCAGCTGGAAAAAAAAAAAGCACAGGATTAGGATAAATTAGCGATTTCTGAATCTAGCATTTTACAGTTTCTTAACCACATGTAGAGAGAGTTAAATCTTTCCGTTCTTTTTATTTATCAGGAATTACCATCTTGGGTGCTGTTTCTTTGGTTCGGACCATAATTCTGAAGCTTTAGAGGTAAAAAGAATGATCGACCTATACTGTAGAATTTTACAGACTGCACTGAATTATTACAGAGATCAGGCTGTGAGGCTGGGCCTTGTTGGCAGTTGCCACCTAAACTGGGTCAACCCTGACAGGCTAAGCCACTTCCGATTTTATCCTGTTGCATCAATGGGTCCCCATAGATGCAATGGGCAGAACCCAGAACTGGGTCAGCATCTCAGGCGACAGTGCCTTATGCAAGTTCTGGAAATTCGAAGTATATTTCAGTTGCGTTAGGTGCCATTTAAATTGCATTTAATACGTCTTTGCAAAGTCTTCTCTAAAAAGCATATTTTTATATTATTTCTCATTTTCAAATGTGTGTGGGTTTTCATGTTTTTGTTGATTACTGTGTGCATCCTAATTATGTTATCCACTTTAAATTATTGAATAAAGGAATAGCACTTTACAATTACTACTTAACTCTGCTGCTAGACTAGTGTCTAATACCAAGCGATTTGAACATATTACACCTGTTCTGCTTCACTTGAAATGGTTATCAAGCTCAGGATGCATTTGCTACAAAATTGCTTGACTGTGTATAAATTACTGAGTCTGGACTCTTCCCCCTGGACGAATACCCTTCTCAGAATCCATCAACCTTCTCGGCATTTAAGATCATCACAACGTGGTTACTGGATGTCCCTTCAGTTCGTCATGCCCATCTTGCATCTATATGGGAAACTGCTTTCTCTGTAGCTGCTCCCTCTACCTGGAACACCTTACCTTTCGAGATCTGAATGCAGGAAAACCTTAAGAAATGTAGGCTTTCCCTAAAAAACTTTCTCCTTCAATGTTCCTGATGCAAGGTCTGAATTTCTAATGCTGGTAGTTCTATGATGTATTAGAGCATGATGTTGTTGTACGTGATATCATTGTTGTTTGTTCTTGATGTAATTTTATGGATGTTCCATTGTAAATCGCCTAGGCCACAATTCTGCTGTGTTAAGCGATTAATAAATTTTAATAAATGAAATGAAATGAAATAATATTGGGTAGCCCCGCAAGAAGGGAATTCAGCTCCTCTTGGAATGATCAGAAAATCTGGTATTTTAATAATAGAGAAAGCATTATTTGCCTGATGGCTGAGTCTTGCCATAGCCAAAATTATGCCTGTAAGTCCTCCAAGCACTCCCAGCCAGTGCCCAAAGGAGGCCCCTGCTAATAATGTGCTGTATAGTCTGCCTTCGGCCACAGCTACACTCTCTTGTGGTGTACACTAACCCGAACCAGTGAGAGGACGATCAAAGAGGGCCTGATTCTGTCACAGTGGGTTAAGCCAGGGAATGTGATAGTTGGAATCACAGCTATGGAATGACTGGACATTGCTCCTTCCTGCTATCACTTAAATTGCATCATGAAATCTTGACTGGCCCATCACGTTTTGCTATTTCTCAAAGGATGAGATGAGTTTGTACCAATTGCACAAATTCGTCCTGTCCTAGTTGCAGAACTCATGTTGATAGGGAGGTTTGAGAGATGCGTCTTGCATCTAAGCTATATACACTGAGCAAGGGGGCCCAGAGCACCATTTGCGATGCGCAAGATGAGGCACAATAAACCATGGCTGAGCTGGAATCCTGCTGCGGACTGCAAAAAAGCACTCACGTGCGCATGGGTAGCGGATTTTATAACGTACACGCGACAATGCGCACATATTATAAAATCGGCACGTCCATGTGTGCCAGGCCTAAGTTTTGAGCAGAAGCAGTGGTAAAAAAATGTTCAAAATGTCTGCATAATAGTTTGCTCACACAATTCTGTAGAAATCTCATCAATTAAATTGTAGGTGAAAACTTTTTATTAGATTAACTCAAAGCAACTGTGAGTGCTATGGCCTCCTTCATCAGGCCTTGAAAGCTAATCCTAGATGTGTTGAATTAGTCCAATAAAAAGGTATCTCTTACGAATTGTGTTTTTGAGCCTTATTTCTAGATACTGAAGTGCAATAACACTGCAGCCATAATGCTTATACAATTTTGAAACAACTCATCTTTTGCCCGAGGGTTTAATTTTTTCCACTCTCGCCCCAGACACACCCACAAGAAAGCTTCCCCTCAGTTCAGCCTCAAATGCCCACACTGTGGATACCCGCTGCGTATTTTTAAGCAGATGGAAAGAAAGCAATTTTGTAACAATTTGTCCTTCTGCCTAGGTGATGGGATGATGGTGCTTGCTTTGTTCACATCGTAGACTCAGTTATCCCAACAATAATGCACAACATCAGTGAACACCACTATGACTTCGTCAACTTCCAAGTGCCTGCAAAGGGAACTATAAACTTCCAAGTTCTGTGTACACAAATATCTGTTATCAGTGTAGACCGAGATGTTCATAAAACAACTAGATTGTTCTTTCTAGCCAGCTATATACTCTAAATGAGATTATGTAATCCCACGTGGCACAGGGTTAGCCCTGCTAATATGTAATATGAACAGAAGCTAAATCCCTTCCATAGCTGATGAAGGGGAATGAAAAAAGGCTTATCCACAAGCTGTGGCACTATCTCACCTATCTCAATTTACAAAAAAATGGGATAAACTATATTTTTTTTGCAATATATATATATATATTTTTTTTTTTTTTTCAAAGTCCCCTTTCATCAAATGTAGCAGGGATTTAACTTCTATTGAAATTCCTGATAGCAATCTCCGGCCCTTCAGATTGACATGAGCTGCCGTGTAGACTGTTTTTTTCTCTCTCACTTTGGTATTCCAGCATGGCTATTATTTAACATGCAAAGAGATAAAGAGCCTCATTTACTAAGCTTTACTTCTTTTCCCCCATAGATATAGAACAGGAGAAAGGTTTTAGTAAATCAGGCCCAAAGTATTATACAATTTCTGGAGCATTAATAACAACCTAACGTTTCGGTACTACTTCTGAACACAGTAGTGAAGTTGTCGTGTTAGTCCACTTAGATACACGGAAATAAAAGTCAGCAAGCAAGCTGAGGATGATACTGTTTTATTAGACTAACAATACACATGAGGTCAATTTTTGCAAGGTTTAAGTGCCCAACTTTGGGAATTTGACACTTTAGTTCCTCTGAAATGTGACTAGGGTTGAGCACCTAAATTTAAGAGACATAGTTTCTCTAGGCCTCCTACATATATGTGCCAAAAGGTAGGCAGCTACATGAGTGAATTAAGACTGGCGAGGGAGGGTTGCCAGGGGAGGTTGGGAGTTAGGCATTGATTTTTAGCTCTAGGAATCTAATGCAAGCTTCCTAAATGTAGGAAAATTAATTACAGGCCTAAACTTTCTAAGTTTTAGATTCATAAATTTAGGACAATTTTCAGCTGAAACATGAGCTCTGAATTTGGCTGAAAATCTTAAATTTAGGGACCTAAAATGTGGGTAAACAGCACTTTTTGAAAGTGGACCTTCAGAGCTAGTTTTGGAGAGCTATTTTCCCTTCATCGGGTTAGCTTGTCAAGACAAAACTAATTTTTGTTGTGAGTAGAGGGTATTACTTCTAATAAAGAAAAACATAGGTTTTCAAACTCACAGGGTCACTCACTACCTAGCTGCAACCAAGTTAGGTAGAGAGTACATTGAACAAATCAACCCCTTTTACTTTTCATTGTTACAAATGACAGACAATCTTCACTGTTTTCAACTTTGCTGTTCGTACCTTTGACTGTGTATGTAAAACTGCCCCCCAAAACCTGCCCCACCCCTCAAACCTCACACTGAGTTAAAAGTGCCCCCTCTTCAGTGGTATAAATAGTAAAACCTACATATTGGTTTCTACAGAGATGCTCTCTCTTGCCTGGCATTTGTGATAAAAAAAAATGAAAAGCCCCCTTTTTCTGCATCTAAGAACATAAGAAAATGCCATACTGACTCAGACCAAGGGTCCATCAAGCCCAGCATCCTGTTTCCAACAGTGGCCAATCCAGGCCATAAGAACCTGGCAAGTACCCAAAAACTAAGTCTTAGCTGGAGCTGCTACAGATCCAGCTAGCTATCAGGGCCCTTCTATGAGTGTGAGAGAGAGAGAGAGAGAGAGATACCTCTATTTGAGGCCTACCTAGTCACTCGAGGTGAGGTTTAGGTATTAGTATAGGGGATTAGGGGCCACTTTGACATTCAAAGTGAGACGTATAAACAGAACAGTGCTCTCTTGTGAAGATTTGATGACCTTCGGAGTGAGGAAACTCACCCAAAGATGAGATTTGTGCAATGTTCTCTCAACCTAGCTTGATGGACTCTCTACCTGGGTAACATCAAGTTAGGTTGAGAGAACATTGCACAAATCTCATCTTTGGATGAGTTTTCTCACTTCGAAGGTCATCAAATCTTCACAAGAGAGCACTTTTCTGTTCGTACGTCACACTTTGAATGTCAAAGTGGCCCCTAACCCCTTACACTAATACCTAAACCTCACCTCGAGTGACTAGGTAGGTCTCAAATAGAGGTATAAATACCTACCTGGTATGAGGGCATTATGGCTAGGCTCTTTCTCTCAAAGTCATGCAATAGGGCTTTGCAAATCATGAAGCCCACTTGGCCACAAAATCCACACCAAACTCCTCCCCTTTTTCTAATTTGCATCGCACTCTGCATTATGGTATTAACGCATGCAAAAATGCCATATAGCAGTTTGATAAATGACCCCCTTATTCAATTACGTTGTGCCCACTGATCATAGCTGGACATTCAGTGGTGCCACTTAGCCAGATAAGTCCGACATCTAGCTAAGTCCGTTCTGAATATTGGGCTCATAAATTTTCATATGCAACCCAACACCAAATCCCCTCTCCCACATCATGTCTTTCACCTGACCTTTCAGTCCTTTGCCCAGTATTGCCTCCATATCCATTCCAAGTGTGCACAGAATCTGGAAGTACCAGCCTCCACCACCTCCACTGGTAGACCACTTCAGGCCTTATCATCTTCCTCTATGGTTCTTAGAAGATAAATACAAAATCCAGGATCCAGGTTCCTTACCGTGTCTTATTCTGAAGTTTTCTTAATAAAAATCCACACCGGCTCCTGTCACATGGTAGGAGCACTGGATGGCCCGAGCCATTTTTAAAGATGGCGCCGGCCGTCCATTACTCCTACCATGCGACAGGGCCTGGCCAATGGCACGGATACCCTGTCACATGGTAAGGGCAAAGGGCCATCAGCGCCATTTTTATTAGTGGCAGCCGACGGCCCCGAGAGTGGGAGAATGCTCCCGGGACTTCCACTGGACGACCAGGTACTTGTAAAAAGTTTGGGGGGGGGGGGGGGGGGGGTTCGGGAGGGTGGGGAAAGCTAAGGGAACAGTTTTAAAGGGTCGAGTGGGTTTTTTTGTTTATCGGCTTGGGCGCAGCCGATAAACAAAACCGCGATCGGGCCGCACAAAAAAAAATGAACGATGTGAATTGGAACCGGAATCGGAACCGATTCCGGTTCCGATTCACATCTCTAGGTTTAACCATTGTCACCATGTAAGTTACCCCAATTCCATTATGAAATGTGATGCAGCCACACCACTGCTATCAAGGCTGTAAGTGTACAGGTTACCCCTAGACTACCCCCATGGCTTATGGTGACACTAAGCCATACTTCTGCTCTCTCTTCACTGTTTGCAAGTAAGGATCCTCTGTGTTTATTCCTTAACATTTTGAATTCTATTAAAGGTGAATTTTAAAAGAGATGCGCGCATAAGTTGGCAGTCGCACATACAAGTAGCGTTTAACAGTGCTGGGGCTATTTCATAAACCTCGCACATAAATGCGCAAGTACCAATGCATAAATATCTTTGATGATGTAAGACAGGGCCAGATTTGGTGCAGGACAGGGGCTTTCCAGGGCGGGGGCCAACATATACGCGCGTCAGTTGCAATTTCATTTCCTGCAATCGCAGCGTGATTATGGCTCCTACCTGTCATATTTACTTCTGCTATTTATCACGTGTAAGTCTGAATAAAACTATTTATAGCCAAATACGGGCTGCATGAGGGGGGGAGTGCAGGCTAAAGAATCGGGGGGGGGGGGGGGGGGGGGTGTCTTGATGACCTAGAGAAAGAATGGGCAAATTGGGGGACTAACTGGTAAAAGTGGTCATGTCCTTCACGCATGCATGTTATAAAATTAGCTCACTTGCATATATAAGCTCCGGCAATTCTTAAAGGTAATGTGCAACTAGCAGTTGCTCGTGTAAATGCTTAAAATTAGGAGCAGGCATATGCGTGCCAGGCGTATTTTATATAATAAGCGTACACTTGCGCAGACGATATAAGATTCCTGCCTTGTGGCCACGTGCCCACATATGCTCGCACATGGGCGCAGGCTCATTTAAAAAGTTTCCATCTTATCGTTTCAGCTTCCACTTCACATTCCAGGAAGCCATTCCAGGCACCAACCTCCCTTCCCCTGAAAAGATATGTCATGATGCTGTTCCTATCTCCTTGGAACTTCATATCATGTCCCCTTAGTTCTACAACTTAATTTTCATCGAAAAAGGTTTGTTTCTAAAAAAAAAAAAAAATGGTACAGAGAAATAAGTGATTATGATAGCTTAAAGTAAGATGAGATTAAAAAAAAAAAAAGTGAATCATGAAAAGATTAATGAAATGTAAGTCAATGTTTTGGCAATAAAATCCACCTGTCCCAATCCTGGGGTAGGAGATGAAAGGTGATTTGCGATTCTTGGACTTAAATGAACTCCTTTATGCTGACTACCCAGAGACAAAAATACTACCCTGATTGTGGAAGGCCATCGCCTCCCGTTACTGGACATTTCCCCCCTTGGACGCTCAGATAAAAATAGATTTCATATTGCCTGCTATGCACCACGACGGAAGGCTTTCAAAGAAGACAGGATTTTCTGAGGTAAAAGCACTCTCAGGTGCTGTCATTTTTTTAAATTCAGAAACAAACAAATGAGATTTAAGGTGTTTCTGAAGAATTTAAATAATTGCCAGGATCTATCTGTTGAGTTCTGTAAAAACCTGTACAAATCTCAGGAGTGAAAACAAAGGGGCTATTCATATAGAAGATCCTTTGCCAAATTGGGCGTGTGAAAGCCTCAAGAATTTGCTATATGGCTTTAATGTATTGACTTAATACCTTAAGAATATAACTCCTCCAAATGCCTTAAATTTGAAGAGGGTTTTAGTTTTCATGTTTTATCCTAAGAATGTGATGCATTTAGAACAAAGTAGGCTGGCAAAATGGCTCTTTAAGCATCATAAAGTGCACCGAAAAGGAATTAAAAAATGAGATTTGTAGAATATGTTCCCTAATACATCAACTTAGCAAAAAAGATCAGTGGTGGCATTTTTAGCAATGTCTATTAATGTAAAAGCTAATGCACTTTTATGAATAGAGCAGGATCATCTCCAGCAGACCAGGTAACCCCGGTCACCAGATGTGCAATGGCTGTAAATGGTGCACGTAGGGAGTTTAGTTCCTGTAAATCAGCTCCTGGGGTGTTTTTCCCCAAAGAGTTACAGTGAAGAAATGAAACCAACACAGCAAGTGGCTGAAAGTATGTAAATTTATTTTCCTGTTTAAAGATGCATTTTAAAAGCCTGTTGCGTGCAAAATTGGGACATACGTGCACAAGTCAGGCTCGCGTGCGCCAACCAAATTTTAAAAGCTGCCCAGATGTGCTCGCACTTCCTGCTGCGCGCACATCTCAAACGTTTTCAAAAAGGGGCAGGGCGTGATCTGAGCGGGACCTGGGCATTTTGGGGCCTGGCCAAGAGATGTGCACATAAGTACTTACGCGTCCAGCTCCCATGCCATGTAAGTTTACTTATACTAAGGATGAGGTGTAAGTTAAAACATAAAAAGAAAGAGCCATTATTGATGGGTTTAAAGGATCTGGGGTAACTGGGGGGAGTGCAAACTATCAAACCAGGAGGGTTTGGAGGACCTGGCTGTTAACTGAGCAAAGTGGTGGATGAACTGGTGAAATTGGCAATGGCGCAGATGGGCGCTCCTTTTAAAATTTCCTGACTTATGTGGTAGAATTGGGATTTACGTGACTAACAGCGCGCCTTCTTAAAATTAGGTGCACGTGTGCATGTGCCCAGGGTATTGTATAACATGCGTGCACATGTGCGTGCATGTTATAAAATCGCTGTGTCGTAGGGTGTATGCTGATGTACATATGCCAAAGTATGCCTGCGCGCTGGTTTGAAAGTTACCGTCATACCCATTGAAATCTGTCAGTAGAGTGACTGAAATCATCCTATATTGTTAGTCATTAAAGCTGTGCTATAATTCCATGTAAAGAACTGCATTATCCAAGCAATTAATATAATATGCAAATTAATAGGAGCAGAAGTCCGCTCTTGTAAAGAAACTCTAAATATGCAAAGGGATGTATGAAAAGCATAAATACAGATTATAAATGTGAAATATAAACTAGTTAATTTTTAGAATACCTTTGGACCAATTCTGATGATTTTAAAGTGGTCAGACAAATGGATAAGACAATGGCAAGCCAGAAGGATGCTTGGGTGCATAGGAGGTGATATTGCCGGAGACCTGATTGGAATATTATATACAATCCTGGGGACTGCACTTACACAAAGATGTAAACCAGCTGGAGTCAGTCCAAAGGGTGGCTTCTAGAATGGTCAATGGTCTTCATTCTAAAGCACATGGAGACAGACTTAAAGATCTAAACATGTATAGCCTAGAGCATTAGTTCCCAAACTTGTCCTGGAGGACCCTCAGCCAGTCAGGTTTTCAGGATATCCACAATGAATATGCATGAGATAAATTTGCATGCACTGCATCTTAGCATGCAAATTTTATTTCATGCATATTCATTGTGGATATCCTGAAAACCTGACTGGGGATCCTCCCAGGACAGGTTTGGGAACCACTGCTCTAGGAGAAAGGTAAGATAGGGGAGAGATGATAGAGACATTTAAATACCTCCAAAGTATCAATGCGCAGAAATCGGGCCTCTTTCAATGGACAGGAGGCTCTGGAACAAGGGGTCATAGGATGAGGGTTAAAGGGTGGAGACTCAGAAGTAATCTAAGAAAATATTTCATTACAGAGATGATGGTGGAAACAAGGACAGTATTTAAATTCAAGAACGCATGGGATAAACACAGGGGATCTCTGAGGGAGTGGGAGGAATTTTAGAGTTGAGTAGTTTGTGTGGATGGATAGATAGGATAGGCTGTACAGTCTTTTCTTCCATCACTTTTCTATGCTTCTATGTTTGTGTGCGTTATGACCAGGTGGATTTTAATGCTAATTTCATTTGTACTGTGGTGTATGAATGGTAGGAGGTAATTTGACATATCTAGTTTGTGATCTTCTTGGAAAGAAATCCTTCACTGATAAGTGATTTTAAGGATAAATGCATATTTTATCATGGTTGCGGAGTATAAATAGGAAATGTTTAGATATGGTATAACTATAAAATTGCGATGTGCAAACGGTCATCGGTATAAAAGAAATGTTAAATAAATAAAATAAAATAAATAATAAAATACCATATATTCCAAAATCACATCTCAGAAGTCAAATCATCTTTCTTTATTAAATTAATATTTATTTATGGATCATATCTCCTGATAAATAGCCTGAGGTGACCTACAATCATAAAAATATATATGGACATCGTAAGTTTATCATAACTCAAACATCATATTAAACAAATATAATAACTGATTCCATAAGCACAATAAAACATATTGTCTCAGCACCAATACCACGCCTATAAAAATACAACAAAGTAAAATAAATATGTACATTGCAAGTTCCCTAACTTCTATTGGTATTTCGATGAATGCATCACAAATCCTACACTAAGTACTAATGCTTATTCAATTCCTGAATAGTCAAGTATTTACACCCTTCCTGAATGATAAATAATTCTTTGGAAGTGCAACTCTTCAAGGAGGAGAGTTTCACAATTTGGGAGCAATCCCTAAAAAGGCTTGCTCACTAGTTTGGACTATGCCTCAGTCTTCCCTGGGATCACTAAAGTTCTTTTTGTAAACATCTTAGCTGACATCCCGGGACATATCAAGAGTTTTGACCAGAATCAAAACCATAAGCAAAATCCTTGCTTTAATGGGTAACCAATGAAGATGTTTCATTAGGGAAGTGATGATTTCTGGCCCTCAACCCTACTGTAATCTCTGAAATAATATTTTGGATTATTTGACACATTTTTTTTTATGTCTTTTGAGATAGCTCAATTAGAATTGCTTTACAAAAGTTAAAGGTAAAGCCTGGTGTACTTTTGGTAAATTTAAGATGGAAAGATATGGATATAATTGTCGAGCAAGCCTTAGCACATGTACTGCTGATCTGGTGATTGCTGAAACCCAGAATTCATTATGAGCCTCATATCCATTACTGACTGCCAGACTATTTAAGGGTTTCTGGCATTCCACAGCTTGTTTGGCTTTACCCACTCATAAAATCTCAGGTTTCATAATATTTCATTTCAATTTATGATCACTGAACCAATTTGCAGCCTTCAGTAGGAATGAATTTATGTTTACTCTTTGGGGCCTAAATAGAAAACAAATCTGGATGTCATCCACAAAGAAATGATATCTGAGGCCAGCCAACTGAAAATGTCATATAAAAGATTTGCTATAAAGATTAAAAAGGAACGGTCATAAAATGGATACCTGGGCAATTCCACAAATAAGTATCGATAGGTCTGAGAGATAACTTCCCATGAGCACCTTTTGTGAGTCTATTATACAGAGAAATAAACCATTTCCGTACCACACTCCTTAATCCCACTGCCTTCAGCCAGTCAACAAATAATTTCTCTGTGTTGAACTAATTGTGGAGACTGCTGATTACAAAAAAATGTTAAATAAATAAATAATTTGTGGTTGACTGTGTCAAAGGCAGAGATTTAACAAAATCAACAACGCACTCCCACTTCCAGAAATACGTCTGTGAAGCCCATCTAAAAGGGAAACCAGCATTGTTTTATCCTAAACAGTTTTCTTTTTTCATGCAGGAGGAGAATCCCACTGAAAAGAGCACCCATGTTTAATTGTAAATCTATCATCAGAGTTAATGAAATCTCCGATGTGCTTAGGTTCCAATAAGATCACATGTTTATTGATCGCATGATCAGTAAAAATCACATAATCCACTATCAGATTCAAAACCATATTAACTGTTTAAAAGATCATCAATTTAAATCATTTAAAAGAAGCATATACATTTTCTAACGATCAAGAAAGTGCTAAAATGAATTTCATTAAGGGAAATAGTCAATTTTTCATTCATGGGAACATATTGATCCTGGCAGTAGGAAAGCAATTGATTTCATTTTGTCTATGTCCAAGGCCTAGGTTCAGATATGAATCAAATTATAATGTGCCCTGATATCAGCCGCCTCCATCATTACCCATCATCAAGCAAGATGTTGTAATCCAAAGTTTCATTCAATCCCTATGGGAAGCAATGTCTATAGCTTCGAAATCCAGAGCACTTCCCTTTTTTTAAGGTAAGTTTCTCTATTCCCACCGTGTGAATTCCTAGCCATTAAAAGTGCAGTCATCTGCCGTAATCTTCCGATTTATCTTAATTTCTTTTTTTTGTGGTTCTAGAAATGAATGGATTAGTCACATGAGTAATCCATGGGATGTATTGATGATGCTAAAATTGTAAGAATTTAAACTGTAAATTCTTCAAGATGATGCTGATCTAATATTTAACTAGCATCTGAATTAACAGTGAATCAGTTTGTCTAATTTTCCTTTGTTCATTCCCTATGAATTCTCAAAACTGTCTAAAGACTATCACCCACAAAAAAATCTACTTTTGGCAGTACAATTATAACATGAGTTATCTGCCTATTTTTTCTGGATAAATCATTGCCATTTCTAGTAAGGGTGTGCATAGACATTGTTTTCATTTTGTTTTGTGTTTCATTTGCTTTTTCTAAATTTTTTTTTAATTCATTTGTTTTTTTCTTTAATATTTGTTTAAAATGAAAAATGATTTCTTTAAAAAAAGAGAAAAAAGCAAAGCAAAAAAAAAAAAAAATGTCAGCCATGTTCCAAAACCTCTTCAAACACTCCCGAGTGATCTTCTCTATTCCCCCTCCCCTCCCCTGAATTTTCTTAAGAGGTTCTTCACAGGCAGGAGCAATCCCAGTAATATGATTAAAAATGGCACCAGAGGACTGAGGCCAGCGCCATTTTACATTTTTTCTATACAAAATGGTGCTGGCCTCAGACTGGCCAGCGTCATTTTGTATGGCAAAATTAACAATGGTGCTAGTAGATCATTGTTAATTTTTCCATACAAAATGGTATTGGCTATGCTCAGGGCCAGGCTTTGTGCCAGTTTTAATGGAATACATTTAAAATGGCGCCAGCCTTGGTCCACCAGCACCATTTTGAATTGCAGTACCGGTGGGGCAGGAGCAAACTGGGATTGCTCCAGCCCTGTGAACAACTTGATTAGAGGTTGAGAGGGGGGAGAGGGATTGGGAAGAGAACAGTATTTTTTTTTTTAAGCTTACTTTTCAAAAACGAAAGGAAGAAAACCAAACAAAATTGTGTTTTCCTTTCATTTCATTTTAAAATTTCCCATTTCGTTTCAGATCTGGTTATTATACAGCTGATCACCTAAGGAAACTCATGGAGTGATTTGGTTCTCCATGAAATGTTGTTTGAATAGCAATGAGCTCCATCATATGTAGTTGTTATAGCTAGGAGCAAGGGAATGGCAATGCTGTCTCCAGTTTGCTCAATCTACTATTTAAGAACAGAGGGACCCTATGTTTAACGTAAATCAACCTCACTCTACCACCTTCCCCCCCCCAACACACACACACACACACACACACACACACACATATACACACACACGAGACACATAGGCATGGCCACACATCTACATGCTCTAGAGGAAGGAGAAGCACGGGCTGTCCTGCAATGCTGGGAAATTAGAGTTGGCCATTAGGTTGGTAAATGCAGAGCATGCCGCAGCTTGACAGCTCGGAATAAAAGCCATCCATGAGTGCAAGTGTTGTTTCTTCTGGCAAAAGAAAGAGTTGCTAATGGATTCCTCATTTTCCATAAACTAGAAATGTCAAACAAAAACATTTAGATGTTTGAATTTTCTTTTAATTGGAAACTTTCAACAGCACATTTCTGTTGACAAGGCAAGAAAAAAAAAATCTCACACTAATAAATTAATCAAGTACTTTGTATAAAAAAAATCCACACACAATGGTGGTGACTGGAAAGTGCTGGGTTTTTTTTTTTTTTTTACTGTGCTGTGAGATCCCTCCCTGCAGGAAACAACGTATTGTGATGCAGATTTTTTGTGATTTCCTGCTGAATTCCTCCTTGCTGGAGAATAGTTTAAAATGGCCTCTGCTACATTTATTTCCTTCCAAACAGCCTAAGAGATTGGAATTTTCTGCTGAAGGAGATGAAAAGGCCAGGCCTCCATGCTATGCTCATTTTTGCAAAAATGTATGTTCCCAACAATAAAACTCCTAAATAGTACGCCTGCAGAAAACATAATTATGGCTGACACAATTCACTTTGTTTAGTTCTCAAAGAACAGTGTTGAAAGTTATATTCATGTTTTACTGGACGTACTACCCTGAGAGATAATTGTGCAGGTACTTTAATGCAGTCAGTCATATCTCTTCAGTCCATATCTGATTCAAACCACATTCCTAACCCAACTTACTCTGATTCTGGATTATCAGAGAAAGATCCAGTTACAATTGGATTCACCAGGTTGTCAAATATCGCCAGGTCATAGTCTCGAGTTGGACTAGGCAGCCACCTAAAACACGGGAAGTTTGGGGGCGGCTAGTCTAGTGCTCCCACCGGCTGCGATTGGCATTGGCTCCACAGGGGAGGAGTGGAGGAATAACAGCTGCAGCTGGGGCTCAAAGGAGGGGCAGCTTTGGTGGCCAGGCCCATGCTTTGGAAGATAGGAAGAGGAGCATTAGCTGGATACCATGTCAGCGAGGTTATCTGCAAAGGCAGGGCCGTGGTCTGAGGGTGGTGTCTCTGACAGGACAGGGGTCTGATAGGACAGGGGTACAAGCACATGCAAGATAGAGGTAGGTGCTGGGAGGAGGCGCCATTCCCTCCGGTCCACCTAGGGCACCTGTTGACCCTTGCATCAGCCCTGAGGTGGATGCATGCATGACACTTTTATACCCAGTTGCACAAATGTGGTATCGCTGCTTTCAGATCTGGCACCAAATGTTCATACTTGGAGATTTTGAGGCCAGTATTCAGTGCCATTTGTTCAGCTAAGTTTGGACCTAGCTGAATAAATGGCAGGATTTTAAAATCACTGATGGATTTATCTGGATTTTGAGGTGCTCAGGGAGCATTTCAGAGTGGAGTTAAGCTAGCTGGATGTTATCTGACTAACTCCAATACTCAGAATTAACTGAATATCCCAACAAAGTAAGTCAGGTAAGTTTACGGTGGTATTTGCAAAAACTTTTGTTTGGGCTTAATATCAGAGAGTCTGTTTGTATTGATATTATTTGGAGACCTCAAGAGAAATGATGACTTGGGACCCAATAATTCAATCAGTGTCTTGCAGCCTCACAGGCTGCTGTCTTGGAAAAGCACAAGGATGTAGAGGTAAGCATTTGTGATTAGGTTTAGGAAGGCTTTATGTCATAAGGAGAGACCAGGAATATCCAATAAAATATTTAATTTTTGCATTCATCACCAATGTTTTAGTCTAACAATTAGATCTTCTGCAGGGTTCCTGAAGGCTAATGTTCTTAGGAGGAATAGCCTAGTGGTTAGAGCAGTGGGCTACGAACCAGGAGACCAGGGTGCGAGTCCTGCTGTCACTCCTTGTGGCCCTGGGCAAGTCACTTTACCCTCCATTGCCTCAGGTACAAACTGACAGGCCAATACAGTACAGTGTGCTCTGGTGGAGCGCACTGTTAACCAGCATTTGGACGTGCGTTTTCAACGCGCTAGCTTTACCCCTTATAGCACGTCGAAAACGCGCATCCAACCCCCCCGAGACTAATAGCGCCCGCAACATGCAAATGCATGTTGATGGCCCTATTAGTTATCCCCGCGCGATTCAGTAAGTAAAATGTGCAGCCAAGCCGCACATTTTACTTTCAGAAATTAGCGCCTACCCAAAGGTAGGCGCTAATTTCTGCCAGTGTCGGGGAAGTGCACAGAAAAACAATAAAAACTGCTTTTCTGTGCACCCTCCGACTTAATATCATGGTGATATTAAGTCGGAGGTCCCAAAAGTAAAAAAAAAAAATAAAAAAAAATTTAAATGGGCCTGTGGCTCGCAGGTTGAAAACCGGACGCTCAATTTTGCCAGCGTCCGGTTTCCGAACCCGTGGCTGTCAGCGGGTTTGAGAACTGACGCCGGCAAAATTGAGCGTCGGCTGTCAAACTCGCTGACAGCCACTACTCCCTTCCAAAAAGAGGCGCTAGGGATGCGCTAGTCTCCCTAGCGCCTCTTTTTACCGTGGGCCCTAATTTAAATAAATTAACTTACTGAATCGCACGTACAGGAGAGTGGCCTGTGCGCGCGCCGGGAGAGTGGACGCTCGCCCGCTCTCCCGTGATTTTTACTGTATCGGCCCGTTAGATTGTAAGCCCTCTGGGGATAGGGAAATACCTACAGTACCTGAATATAAACTGATGTGATATCTCAGATTGAATGTTGGTATATAAAAAATAATATTCTATTTCATTACTTATTCTTGTCAAAGGGGACACACTAATCCAGTCCTGATTTCTAGATTTGCTTGTATATAAAGGGATTTAATATACAAATATGGTCTTACTGTGTGCATGGCAAATACCATAGTGTGTTCTCCTCCACCCACTATTTAGCAAATGCTCACTAAAGCAAAAAATGTAATAGCTGTTTCAGATCAGGTGTTAACATTTTAGAATACATGCTATTGAAAGGGCATAACTACCAGCATGCATTAGTATGGCTAAAGATGAAAGTAATGTAACACCGTACAATATATGTATTTATTTAATTCAGTTTCTACACTTTATTCCAGTGCTAACTGTAAATAACATATTTTTATTAAAATTCCACCTTATTTTATTATTATTATTATTATTATTATTATTATTTAGTTGGCTCATGCCTTTTCATTGGTAGCTCAAGAGGAATGCAGAATAGTTCAAAGGTGGATAGCAAAGTAAAGTGGAAGGGAGTGGACAGTGGAGTGCCTCAGGGATCTGTATTGGGACCCTTACTGTTCAATATATTTATAAATGATCTGGAAAGAAATACGACGAGTGAGATAATCAAATTTGCAGATGACACAAAATTGTGCAGAGTAGTTAAATCACAAGCAGATTGTGATAAATTGCAGGAAGACCTTGTGAGACTGGAAAATTGGGCATCCAAATGGCAGATGAAATTTAATGTGGATAAGTGCAAGGTGATGCATATAGGGAAAAATAACCCATGCTATAATTACACGATGTTGGGTTCCATATTAGGTGCTACAACCCAAGAAAGAGATCTAGGTGTCATAGTGGATAACACATTGAAATCGTCGGTTCAGTGTGCTGCGGCAGTCAAAAAAGCAAACAGAATGTTGGGAATTATTAGAAAAGGAATGATGAATAAAACGGAAAATGTCATAATGCCTCTGTATCACTCCATGGTGAGACCGCACCTTGAATACTGTGTACAATTCTGGTCGCCGCATCTCAAAAAAGATATAATTGCGATGGAGAAGGTACAGAGAAGGGCTACCAAAATGATAAGGGGAATGGAACAACTCCCCTATGAGGAAAGACTAAAGAGGTTAGGACTTTTCAGCTTGGAGAAGAGACGACTGAGGGGGGATATGATAGAGGTGTTTAAAATCATGAGAGGTCTAGAACGGGTAGATGTGAATCGGTTATTTACTCTTTCGGATAGTAGAAGGACTAGGGGACACTCCATGAAGTTGGCATGGGGCACATTTAAAACTAATCGGAGAAAGTTCTTTTTTACTCAACGCACAATTAAACTCTGGAATTTGTTGCCAGAGAATGTGGTTCGTGCAGTTAGTATAGCTGTGTTTAAAAAAGGATTGGATAAGTTCTTGGAGGAGAAGTCCATTACCTGCTATTAAGTTCACTTAGGGGTAGATTTTCAGACGAGCGCGAACAGCCTACTTTTGTTTGCGCTCCAGGCGCAAACAAAAGTACGCTGGATTTAGTAGATACGCGCGTAGTCGCGCGTATCGGCTAAAATCCTGGATCGGCGCGCGCAAGGCTATCGATTTCGTATAGCCTGCGCGCGCCGAGCCGCGCAGCCTACCCCCGTTCCCTCCTAGGCCGCTCCGAAATCGGAGCGGCCTAGAAGGGAACTTTCCTTTGCCCTCCCCTCACCTTCCCCTCCCTTCCCCTACCTAACCCACCCGCCCGGCCCTGTCTAAACCCCCATCCTACCTTTGTCGGGGGATTTACGCCTCCCGGAGGGAGGCGTAAATCCCCGCGCGCCAGCGGGCCTCCTGCGCGCCGGGCCGCGACCTGGGGGCGGGTACGGAGGGCGCGGCCACGCCCCCGGGTCGTAGCCACGCCCCCGTGCCCGCCCCCAAAACGCTGCCGACACGCCCCCGCAACGCCGCGCGCTCCAGCCCCGCCCCCCGACACGCCCACTCCGAAAACCCCGGGACTTACGCGAGTCCCGGGGTTCTGCGCGCGCCGGTGACCCTATGTAAAATAGGCTCACCGGCGCGCAGGGCCCTGCTCGCGTAAATCCGCCCGGTTTTGGGCGGATTTACGCGAGCAGGGCTCTGAAAATCCGCCCCTTAGAGAATAGCCACTGCCATTAGCAATGGTTACATGGAATAGACTTAGCTTTTGGGTACTTGCCAGGTTCTCATGGCCTGGATTGGCCACTGTTGGAAACAGGATGCTGGGCTTGATGGACCCTTGGTCTGACCCAGTATGGCATTTTCTTATGTTCTTATGTTCTTATAAGTATAAACAACTGTGACAAATGCGACATACAATGCAAACAGAACACGAATAATATAAAATCAGAACACAAAGCCTAAAACCATATGTACTAGGTTTTAGCCTATTTTACAATTTAAAAAGAGAGTGCTTATAACAGACTCCAAAGCACAGGAAACCCATCCTAACTGGAGAAGGGGTATGCCATGGAAAATAAGTGGGCTTTTAATTTTTCTCTAAATTGGGGCGCATCCAGTTTTTCTCTCAAAGCAAGTGGAAGTGTACTCCACAACATCAGAAATAGGAATGATATATTTAAAGTGCCTAACAAGCCTCAGCTTATAAAATGCAGAGTTTACTATGGCTCTAACGTGACTTTTAAAAGTTGTAGAGCCAAGGATAATCCATAAATCTTGTACTTCAGCCTTAAAAAAGGAAAACACAATCTCCAGTTTGCAACCATTGTATATCAGCTGATGTTGATTCACTGCTCACCTACAGCACCTCGCTCTTATCCAGGTTTAGAGCAAGTTTATTCACATGCATCCAAACCTGGACTCCACTAAAGCAACGGACCTTCAAAACCATGCCAAATTGAACCATAATTGTTTTAAGTAACTGCAGATATCTGGTCTAAAAGAGTAAATAAATCTTGATCTTGAATCTGACTTGTGCAATTAACTGAAAGAATCCCCCAGGTTCTCAATGCCAAGTTTAAGCAAAATGCATTCAATGACATCTATTTGCTAAAGTGGGATTCTGGTAACTGTGCATAACTCCTTAAGGATTATCCTATCCCCTTGATCCTGTTTCCCAACTTTAGGTTGATGTCAGTAAACTATATATCCTGGAGTGGGAGGGGGTTGGATGAGAAAAATTAACATCTTCTACTTTTTGGAGTCAGGCCTCAGTAATGCAAAGAATACTGGCATTATAATCAATCGTAATAATAGTTGTGATGGAGAGAGTGCGGAGAAGGGCAACCAAAATGATAGAGGGGATGAAACAACTCCCCTATGGGGAAAGGCTGAAGAGGTTAGGGCTGTTCAGCTTGGAGAAGAGAAGGCTGAGGGGGAATATGATAGAGGTCTTTAAAATCATGAGAGGTCTTGAACAAGTAGATGTGAATCCGTTATTTATACTTTTGGATAATAGAAGGACTAGGGGGCATTCCATGAAGTTAGCAGGTAGCACATTTAATCGGAGAAAATTCTTTTTCACTCAACACACAATAAAGCTCTGGAATTTGTTGCCAGAGGATGTGGTTAGTGCAGTTAGTGTAGCTGGGTTCAAAAAAGGTTTGGATAAGTTCTTGGAGGAGACGTCCATTAACTGCTATTAATCAAGTTTACTTAGGGAATGGCCTCTGCTATTATTGGCATCAGTAGCATGGGAGCTTCTTGGTGTTTGGATACTTGCCAGGTTCTTGTGACCTGGTTTGGCTTCTGTTGGAAACAAGATGCTGGGCTTGATGGACCCTTGGTCTGACTCAGCATTGCAATTTCTTATGTTCTTATGTTATACATGCTAGTTCCCAATAACTGAATGCGCATTAATCAAAAGGTGACCCAGCCTAACCAACCCTTCAACCTGGGCCCTGGCCAGAGTGGGGCCTCCAATGGCACAGGAATAAACCCAACAAAAATACCTTCTCCATCTGCCTCTAAGTTTTCCAGAAGATGGGCAGCAAGTGTTTTCCCCTCTCATACAGAGGATCATTTTTAAAGCCATTTGTGTGGGTAAAACAGCTTTTTTAGCCACAGTAATGGCCTTTTACAAAACTGCCTGCCCCACATGTGAGTGAAAATACGCGCTCAGGCACAGATGTTTACCCACAGTGAGCAGAGATGTTCCTGGAGATGTGAACACTTGCATTTTCAGGATTAGCAAGTATAAATGTGTATAGGTTGTATGTAGTGGGCTAATTTTCAAAGGTAAAGTAAATATATATAGATCCCATCCCCAGGGCTGGATTTAAGATTGTGGCACCCATAGGCAGTGCCATGGTAATGGGGGCCCCTCTGAAGCTGTGCTGGCACATGGCATTATAGCAAGCAGAAGCTGGCTTCTCTTTGGCCTGGGTACTTGGTGCCTTCAAAATTTTGTGCCCGAGGCAATTACCTATGTAGCCTGTGCCTAAATCCAGGCCTGACCCCCACAAATGTATTGCCAAAATGCCTGGCTACCCAACATAAGCAAGCAAAGCAATTGATAATATATATAGAAGCAAATAATAAATAATGTATACACTGGCCTCACTCTGTTCCCAGAAAATTAAAATAAAACCAAATACAAAATACTAACTGAATATGCAATGGCAGCAGCACCAAAATAGTCTAATCAACGCTTTAGCAAAGCTAAAAAATAAATGAACATAATTACCAAACCCACATCCCCCCAAGATCCAAGATGGCCGCTGACGAATGAACGGCTGATGCCGAGCTCCGGAGCTATTTCTATTTTTTGCTTATATTTCCTGCATATACATATTTACCTGAAAGCTTTGTTGGCAATATGCCTCACACGAAGCGAAAAGCAAAAATAAGAGAGATAACTTCGTCTCCGATTCCAACTACAAGGCAGCCCCGGATTGAGGAAGTCTTTGCCGGGCTGGTGCAAACGCTGCCTGAGGGAGGGGCTGCTGGCGGTTTCAGCGGTGAGCAGACGCTGAGCCCCCTGGCTGTTGAGACATCTCTGAGCCCAGGCGCGCCTTCCACACCAGATCCCCCGCTCGGGAAGTTGGGTCCTGAGCAGATTTCAGCTGCTCTACTAGAGGAAAGAACAGCTATGGAGGAAGACACCCAGAGAAGGAGTGACGGAGGTACATTACCTTCGGAGAGCCTGAAGTCAACGGGCTCCAGGGGTCGACCAGACGAAGCACAGCATCGTGCCGAGGAAAGAGGTGAGCCCTTGGAAAAGAGAAAGGGAGAAGAGGAAATACTTGTTGTGTGTGAGGTTCCTGAATTTAACCCTACTAAAGCTACACTAGCAGAAATTCTGAAAGCTATATCATCGATGGAAAAGTCGAATACTTCTCTAATCATGAAAGAAAGTATTGAGAAACACCAGAATATAGAAAATAGAGTTGGAAATATGGAAGTTTCTATTAAGGGAATTGAACAAAAGGTAGCAGAGCTAGAAAAAATTCAAGGGAACTTGATTAAATCCGAAAATATCCAGATGACAAAAATGGAAAACCTTGAAAATTATATAAGAAAAGGAATAACTTAAGAATACTCAAGTTTCCTAAGCTTAGGTTATTATCTCACCGGGAATTACTCAAGAGTTATTTACAGAACTTGCTTAAAATTCCTGAACAGGCAATGCCTACGATTGTCAGAATATATTATTTGCCTCAGATCGATAAGGGGAAAAATCTAGAACAAGATGAGAAGGAAAATCTTTCGTTTGACCTTACATCCATATTGGAAAAATCACATGAGTTAATTGTGGAAGAAAGAGCCACTCTTTTTGTCCAGTTTGCTGCCTCGTCTGACAGAGACTTAATTTTGAGAACTTTTTTTCGCAACCAACATCTAAAATTTTATGGATATCCATTAAAAATATTTCCGGATATAACTAAGAACACACAGATCAAAAGGAAAAGATTCATTGCCATGAGGGAAGAAGTTCTTGCGAGAGGGGCCAAGTATATGCTCAGATATCCATGCTATTGTTTGATTACCTATCAGAACTCACGATATATATTCAGAGAGCCAGAACAAATGCGAGTGTATCTCGAGTCCCACTCCAAGTAATTTCCAAGGGAGTAGGATGGCATATAAGTAAAGGCACTGGTTAATTTTGAAGCAATATGTAAAATATACTTGATTGTATTTCCTAGTATATCTGCTTTAATTACATTTTGGATCTCCTAATTTCCTATATATAATGACACATGGGGAAAATAAGCTTTTCTTTTGAATAATTTTTCTTGTTATATTGTTAATCCTGATTTATGTTGTCTAAATCTTGAACTTTGTTCTGTATATTATTTGAAAAATTCAATAAATAAATAATTAAAAAAAAAACCCAAAACCCCATATATGTAAAACCAACAGATTTAAACAGTACTAGAAACCAGGTCCATCTGGGCAAGGTTTGAAGATATCCAGGGGGATCCAGGAATCCCTTCCAATCTGAAGGGGATCCAAAAGGGGTTCTCCTCTTCGATATGCCCCTGTGGTGATGCTCTGCTGTGAGATGGGCTGAAAGGCACCAGGGACAGTCAGCTGGCACCACCCCCACCCCTATTCTTCCTCTCTATCTTCCTGGGCTCTCAAGTGGTTGGTGTCTGGCTGGGGAAGACAGAGCAAGGCCCTGGAGGCTCAAAACCAGGGAAGGGAGGAATTCCATGCTGGTGGCGTGGAGTAGAATCGTGACCCTTAGTGACACAGAAAATCGAATAGAAATGTACACTTCTCACTCGCAGACCTGCAACAACGGCAGAAAAAGGAAAGCTCGTACATAGTAAAAGTATACGCCATGCAGACTTCTAGTGTTTCCTCTCCTGGACCTCCTTTACTCTCCCCTCCTGGGGTTCCGTTGCTCTCCCTCGTCTCGCCTCGGCATTGACAACCAGCCCCATGTGCCCAGCTTATATAACGGCTTGGAAGAAGGAGACGGAGCTATGAGGGGAAAAAGCATGCTTTGTTTAGAACATGTGTGCCATTTGTGTGGTGGCTACCTGCTACTTAGTGCTCAGCTGAACCTGGCATGTGGACCCTGTACATTTTTGGGTTAATGTGCATGTTAATGTCTTTGTGCATTCATTAGAGAATGTTGTGCATTCATTAGAGAATTCATGTTAATGTCTTTGTGCATTCATTAGAGAATGCACAAAGACATTGAGTTCGCATGTGCCAAGCGGGATTTTAAAAGCCGCCAAGATACGCGCATACCTCCTGCGGCTCGCACATTGTGAAGGTTTTCAAAAAGGAGTGGGGCGTGCGCATTGTCTGGGCAGGGCGTGGGTGTTTCAGGGCATGGACCTAAGATGTGCGCCGAGGCCCCCTGTCTCATAGCTTTACTTCTGCTCTGGACGACGTGTAAGTTAAAGAAAGAAAGCGAGGTAGACCTGCGGGATTTTAAAGATTGGGGCTAACTGGGGGGAGTGAAGGCTATCAAGGCGGGGGAGGGGGGTTGGAGGACATATCTCTTTAGGCAAACTGGGGACGAACTGGTAAAACGGAATGGCATCGGCACCCTCCCACTTTTAAAATGCCCCGATTTACGCGCCGCTTTGAAATGTACTGCCTCGATATAAAATACAGACAAGAAGCAATAGCAAAATCCGCCTGTGCAACGGTGCTAAATCCAATGTTGTACCAGCCGAACCCATCCAATCCCCAAATAGCACCCCCTCTTAAAATATTCCTGTTTGCAAACTTAACCTTACAGTAATCTCATGCCACGGCCCAGCCACCTGAGTGACAGCAACCTAACCGAAGGCTGCGTTAAAGAGCCAAGATTGGATCCGCTTCCTGTGCTTAAGCCTCTGTGAAAGCCTCAGCAGGGATACTGTTCCAAAAAGTAGGAACAAGGTAACTAAAATCTTGACAATGAGCGCAGCCAAATGAAGACATGTCAAGGAAAGGGTGGCCGATACAGCCTGTTGAGAAGGCACGATTGGTCGTAAGGGGAAAGACAAGCAGAAAGGTATTTAGGAATCCCAACTCGCAAGGCTCGAAAAACAAAAGTCAGGACCACTGGAAGCCAACAAACCTCCGATGATGTTTTAGCCTGCATGTTAGCATTTTTAGCTAAAATCATTCTAAGATGCCTTTTAGTGCATACGCCTGCTTTTTTCTCCCTTGCTAGCAATGTGCATCAATTCGATGGGCACCTGTGGCCACCAGCAGCTAGCCACGGGACTCTTTATTGATTAAAATGGATCCTCTGAGACTTTGTGTACGATAAACTGCCAGATTTGAGTGGTCAGTCTTTAAACAAACAGCAAAAATACCTTTTTTAGTCTCGTGTCAAGGGCCCTAGTCTTCGGTTCCCCCGAGAGAACGCAAGTTTGTACAACCAAGTTTCAGCAATCCTCAACACGAGGGAAAATAAATAAATCTATAAGCCTGACTGACATATGGCAGATTTAAATGAATAATGATGAGGATATTGCAGCAGGGACTTGTTAAAAAAAAAAATGTAATAGCCTGGACGACGCTCTTTTATTGTGGATGGGATATATGTGTTCTTTTCTTTTGGTTGTTTCTTCCGATCCTCTTGACTCAAGCAGAGGGAGAACTTGCTTTCTTGTTCTCAGCAGCGGTTCATCCCCTGCCACCGCAAAACCATATGCTAAAGTTTTAAAACGTGTTTTTCAGACAATCGCAGAAGCCATAACTACAACCTTCACAGCCCGTGATAAATAATAATTTAAGGAGCAGACTAGAAACAGAAATCCACACTATAGAAACAGGAGTGAGTTAGCAAGGCTCCAAGAAGGGAAAATGATTGAGTAGAGGCGGGCTGGAAGAATAGGGGCTACTATTACACGTTGTGTTTAAAGCCCGCTCTTTCAAGATGTGAATGGTGAGACAGCACTGCCTTGCTGTTAACACAGCGCACAATCAGTGCTCAGAGCGAGGGCTGCATGAGTCACAGGGCTCAATCTTTTCATCCAAGTAGTGTGGGTTAGTTGGGGGGGAGGGATCCTTGGGACTTCTTGCAGGCAAAAATAAGCTTTAGATGGTATTTATTTTTTGTTTTCTACAGCACCCCAACTACTTAGTTAGCATCACAGAAAAGCAGACATTAAGAGTCTGCCCCCCCCCCAAAAAAAACCCCCCAATAACAAAAGGTACCCAAGTTCCATGTGCTGAACATAATTGTTTTTGTGTGTTTTGATAGGATGGGTAGTTTGCTTCTTGTTATGGGGAGCTTTTCGCATAGGGCCCGGTTTTGAAAAACATTTATGTGTGTAAATGGGCTTTTGAAAATTGCCTGGTGGAGATTGCGGGCATAAAAGTGCAGGTAGGAGCTATTCCGTAAGCCCTTGTTTGTGCCGCTAGAAGGGGGTGTTCGTGGGAGGTGGGGAGGGGACAGGACACAGAATTGGGGGTGGGGATAGCATTTACGTGCATATTTTTTGGAAAACGGAAAGTATGCCTAGAAATCTGTATGCAGGCGATGGCACCTGCTAGCGAGGTCTGCGTGTACACACGTGCCTACACAGTGCTGGGTCCCGCGCCTATCTGCTCGTTATCAAAATGAACTCGTGCGCATAAGTCTGCTTTGAAAATTCAGGCTGGGTTCTTTGTACATGCGGGCATTAGCCTTCCATGGGCCGCTGAAAATGCCTGCGTGCATTCTCTTTAAAACTGTGCCTTGATATTAGGGACTATGTGCACATAGCAGCCACAACAGCAGAGGGGATATTTACTCCCAAATCAATGCTGAGTCAATCATGAATATCGGATTGGCTGAGTTGGCCTTGACAAGGATGTGGTGCTGCATGTGCAACCCGTCGGCTCTTAAGCAGCTTGGCTGATTTTAAACTCAAGAGTTCTCGATTGCCTACCAAAAATACAACTCTTGTTCTTCCTCTGTGTATTTTTTTAAATATCAGCCTCTTTGTTACCTGCATATCAAAACTTTATTTTAACCAAGTAATTGAAGTAATTCCACTGGGACAAGGCATTCAGTTGCGTTGACCACTGAGGACTGTAATCTTGGACACCTGTACTGAACGATACCAGTGCTGCTTCTGCTTTCTAAATTTAGTAAGATATATATATATATATTTTTTTTTTTTTCACGGTATTTTCTCTGCCTCTTCTGGACTGAAATGAGAAGCTTTTCAGTTCCCGAAGAATCCACGCCTTGCTGGAATTCTGCATCAGTGTTATGAAGAATAGATTAGCAAAATAAACGAATGGCAAAGAAAGATACTCAGAGGGTCGTCGTCCTCCCCCTTGGAAAAGACATTCATTCCCTCTGAAATGATTTAATTGTTTCTATGAGCAGAGCTTTTGGTAGGAGTGCAATAACCTTCCAAAGTATCACTTAAGCCTTTGGATTGAGCCCCCCTGACTGAGAACAAGGTACGACATCAATTGTGATACGTAAAAAAAAAAAAGCATGACATTTTTCTTTCACATGCCAATTTTCGTGGATGCCTTATGGGAGGCCCTGAAATTAACTGGCATTCCACTTTCCAGGCATGAAAGCCAGGACAACCTTTACTACCTGAAAAATAATACAGTGTAAATGTGTCTACAGACGCACATAGATAATGCACTTGTCTAATGCAGCATTTTATTAATGGCACAGTACCTGAATAAATGTAATTGGAATATTATTATTCTTTAGCTGTACTGCACAGAGAAATTATTTCTAAAACCAGGATATTCTGCACACTGATGAATATCCTTTCCTGGAAGGGTTCTGCGACAGAATTTATAGCATATGTCAACATATGTAATAGCGTACTGCACCTTCAGATTTGAATATATATCCATAAATATCCATCTTTTATGTCATATTTCCAAGCAAGTTATTTTATTAAAAAGTCATAGACGTTTCCCATAAATATAGTAAATCTCCTTATGTGGTTAGGAAACAGAATGGTGGAAGATACCGTAGGCCTCTATTCTGTGGAATCTGGAGGTGTGTGAAAATTATAATTCTAAAGAAAAAAAAAAAGACAGCAAAGAAACTCACACAATTACATTTATAACTGCTGACCTTAGTGATTATAAAAGATTTTTGTTTAATTAGTAGAGCAAGTTTCTCTACTGGCTTCATTTTCTTTGAATGGTACTTTTGCCGGCATTTTTTTTTTTTTTTTTTTTTATCTTTTTTGTCTGTGAGAAAATGTCACCACCAAATAGCTCCAGGTATTCAGCCTTTCCTGCTGCTCGTGGATTTGGCAGAATAACCCCACTTCTCTGTAGATGAAGAAAACTGCCCAAAAACTCAGGCTAGACATTATGTCGAAAATTGTCCTGTTAGTGAGTGGCACATTGCCACATCTTCTAATCTGGAAGATCGGAATATTGAAAACTAATTAGGGATATTTCACTGCAGTAAATGAAATCATAATTTGGTGGTAATATCTGATGCAGAAATAGAGGCAATACAGAAACCCGCAAAAGAGATACGGAAATTACAATGAAACCTTCAAATGAGGATAATATGAACTTTAGAGGTTATGGAAGTGGAAATCATAGACAATTAAGTGATAGCAACTGGTATTGAAAACTTGAATATTAATCTAACTGGAGACTCTGATCAGCATTAGGTGATTTGCTCTCATCTCTTGCTTTCATTTAGCAGGAATTAATTGAATTGCTGACTTGCAGTCTTACCTTTCCTTTTATTCATTATCCGAAATTCACAAGTAAGAAAGCTGCTTTTCTCAGGGCAGGGGGGCTCCATGAACCCACAGATGCTTGGAGCCTCTTAAGGGCTCCAAATTCTCAACACTCCCGCCACATTTAGATTTAGTGTTTATCTGGCTATAATTTATTTTTCCTGTGTACATCTTCTAGAGCGCTGTGTTGGAAGGTGGTTAAAATATCATTAAATCTAGACAAATAAATGAATACTAAATAAATACATAAAATACCTGCCTGTGTTGCTGGAAGCCCCATTATGTTTGGCAAACCTTCATTTCATTACATTTGATATCTTGTTATTATTTTAAATTATGGAGGCAAATTGTGTTCTGCCACATGCAAATGGTCAAATGAATTGCAAAGAAAGCAGACAGGAATTGCTATACACCCTTGCCTGAATATCCTGTTGGCCCTGGTGTACAAGGGCTATCTCCCGCTGTGTGCAGCGCAGGTCCACTCCTATTAAACAATTCTGTGAATTGCTAGCAAATGTTGTCACAGTAAACTGGTGGGGCTTTCGTTTGACAAGAATATGAAATAAAAAAATTATTGAGGTCAGTGGTTCCCACACTTTGAGTTGTGTTTGCAAAAAAAAGGGGGGAGGGGGGGAATCACAAAATCATTGGATGAGTGACAGGGGTAGTCAATGTACACTCTCCTCCTGTTAGAACAGAAATAGGTCTTAGAGGACTGGGGGGGGGGGGATATCTGCTGGGCTGAGTCCCAGGCCCCCCCAAGTTGCTGCTGAGGCTACCACTGCTATCCCGCTTCAGGCGAGTGGGTTTGGGAGGTGATCGAGAAGGAATCTGATTTTTTTTTTTTTTTTGGACAGCATCAGGGGGTCGTGTGAATTTTCAAGTGTTAAAATGAAATCATATTGGATAAAAGTTAGGGAAGCAGTGATTTTGGTCTTAGGAGCTGCGGAGGAAGGTATCCGTAAAACCTCAGGAAAAAAAAATGCAGCTGCTCTCAGCAGAACTTTGCATTCAGCCAGATCTGCCCTTGTTATCTGTTAAGCTGATAGAAAATAGGGCAGATCTAACCTGCCCAAAATAATTGCTCCCATTTCAGTAAGTTTGCTGGTCAATCTGAGGACATCACAGATTTAGAACAAGCAGGCATACAGCCGTTTTGATTAATAAGGCAGAATAAAGCACTATTAAAACAAAAAAGGAGAATTAAGAATACTAGAACAAGAATCAATGAAATGTGAAATAGTATTAATAACCTGGGAACTGTAATTTGACTTTTGCAATTCAAGAGAAACCCAGTCAGCATTAAAAGGCTCTAATGACAGACATCATCTTGCAGAATTTACCAGGAAACATAATTGTTTTACCTGCTTTTTATGGTTTATTGATTTAACGAATCACTTTACTACAAGTAAGCAAAGCAATATACAATAAAAAAAGAACATACCTAAAATGTTGACAAAACACAGCAAACAAACATCAGACAAAACCATTTAAAAGTAAATTAACAAAAATTTGTTTTAGAAAATTGCTAATTCCATAAACATAAAAAACCCATGTAAAATATCATTTAAAACAAAACACTATGTAGTCCTACCTAAACTAAAATCCTAACCATATCATTAAATCCTACATTTAAAAGGGATAAAAAATAATCAATAAAAGATAAGACTGAAAGAATAGCATCCTTGGAAATGAACTGAACAGACTAATATAAATTAAAGGCCTGCGAGTAAAAGCCACTTCTCAAAAAAAGTTCGTGGTTTATTGGTGGACGCGGTCACTCTCCTGATAAAATAGCGAAAAAAAGGTCAACAAGCAAGAAGTAGGGGACTAACATAAAACGGTTGGGACTTAGCTTTCGGCAGCTATGTTCCTTTCATCAGATCATTATACACGATACCAACCTTATTAAGGGTCTGGAAATCACCTGTTCAGTTAGTTAGCATTTGTTGCCCTTTAGTTCTACACGTTGAATTAAACCTGGAATTTTACAGTCTGTGCAGCAAGATGCCGTTTATAGATCAGTAACAGATACTGTTTGTTGCAAACATTTAAGGCTTAAAGCATTCATCCATTAATACAGTGATACAAAGTACTGTTATCCTTCAGAAATACTTCTCGTTCACCTTTTGCATATAGAGCAGCAGATTTGCGTTGTCTCGAGACTCGCGAATGTGCTGTTTTATTATCTCTTCTACTTTCTCTCTGCTTGTGGTAGTTTTATTTTTCTTGTCTTGTTTTTCAAAGAAAATATTTGATTGCTATGAATGTGTTGCAGCTTTGACTCTGCGTTAGTCGATACCCAGTGTAAATCTTGTTTGTGATATGGCTTCAGTCTGTGCTTGTATTGGGAAAGGTGGCAGTAGTCTTACTGATGCTATTTAATATTTCTGATAGATTTTTTAATTAATGGGTTTATTAAAAAAAAAATTTAAAAAGAAGGAAAGCATCAAGGTGCTGGAGAAAACTGAATTAGCCAATTAAAATTGGCTAATTCAGCTTTTCTCAGCATATTAATCCCCTGTGATTAATGATATATTCACCAGGAATAAAAACTTTGAAGCAGGCCATACATACGTTTGCTTACAATAGCCTGATTTTTATTGTATCCAATGGATGTAGTAGAATTTTGGTCAAAATGTTTATTGATAAAATTCTAATGGTAATTTGAATACCTAGAGAATTTTAGGTTGGTGTTGTCTTTGCCTCCATTTTTCCTACCTAGGGTCCTTAAATATTTAATTTTAATGTAATTTTTTATTTATATTTCGCCTTTCATGGAAACATATGAATCTTGGTTTTTTTTTATTATGGAGTTAAACATTTTCTAACTTTTGAAGAAAAAGGAGGCCAAGGCTGGTGCTTCCATTAGTCTAACTAGGCAGTCACCTAGAGCACCAACATTTTGAGGATGGCAAACTCCTGCTGCTTTGAAGCCCAAGGAGTGGCTGAGCCAGCACCAATACTGCTAAAGAAGGGAGCACTGTGCTGGAGCCACTGCTGCCAGTAGGAGGGAGCGCTGTGCTGGAGCTGCTGCCAGAGGAGGGAGGGCTGTGCTGGAGCCACTGCTGCCAGTAGGAGGGAGCACTGTGCAGGAACTGCTGCCAGTAGGAGGGAGCACTGTGCTGGAGCTGCTGCCAGAGGAGGGAGGGCTGTGCTGGAGCCACTGCTGCCAGTAGGAGGGAGGGCTGTGCTGGAGCCACTGCTGCCAGTAGGAGGGAGCACTGTGCAGGAACTGCTGCCAGTAGGAGGGAGCACTGTGCTGGAGCTGCTGCCAGAGGAGGGAGGGCTGTGCTGGAGCCACTGCTGCCAGTAGGAGGGAGCACTGTGCTGGAGCTGCTGCCAGTAGGGGAAGCATTGTGCTAGAGCCACTGCTGCCAGTAGGAGGGAGGGCTGTGCTGGAGCTGCTGCCAGAAGGTGGAAGCACTGTGCTGGAGCTGCTGCCAGTAGGAGAGAGCACTGTGCTGGAGCCACTGCTGCCAGTAGGAGGGAGCACTGTACTGGAGCTGCTGCCAGTAGGAGGGAGTGCTGTGCTGGAGCCACTGCTGCCAGTAGGAGGGAGCACTATGCTGGACCTGGTGCCAGTAGGAGGGAGCACTGTAGTGGAACTGCTGCCAGTGGGGGAAATACTATGCTGGAGCTGCTGCCAGTAGGAGGGAGCGCTGTGCTGGAACTGCTGCCAGTTTGAGGGAGCTCTGTGCTGGAGCTGCTGCCAGTAGGAGGGAGCACTGTGCTGGAGCTGCTGCCAGTAGGAGAGAGCACTGTGCTGGAGCCACTGCTGCCAGTAGGAGGGAGCACTGTACTGGAGCTGCTGCCAGTAGGAGGGAGCGCTGTGCTGGAGCCACTGCTGCCAGTAGGAGGGAGCACTATGCTGGACCTGGTGCCAGTAGGAGGGAGCACTGTAGTGGAACTGCTGCCAGTGGGGGAAATACTATGCTGGAGCTGCTGCCAGTAGGAGGGAGCGCTGTGCTGGAACTGCTGCCAGTTTGAGGGAGCTCTGTGCTGGAGCTGCTGCCAGTAGGAGAGAGCACTGTGCTGGAGCCACTGCTGCCAGTAGGAGGGAGCACTGTATTGGAGCTGCTGCCAGTAGGAGGGAGCGCTGTGCTGGAGCCACTGCTGCCAGTAGGAGGGAGCACTATGCTGGAGCTGGTGCCAGTAGGAGGGAGCGCTGTGCTGGAGCCACTGCTGCCAGTAGGAGGGAGCACTATGCTGGAGCTGCTGCCAGTAGGAGGGAGCACTGTGCTGGAACTGCTGCCAGTTTGAGGGAGCACTGTGCTGGAGCTGCTGTCAAGTTGGGGGATGGAGTGTATCACTGAAGGTTCGCGTAGGGCACCAAATACTCTTGCCACTGGTCCTCAAAGAGGCGGGTGAATAACCTATGAAGAACACAATGGAAAAAGTGCTGAGGAATAGTTCACTGAAAAACATAATTTGCTCGTTCATATCAAAATGCAGACTTCATCAGTTTTTATGGGTACATCTTGCACTTTACATCAATGGAGAGATGTACAGGGTTTGTGTTACCTTACCTGCAACCTCTTAGTAGCTGAAAAATAAAGCTTTCAGGGAGTAATTATGCCTCCTATTCTTACAGTTAGTATTTGAAGGGCAAACATTTAACTTGATCTCCATGGGGGATTGGATAAGAAATACAGAGATTTTTAAAGGAGGCTCATTTCTTGCTGAGTTTTCTTAATATGTTTTTTTCCTTCGTGTTTTCAAGTGTCAGATTTTTTTTTTTTAATTGTATTTATTGAGGTAGAATTCAGAAAACAGGTATAAATCACTTCTGAAGTGACATAATTTTTTTCCAGTTGTGCCCTCCTGGGAAGCCATGAAAAGATCTGGCTTCAGCATTGGCCACCCCCGGATCGCTCAGCATCCCACCCTCCTAAGCTCGAAGACGCTGAAGTTCATAAAGAAATCTTTCAGCGTGCAGGGTGGCTGGCGCTGCGTATTGAAAAAAGTAGATAAGCCCCTTGCTTCTGTGCCAGGTGGTGGCGTGGGCCGCTGGTGATGGTACACCCTACCTGCACAAAATCATAACATCATGCCATGCTCTTCCTCTCTTTCCCCTAGCTGGCATACATCTAGTGGATTAGGCAAACAGAGATTTAGGGCCTTACGCTATGAAGATTTTTTTTCCATAGGCACAAAAGTGGGGAAAAGTCTTTTTTTTCCAGTCTGGACTATGAACACTCGTCATGGAATAAGGCCTTTCGTGTTTTATTTCTGCTACTGTGGAGCATTGCTAAACGTACCCAGAAGCAACATTTGGAGGACAGAGAGATGTGGGACGCAAGAAAGCAGAAAGGTAATAGAGAGGGGCATAGGGGCAATAAGGAGGAATGAGAAAACCAGTCAGGAGAAAGACAAGTCTACCGACAGGAGAGGGAATGGGGATGAAGCAGCACGCAGTTCACGTGGAATCATTTGACTTCACGTGGAATCTATTGCCTTGTGCGGTCAAGGAAGAGAGCTTTAGATTAAAATTCAGGAAGACGGTCAGGAGTTTTCTTTTTTTGCACAAGCTTTTAATTAATGAGTTAACGTCCCGATTTTAAAAGTCCCGTGTGCATAAGATTTTTGGGGTTACGCGCGTGGCTGCTGCACACATTTTACAAAGGGCCTTGCCATGCGCGTAACCCCCGTTACTCGCCGAAGTGCCGAGCCCAAAGAAAGAGGCGGGGGGGGGGGAGGGGGGCATAGTCTGGGCGGGGCAGGGAGGGGCGTGGCAGGGGGCGGGGCCGGGACAGCACCATTCGATGCTGTCCCAGGGAAGTGCGTGCTGGCAGCCGGCTGGTGGCATGGAGATTACTTCTGCTCCAGAGGAGCAGTAAGCACGAAAATAAAAAATGTGGGGATAGTTAGGGTAGGTTTAGGGGGCGGGGAGGAGAGGGGAAGAGGGAGGGTTAGGGAAGTTCCTTCCCAGTCTGTTCCTTAATTGGAGAGGACTGGGAGGGAACTGGGGGGGGGACCGACCGATTACGTCACCGAACATAGGTCATAAAATCCTCCCCCCCCCCGTGAGTCGTGGACTGCCCGCACATACGTGTGAGGATTTTAAAATCCGGCGCATACACGTGCACATGCCGGGAACTGCATATACATGAATGCGCGTGCGCGGCTCTTAAAATCGACCCCAAAGTCCATAGAAGGTTTTTTTTAATTTAAAATAAGCAGAGTCACAAGGATATGTTTTTAATGTATTTGTTTGATGTTTTGTTTTAAAGTTTTATACTGTTATTTTATCTTGTCTTATGAGCCAGCATGTATGCTTTTATGTCCTTATGTTTTTATGTTTTAATAATTATATATGTATTTATGTAAACCACTTAGAAATTATAAGTGGTCTGCAAATTTGCAAATAAATAAATAAATAGATTGGAAATGATAGAAAGTAAGAAAATTAATATGTTAAAGGTATTTTAAGAAACCAGAAATGGACAGCAACTTTGAAACAGCCGTGCGGGCGCATGTCCAGAGACGCGACCATTTTATAACATATATGTGCATGTGATGCAAAATTGGCTGGACGTGCGTACTTGTGCGTGGCTCTGCTGCATAAGTGTGTGTGTGTGTGTGTGTGTGTGTGGGGGGGTGTTTTATTAGCTGCACGCACCAGCGCAGTAGCTCTTTTTCTCAGTTCGCTTCGGTTTGCCCAGTTAACGGATTGGACTGAGTTTTTTAAGGGCTCCCTTTCCCCCTGTTGGACTCGACCCTTCAAACCTCCCTGTCTCGCCCTGATTTTTAAACATTTTTTAATTACATGCCAGCTATAGCAAAAGTAAAGTTACGTGGCAGGGGCCCTCGGCGTGTGCTTGTGCACGCAAATATCCACGCGCAGATCCCTTGGTCTTCCCCGACGTGCTATGCCCACGCCCAGACCAAGCCTACACCCACCCCTTTTTTGAACTTCCTGATTTGTGCGCATACGTAGAGATATGCACGTACTCCGTCGCTTTTTTAAATCTGCACGGTCCGAGAGACAAAACATATTGCCCGACTTTGGCGCACGTAGGGCTTTTAAAATTTACCTAAATAGTCTTATGCATGCTTTACTTGTGCACTATAATTTGCACTAAACATTTTTTTTTTTTTGCATGCATGAGCTAAACATTTGGTGCGCTTGCATAAACTACATTTCATAGGGGACAAGAAGTATTTTCTTGTCTTTGCAGTATTTTAGGATCCTTCAAATTGAAAATCCCCAAGTCATCTAAGTGAACCATGAAGAAAAGGATTGGATACCAACTGGAATCCAGAGCTGGGAAGAAAGAGGAGGAATGTACATTAATGGCTATTAATCAATTTTACTTAGGGAATAGCCACTGCTATTAATTGCATCAGTAGCATGGGATCTTCTTAGTGTTTGGGTACTTGCCAGGTTCTTGTGGCCTGGTTTGGCCTCTGTTGGAAACAGGATGCTGGGCTTGATGGACCCTTGGTCTGACCCAGCATGGCAATTTCTTATGTTCTTAACGTGTGATCCATCCCATTGGAGTTTCAGCCAGGAGAACAGGAAAAAAGAGTTTTGGAGAAGGAAGGATCAAACAGTGGACCCCAGGTATTGTGCAAGGGAGATCTTGAAGGAATAAGAAATCCCTTTTCATTGCAACACAAGCAGCCTATGTTAGGGATGTGCAGAGTCAAAAAATTAGTTTTGATTCATTCATTCATTTTGTAGGTTACAGTCATTCATTAGGCTCATTTCAAACAAAAAATCATTTTTGTTTCTTTCGTTTTTTTGTTTTACGTTGAAGTCAATGGGTGACACAAACCGTAGACTTCACTGTCAAACAAAAAAATGTCCTAGACTGAGGTCCAGGCCTGACGTACAGGACCAAGCCTGATGCCGGGGCTTGGCCCAAGGCTGGGTTCAGTTGCCTAGGCATAGGCCTAGGTCCAATGGCGGGGCCTGGACTGAGACCAGGGTCCATTGCTGAGGTTCGGGCTCATCCCAATATGGATGCCCAAGTCCAATGCCAGAGTTCGGCTGAAGGCTGGGACTCATTGCCAAGGCCTAGGCCCAATACTGGGGCCCAGCCTGAGGAGGGATCCCATCAACTTGATGGGATCCCTCCTCAGGCTGGGAGCCTTGACCTAGGCCTTGGCAACAGCCAGGCCTAGGTCAAGGCTCAATCTGGCAGTGGGGCCCAGATCGAGGCTGAGTCCCATCGCTAAGACCCAAGCTTAGGCACAACCAGATGCCAGGGCCTGGCCTGAGTACTGGTCCCTGTCACCGAAGTCCATGCTTGATTCTGGGGCTAGAACCGAGGTTGGGTCCCATTACTGAGGCAGTAGCCTAGGCCTAGGTCTGATGCCAGTGCCCAGCTCGAGGCCAAGTCCCAACACCAGGGCCCAGGCCTAGGCTCAGGCCTGATGCCGGAGCCTTGCCTTAGGCTGGGTCCTGTAGCCAAAGCCCATGCCTAGGCCCCAGACCGGACACTGAGGCTTAGGCCCAGGCCTTGGCCAAGGCCCGACGCTGGGGCCTGGTCCATCAAGGACATCCAGGACTAGGCCCTGGCCCAAGAAAAGTCCTATCACCGAGGCCCAGGTTTGACATCAGGTCTGGATCATAGGCCAGGCCCCATCACCAAGACAGAGGCCTTGTCAATGGGATCCAGGCCCTGATGTCAGTTCTGGTCCTATTCCCAGGACACAGTGACAGGATTGAGACTCAGGCTGGGCCACAGTGTCGGGTAATAGGTAATGCCTTGGTAATGGGGCCTGGCCTTATGTCCAGGCCTGGTCTCAGGTCTAGGTCTTGGCAATGGGACCCGACCTCAGGCCATGCCCTGGTGTTAGCCCTGAGCCCAGGCGTGGGACTCAATGATGGGATCTGGCCTCAGGCCAGACCCTAGTGTCAGGCCTCACCCTAGACATGGGTCTCAGCACAGGAACCTGGGTCTGGCTGATCCTTCACATTGGGCATGGGCCTGGTCCTTGGTGATGGGACTCAACCTTAGGCTGGGCCCTGGCATTGAGCTTGAGTGTAGGCTTTGCTTTGGTGATGGTATTTGGTATTGGCCTGGGGATGGGCCTGGTATCAGGCCTAGGGCCCGGCAACAGGACCCAGCCTCAGGCCAGGCCTTGGCATTGGGCCTGGGCTCCAGCAGTGGTACCCGGGCCCAGTATCAGGCCTAGTCCTCAACAATGTGACTAGGTTAAGGCCTGGTCCCCCCGGAGGCCCCTTTTTATTTTTAATTTACAAAAACATACGGTAAATACTTGAAAATGTTTGAGTGTTTGTGTTGAGGGCTATTTTCAGTTCATTTCATTTGGAACAAACCAAAAATGACCTTGTTTCATTATTATGGAATAAAAAACAATAATGAAATGTTTAATGACCTCTGATTTAGTTGTTATCCTTGTTTCATTGTATGCATTCATTTCGAACAGACACACATCTCTAGCCCATCCAAGGGAAGACATGAGTACCCTGGGAAAAGACTAAGAGCTCACAGAGACAGATCACTTTAGACTTGATTTATTGCTGTGATTATGGATTTGACAAGAAGCAAATGTACTTGCTTCCAATTAATTTTTATTGAACAAGTTGAATAAAGTATTATTTTTGGAGCATCACTTCTGTTCAGCCATTTTATAGGCACTGGGAAGTTAACATCTGAGCTAACACCCACAGAAAAAGAAACTTTCCTTATCGTCTCCTATACCTGATCAACGACAACAGTGAATTGAGCCATTCTTTTGTGGCTCCCTGCAGACGCCATCAGATACAAGGGCCGCGGTGGATGTTGGTGAGGAGTGAACACTGAACACACAGGGCGATGAAATGTCATTAGTCCAGGTGCGCCAATGACTCTTTACCTCCGTATGCAGTTTCTGATATTAATTTCGCTGAGCAAACCTCTCTTGAGGCAGAAAGGACCCGGGATCAGACGTCGGAAGCCCTGAGAAGGGATACCATTTTGGCATTGCCTTCGGAGAGTCCTCGTTTGCAGGACTTGTTAAAATACATACTGATCTATTTGCTATAAGCTATTCCTATTCTTTTGTTCTGCAGCTTGCACTTATGGTAATGGCTTTGTTGATCTTTATTCCCTGTTTACTCTGATTTCTTTCCTGAAACTCTTTTTGAATATTCTTCCTGTAATCTTATTAGATTTTACCTAAAGACTGTTTCCTCCCTCTCACAAATATTTCTTAGTAGTGTGGCCTTTGATGCTTATTATGAGATTGTTCTCCTTGAAACAAATACACTCCTTATAAGTTTCTCTTCTGCGCCTTGCTTCGGGAGGAGGAGAGAGGACTGGCAATCCCGAGCGTACCGTAGGATTGCCTGTCCTCTCTCCCCTCTCTCTCTTGCAACTTTTATTTTTTTCACTTTTTCGCTTTTTTTTTTTTCCGCTTTCGTTGCTTGCTTCGGGAGGAGAGGAGAGAGGACTGGCAATCCCAAGCGTAGGAGAACCGTCCACTTCCTGGTACCTGTCATTTCAAATGTCATTTGAAATGACATTTGAAATGACAGATACTGGTACCAGCGTGTCCGTGAAGCGTTAGGCCAGCACACCCAGGATACTGTATAGCGCTCTATACAGTAAAATGGGTTGCGCGGGCCTAACGCTTCACGGACGCTTCTTACCGTAGACGCAGCTTGCATTTTTTAAAATTACTGTATAAAGAGCGTCACTCTTCTTTTTCAGTCAATCTGTGATTCTGTGAGCACGCAAGCCCAAAAGGGAAGAGAATGCAAGCTTTGTTTTGTTTTGTTCAGCAACTGCCCTATATATTGGTGATATAATTGGACATCTAGATTAATAAAATCTCATACAAATTGCTATAAGAAGGAAGGAATCAAATTAATCAGATTAGTCTGAGTTTCCTTTCTTCTGCATTCTCTCAAAGATCAACAAATGAATGGAGAAGAATGGATGGAAATGGACAATGTGCTCAACGCCCCGTTCTCTCAGGATTCAGTAACATCAGTGGTCATTTTCTAGGTTTGAGTCAGCAGCAGCCTCCACCTTTCAGTTTTTCCCAATGGAGAAAAGGAAGCAAGTTAAAAATGATCCCAGCAGGCAGAAGTAGTTGAATACAGGCACCGAGGCAGGGAGAGCAGGCCCTCGAGGAGCGAGTTCATTTTTTTGTTCAACAATATACCGGTATGTGAATTCTTCTTCATGGAAAAACAAGACATCCCCTGAAAATAAGGCCCAGTGCATCTTTGGTAGCAAAAATTAATATAAGACACTGTCTTATTTTCGGGGAAACAGGGTATTTCTTGCTATATAAGCTGTAATTATTGTTGATTGTATCTCAGTTACTGGTGCAAGTTAATCTTGTGTTTGTTTTTTGAAAATTTGATTAAAAAAAACCAAACAAAAAAAACATGCCAGATCATTCATGCCCAAGTTTGGTTGAACGGTTCATGGTCTAAGCCCTAGTATTGAGTGTGCCCCTGCCTTCATTACTCCTTCTAGAAGAGGGGCTATTCTATTTCTTTTACATTTGTAGGCATGTTTCACTGGTACAAAAGCACCTATTGTAGACAGTGAGTCCATCTGTCTATCTGTCTGTCTGTCTATCCATGCATATTTTGGAACTCTGTAACTACTGAATGGATATGGCTGAAATTTAGCAGAGGGGATCGAGACTAAAAGTTATTTGTGGATTGGGATTGTGGTTTGAACTGGTGCAAAATTACAATTGCCTAATAACTTGTAGTCTTGTTCTCTCATGCCTACTTTCACTTGCACAAAGGAAGGAAAGTGTGGCTTTGTGTCAAGCTTCTACTAAGCACTTTCCAATTCATTGATTTTTTTCTTTGTAGTTGAGGTCAATTGATTTTTTTCAAGGGTTTTTTTTTTTTCATTTGTATAGTTTTTAATCACTTTGTGGGGGACAGTTACATTTGTACTTGAATTTTTTTGCAGATCATTTCATTGCTTATTGCTTTGTGCCTTTTCTTTTTTTTGCTGTGTTATTCCTCTGCGTTGCCCTCTTTTATTAACTCCTAGTGACTGCATAATAGAAGATGGCAGATAAACACCATTTGGCCCGCTCACATTCTGCCCAGTTGTTCGCTTCACATTGCTTTAGCTAATGATATCTCCCAGCCGAAAGCTGTACAAGCTTGATCGCCTGCAGGCTATTGCTCCTTATCCAAGTCAGTTTTTCTTGTCTTCCCTCTTTTGTTTTCTACCATCCTGGATACATAAGCAATACCTGAACAAGCTCCCAGGCCTCCCACTATCTTTTGCCCTATACTTTTCTTTCCATGCCCTCTAATAAAGCCAGAGGAGTAATAATACAAAAAACTTCATGCACTTTACATTATATTTCTGTAATCTTCATTTTTGTTGTATTGCATTTTGAAATTATAAAATACACTGTAAATTTCAGATCATTATTCTGTTCAGTTTATAGTATATACGTTATATATGTCATAAGGATTGGTATTGGGGGGGGGGGGGGGTGGAGACAGGGAGAGGAGAGATGATTGCTGCCATGATTGTGAGCTGTGCTGAATGTGCACCTCAGAAGACGAGGCCCTTCAGCTCTCAGCAATAGCCCCCTGAGACTATGCGGGATACAGAGGGGAGGTGGTAGAGACCACTGGGGGGAGAAAATGGGGGGGGAGTCATAAAATCTTCCAGTTCTCGCTTACTTTGCTTTCCTAATACTAAACACAAGAGCGAGATGCTGAATCCAAATATACCACCAGATACAGCACTCTCCAGATTCTGCTGCGTCCCGCACTATCCCTTCTGCCTTCCGGCTAAATCAAGTGGTTTGTTCTATGATTACAGAAAATTACAAAAAAACAGTTCTAAGCAGTGATAATCTGTCAAATGTTTGTATCTTTGCCTCAAGGACACAAAGAGGAAGCAAACCAGTTTATTTAAACCGGTGATGGAGCAGGGCCGGGGGTCCCAAAACGGACATTAATCTTGTGCACATGCACAGCCAGAGCAGGTAGTACCAGCCCTGTCGGGGATGTTTGCTTGCTGTTACCTCATAAATGCCTTTTGCGTGGGTTATTCTAGCCACTGGAGGTGGTTACTATCATTCTCTTAAAGCTCATTAAAAAGTTTGTTAACTAAACAAAAGTTGCTGAATAAACAAAGCCCAAACTGCAAGGTCTTTGGTAAGAAACAATGATGAAAATATATTTCTTCAAAGATAAAATGGTGTGTAATCAGCTGGAGAGGTGCCGTACAAAAGCAGCAGCAGCGGAGACGGCTGTGCTCCCCCTGCAGCAAGTGAACGCCCCTCCCTCGTTATTACATGTCGTCAGGAGGTAACACCTATGCCCACTTAGCTGCGTCTTTATTATATGGTTATATCTCCAGCTGATTACTGCCTTTTTGTCTGAGTGCTCAGCGCTGTGATTTGCCTCATAATCATAATAGCAAAAAAAAAATAAAAAATAAAGGCAATAATTTGGATTTATAGAGCGCTTTCTGTGCGACCTGAATCCCAGTGTGCTATACAATCTGACACTTCAGAAACGACGCACGCAGCCACCTCTGGGCTGGAAGGTCTGGCTATTGATTTTGATGCTTGATCCGTCGTGCTAGCTGCTAACAGGGAGAAGGAGGAACGTTTGCTCCTAGGATTAAACCTTGCGGTTTGTGCAGTAGAACGTGATAAGACGTGGAGGCTTCCGTGGTCTAGTGGCTAATAGAAGTGATGAGCCTCACTGTCTGCTAATGCCGCATTTACTAAGATGCACTGCTCCGGAAGTTTTTAGAAAAACTGTGGCCCATGAAAATTTGGATTTTAGATTTAATTACTTGCCTTTTTCAAATCTGAGCTGAAGGTGAATTGCAACTTAGGTGCCAGATGCATGATTCTTTTCTGGCTTCCCCATTTAAAAAACAATATGTGTATGTCTGTAATTTTTACACAAGAAAAAAATGATCAAAATAAATGTAGCCAGTGAAATTTAGATAAGCAAGGCCATCATATTAGAAGGCAATATCATTGTAATTAGCTCAACTGCAACCATGGTTGTTTGTCTGATATATGTAATCATAAGTCTGGCATATTTGCACTTTTTTCAAATATGCATGTAAAAACTGTATATGTATCTTCAACATTCATCGCTCATGAAAAATGGTAATAGTGATGTTGGAGAAAAACGGTGACGCTGTACTCCTGTAACACATCAATGAAATGACAGCACATCCTCATCCAAACCGGTCCGCATTTCGGAAGTCAATCCTTCTTGCTTCAGGGAAACAGTCAACCCACAACCAAACAAATTTTTATCCCAGAAGGGCAATGGAGATTTCCTCTCAGGTTCATGAATGCCAAAGGATGTTCATCCTCCCAATGAAATTCGGCGTCTGTTTGGTCGCGTGTTGACTGTTTCCCTGAAGCAGGAAGCATTGACTCCCGAAATGCAGACTGCATCAGATGAAGATGTGCGGTCATTTCATTGATGTATAACGGGTACAACGTCAGCGCGTTTCTCCAACATCACTATGCCATTTTTCATGAGCGATGAACGTTGAAGATAAATATACAGTTTTTACATGCATATTTAAAAGTATTAAATAAAGAATTTGAAAAATTGGCAGACCTATGATTACAAATATCAGGCAAACAACGATGGTTGCATTTGAGCTGATTGCAATGTATATTGCCTTTTAATATGATGGCCTTGCTTATCTAAATTTCACTGGTGTCATTTGAAGTGTATAGTATCGCATGCCAGAAGGATTATTGTAGTTTCATGTTTGTTTTTTTCCTTCTTGGACTTTCTTTTTTGAGCAAAATAAATGTGGACCATCATTAAAATGTTAAGCTTTTGGGAGAAGGTTTATGTAGCCCAATTCAGCAAAAATTTGCATTTGGACTGTGGGTACATTTGTAGATATAACCACATACATTTATTTTGTTTTTAACAATTCATAGTGGTCCTTACCAAATCATGTTGAAATCATTTCAAGAGCACCCGTTTTGCTTGAGCTGGTCAGGGTTGGGGAGGGCTATGAAGGAGAGACTCCCACCCACCGCTGATGAAGCCATACCTAGTGGCCAGACTAGCAGGATGCGTGCCTCCCAGATTCTGGAGGGAGCAGCGGTCTGTAGCCCTGGGCTGAGGGGTGTCGCTGGGATGACTAAGTGGCGAGATGGTGGCAAGTTTAACAATAAGGGAGAACAGGCCTTGGTAGTTGCAGCTGAAGGCTCGTGTGTCCTGATGAGGCTGGTCCCAACTGAGGTGGAAATCCAAGAGAAGCTGCTGGTAATACTGTCAGCAATCTTAAAAGGTTATTAGCTTAAGAGATCAACTCATTTCAGCAGGGAAATATGCTGTCCATTGAAACAGTTCAGATGCTTTGGCTGCTAGATTTCCTAGTTTCGCACGACATTTAGCTGTGTGCTGTTTGAATGGTCCACGGATGGGGCAAGCTGCTAGGAAATATATGAGAAGAGCAGGCTGAGTTTGGTGAAGTATTGTGGGTAATTAGAGATTAATTACAATCCCATAGTTTGTATCATGGTTCAGGGTCAGCAGAGGGTCAGTGCACATGGCAAACTTGGAAAGCTGTGAGTAGATGGATGACGCCAGCTCAGAGTGGCTCAGGAAAGTGAAGCGGACAGACACAGGGAGCCAGGGAGACAGGGGGGCGGACTCCCAGTCAGGGTGCTGGCGACAGCCATGAGTTGCGAGCCTGGGGGCACAGAGAAAACGTTAACAAGCAGCCTACAGAGAGCAGCTGCACCAAGAATTCCAACTTCAGCTGCAACATCCTCAATTAACCTCTTCCCTGTTTCCTGACAGTTGGGAAATCTGGGGAATTTTTCGGTCATCATCACAAGCAACTAGAAGAAAATAAAAATAAAATTGCCAACCCCCCAACTTCTTGTTTTCAATATGTATTACATTTTATATAGGGTTAATTTACTATAAAAATGTTTCCTGTTTCCATATTAAGGGTTTTAAACAGAAATCTGCCCATATAAACATTTTTGTGCTCCAAATGAGATCACTTTTTTGTTACACCCAAGATGCGGGGAACAGCACTAACTGCTGCAGCCCTGGTAGGTTTGAGATGGATATAAAAGCCGACTCTCTTCATTCTCCTGCGGGTGTATGCTCGAACAGATGTGAAGAGGAACACCTTGTACATGAGTGGGTCAAGTCCTACTGTTCTTATCCATCCTGTTTTCCTGTTGTCTTAACTTACACTACAGGGGGGGTGGGTTCCTGTAGGCCTCACTGGTGAACCCTGGGGCAGGAGGGAGGTGAGCGCCTTTAGTACTGAGGAGGGCTGGACTGCTGAGCTTCCGCTGTGCTGTTTGCCCTGGGTACTTTACAGGTCTACCTACAAAACACGGAGGGCCTCCCTCGGGCTTTGTTCAATTTTCATGTACAGAGGGTGATACCCTGTCCAATGTCTGTCTGTGTCTGAAAATGTAGATAAAAAGCATCAGTGGCTAGCCCAGTGATTGTCAACTCCAGTCCTCGATGGTCAACTCCAGTCCTCGAGTGCCCCCAGGTTTTCAGGATATCCACAATGCACATGCACGAGATAGATTTGCATGCACTGCCTCCAAGGTACGCATCCTGTGTATGTATATATTTATATTTTATTTTTATTTGTTAACCTTTATTTCTGTGCATGCCATATTCTGAAAATGAAACACAGTGATCCCCCCATTGCACAGAAGTTTTGCCTCAGACTCAGAATGGGAAAAATCCTTTGGAAAAAAGAACGCAAAGAGAATAGCCACTGCCATTAGCAATGGTTACATGGAATAGACTTAGTTTTTGGGTACTTGCCAGGTTCTTATGGCCTGGATTGGCCACTGTTGGAAACAGGATGCTGGGCGTGATGGACCCTTGGTCTGACCCAGTATGGCATTTTCTTATGTTTTCCCACTGCACTCACCTTGTCTCCATAAAGCAACCATCTCAGAAAAGGGAAAAGCTTCTCAAACTATCACTGAAATGCCCACACAGTTTTCTAAACTGTGTGGGCATTTCAAAGTTTAGCAAACTAAAAAGGATTTTTTTATTTTTTTTGCTCCCTTCTCCCCGTTTACATTTTTAAGTAAATGTAATTTGTCTAGAATTTGACTTTACGATAGTTACAGAGTTCTGTGAGTCGAGGCAAGAAATCTGAAATCAGCGCCAATCTGTGCGGGCCGGCTCTTTTCAGGTTTCGCTATCAGCTGGCTTTCCTGGTGTTATCTGTTGTTGGACGCTTACCTACCTTGTGTAGCAGATCTCATTAAAGGTTTCTGCTAGACGTGTATGAAACCTTTGATTTGGTAATGGGACTGAAGTGCAGGATGTAATCAGAACCTCTGAACTGAACTGAGCTGAAGTTGCACACTCTCCACCTATGAATTGTGAGCCTAGGACCTTTGAATTGCTAACACACTGCCGTTCTTCTCACTTTCCTTCCAAGGATGGAATCTAAAGATATAGGGACCAGAAAGGTTTAACAAGCATATCAAGGCCATTTTGCACACATTTAAATACAGCAAGCAAGGCAGTGAAGTCTTAAGGTGCATACTAAGACAGTTCCTCATTACATTAACAGGTAAATGCTAAAATTAGTGCCTACCTGCATGTAAATGAGAGAGCATCATCTACAAATTAGACTTTACTAGGTCCACTTCAAAGAGTATGGTGTGTGGTCTCCTCTCATTATTTCCCATTAGCACTTGAAGGCAAAAACATGACACCAGCCTGTTATGCGTGCTGGCCGCGGCAGACCCACGGCTCAGCCCCCTCACCTCTCTCTCAAGTGAATCCAGTGCCTGGTCCCTCGTCTCTGGCGGCGGTAGGCCGCCGGCTCCATCCTCGGACCACCCCTGGTGCCTCCGGCTCAGCTGCAGCCCCTGGTGCCTCCACCTCAGCTACAGACCCTGGTACCTCCGGTTCAGCTACATCTCTTGGTGCTCTGCATCGGGCCTCTCTGCGTGGCCCACGGAGAGACGCTGCTACTCATGCCGCACCCCTCCCTAGGTGCACGCGCGCATCACTGTGACTTAAGTAGGGCCCGCAGCGGGAACCGAGCTGCGGCCCCGTATGATGATGTCAGTTGTGCCCCAGTATAAAAGCCTGGGCTTCACTTCCTAGCGTTGCCTTTGCAACAGGTCTCCTCGCTGGTCGAGTACTCGCCTCCTGAGGGATTCTCCTTGTTCCTGTGTTCCTGATCCTTGCTGTCTCCTGTTCCTGGTTTCCTCGTTCCTGTGTTCCTGTTCTTCAACCTACCCTTGGATTGCCTACTCAGATTTCAACCTCTGCTTTGACTGACCATGCCACTGACTCTCTCCAAGCCCAGACCTCTGCTTTGCCTGACCACGCTGTTGACTCTCTCCAAGCCTCGACCTCTGCATTGCCCGACTACTCCGTTGCCTCTCTTCAGACCCAGACCTCTGCATTGCCCGAATAGTCTGTTGCCTCTCTCCAGACCCAGACCTCTGCATTGCCTGACTACTCCGTTGCCTCTCTCCAGACCCAGACCTCTGCATTGCCCGACTATTCTGTTGCCTCTCTCCAGACCCAGACCTCTGCATCTCCTATGCTTTGCCTATCTCCTCACTCAGACCTCAGCCTTGCTTGCCACCACTTCCAGATTGCTGCCAGCTCTAACTCAAGCTTGCCTCACGATGCCTCTTCAGTCTACATCCTGGACTTGGCCTATTCAGGCTTTGGCTTGCTCTTGCTCAGGCGCCCCCTGTCTGACTTTGTTCCTTTGACGCCTGGGTCTCTGGGTCTCTACCTCGTCCAGTACAGACTGTACCCTTCCTTTGCTGCTGTCTCTGGGCTGACCTCGATCCTTCCATCAACGACGACATACTGAGACCCACCTAAGTCCAGCCGACCCCGGTACCCAAAGGCTCAACCCGCAGGGAAAGAGGGCTGGTATTGGTGAAGCACCAGCCAGCCTCTGTCCATCAGCCCACTTCACCTGCCAACGGTGGGAACTCGTAGGACCCTTCCTACGGGTTGCGTCAACCCCACCTCGGCCCAAGGGTTCACCTCCAGCACAACACAGCCTTGGACCAGATGTTAAATTTCATCCGTGCATACTGAGGCTTAAAATCCCCTTTGTTCTTCCATGGTCCACTAGATGATGTAGACAACCAGGTTTTCCATGTGAGAGTGGTAATTAGTAATTACTGTGCTGATCTCGTCTGCACCTTTGTACAGGAAGACCGGTATCTTTCTTTTCTGTTTGACCATAACTGCTAGGGATGTGAATCGGGCTTCGGACGATTGAAAATATCAAACGATATTTTCAAAAACTTCAGAAATCGGGGGCTCCCCCAAAATGATAGAAAAACCCCACGATATTGATCGTGGGGTTTCTCTTATTGTTTTGGGGGAGGGCGGGAAAAATGGCACACAAAAATAACCCCTAAACCCACTCCGACTCTTTAAAACTAATACCTTAGCTTCCCCCACCCTCTTGACCCCCCAAAAAACTTTTTACAGGTACCTGGTGGTCCAGTGGGGGTCCCTGGAGCGATCTCCCGCTCCCAGGCCGTTGGCTGCCACTAATCAAAATGGCACCGATGGCCCTTGTGACATGTGACAGGGTATCCGTGCCATTGGCTGGACCCTGTCACATGGTAGGAGCACTGGATGGCCGGCGCCATCTTGTGCTCCTACCATGTGACAGGGGCTGACCAATGGCACCGGTAGCCCCTGTGACATAGTAAGGGCAAAGGCTATCGGCGCCATTTTGAATACTGGCAGCCGACGGTCCGAGTGCAGGAGGTCGCTCCCGGACCCCTGCTGGACTTTTGGCAAGTCTTGTGGGGGTCAGGAGGGTCCCCCAAGACTTGCCAAAAGCCCCTAGTGGTCCAGCGGGGGTCCGGGAGCAATCTCCTGCACTCGGGCCATCGGCTGCCAGTAATCAAAATGGCGCCGATAGCCTTTGCCCTTACTATGTCACAGGGGCTACCAGTGCCGTTGGTCAGCCCCTGTCACATGGTAGGAGCACAAGATGGCGCAGGCCATCCAGTGCTCCTACCATGTGACAGGGTTCGGCCAATGGCACTGGTAGGAGCCATTTTGATTAGTGGCAGCCAATGGCCCGGGAGCGGGAGATCGCTCCAGGGACCCCCACTGGACCACCAGGTACCTGTAAAAAGTTTGGGGGGGGGGGTCGGGAGGGTGGGGGAAGCTAAGGTATTAGTTTTAAAGGGTCGGGGTGGGTTTTTTGTTTATCGGCTCGAGCACAGCTGATAAACAAAACTGCGATCGGGCCCGATGAAAAAAAAAACACATGTGAATCGGAACCGGAATCCGAACCAATTCCGGTTCCGATTCACATCTCTAATAACTGCTCAAACTGAGGAAAGGCAAAGTTTGGGTAACTTTTCTTTCTTCCAAGATCTGGTCAGATAGCTCCTATAGGAGAACAAGTAAACACATGAGACCTGCCCAATGCCATCTTGATTTCATCTCTGTGTATTTTATAGAAATGTTGAAGAGGGCGTGGGATAAGCATAGTGAATCCTATTTTGCAAAAGAGTGAAGAGATAGCGGAGGGTCTGTCTGACAGACTGCACTTTCCTCCTCTCCTTTCTCTGCTGGCATTTAAATGTCTCTCCATGACAGCCTTTTTTTGTGGGGGGCCCAGTTCCACTCCATGGATGGTCACTAAGTAGGGGTGCTCCCATGCAGGAAGGCGCCCTCCAGCAACAAGTGACTAGCAGGTGGTCCTGCCCCCCAGTTCTTACCCCTTGCCAGACATACAAAAAATAAATGCTTTCTTGGGGCTCCAGCAGGATAGGGGAGACATGGGACAGAGAGAGAGAGAGGGAGGTGACAGAAGAGACACACTGGCACACACTTGAGCACCTAAAAAATAAAACCCCTTTTCTTTACTCAAGGCAAATGTATTTTAAGCAGTAGGTTCCCAGAGGATACAGGTCTTTGCTGTCATTGTTACTGGTATTGTAGCCAAAGACCAACACAGGCTTTCAGAGCTCGAGGCTGAGAAGCAGTCTCAAAAAGCTTTTTGGAGTTTACCAAATATTGAAGTTGGTGTGCAGAACTCACATCTGAGAACTTTGAGGTAGTAGCAGAATGCGCGGTGCAGCAATTGTTATGCTTACACTATAGAGTACGAAACAAAACAACCCGGGAAACCAACACAGTTCACACCTTCACTAAAGAGACCTTCATAATCTGGGGACTGGAAAGTTCGCTAGAAAGCTGTTCCATACAATTAAGGAATGCTTAGCATAAGTAAAGATGCTTCTTTATTGAATAATCATTGGTCTCCAACAATGTCCAAATATTCTTTGTATTTTTAAAGAAATTTTCCCAGTGATTAATCTTTTATATCTCCTCTAATGTGTGAGTCTTAAATGCACATCTTTTAAGCATAAAGGCATTGAGTAGTTGATGAGAACTTCAAATAGGAGGAGGGAGGCGGGTGCAAGGCAGAAGGCTCACCAGGGGCACCTAATACCCTTACACTGGCCCTGCACAGAAGAGATAGTTTTAAACATGCGGTCATGTCAGTGTTTTCAGCTTTCCTTGAACTCTCTACTATCATTTTGATCTTTCACCTGGCATCTAGTAGCTCTTCCACTTCTTTCCTCTTCACACAATCAGTTTCCATGTACTAGGCTTAGTTGTATACTAAGGCTGGTAAGTTAACATTAGGTTGGAAGAAATATAAACTATTGTTATCTAGCAAACTCTCACTAAATAGTATGCAGAGTGAGCATACCATGCTATTTAGAGACAGCCTGCAAATCCCTCATTTGTACATGGCATTCCTTGGTTGACTTGCGGTGACTTGCAGTTTTTTTGTGAGCCCATGGCAAATGTCTTTAGGACCACGTTAACATGCCTGGCTAGGGCTTCTTGCATACCATGCTATTTTTTATGTGCACAAGAGAGCACATAAACGCTTAAGTTTATTGCATAAGCCCCTTAGTCAATATGGTTGATTTAGGAAGGTTAGCTCTCCTTTTACACTCATAAAAGCCACCTAAACATTTGAAAATATGCCTCCTTGAATTATTTTAGTTATTTTTCATTAAACAGTTCTTTTTCATTTACAGCGGACGTGCTTGTCATTGAATTTAGCACTACGTACTCTAAATAATGTGATAGCATCCCACAGTACTTAGCTCACCAATGCAGGACCACATTAGCTTAAGGAATTTAAATGTTTATCCAGATTGTAAACTAGTGTGTTAAAGTATTTCTAGACATAGATTAGCTAGATAAAAAGACAGCTTTCTGCAAAAATAATCCCTTTGCCATAATGGGTAAATGACAATCAATCATCCTTGTAATGTCCGTGGATAATTAGCAACTGGGCTGTCTAATTACTTTCATGAAACTTGAGTTGTCTTTCTTAGATTTCTGAAATATAGCCTGGGATGTATCCAGTAACAAACTGGATCACCACTGGCTGCTCAGCTGTACTGAGTTATACAAAGTGAACGCGCTTGTACTTCAGTGAGGGAACCTAAGATATGAATGTTCTTTTATTTCAGATTACTTATTAATTATTTCATGTCGGTTCATTTTGTCACATTGGCTTTTATGTTTTAACAATGTATCAACTTGGTGCATTGCAAATAAATAAATAAATCGCTTCACATCTTGGCTCATTTCACATTTAATACCAAATTAACGCATGGAAACCTAAATTAGTGAGTCAATTGCATATTCTCGTGATGAAAATTGAGTGTGCAGTTAAAATATTAAGGCTTACAATATGCAATTAAAATGTTTTGCATATTCAAGCTATTAATATAATTTCTCAAAAAAAGTAAAATATGAAGACATTTTAAATAAAGAGGACTCCATTGTCAGCCTTGGGCTTAAGTAGGGTTGTCAGCGAACTCTATTTTTTGAGGACAAGTTGATCCAATGCTGGGTTTCTTATTAGCCCATTGCATGCAGAGACTTGTAGTTCTGATGCCTCTACTGATTTTCCTTACAAAAGCAAGACTACAAGTCCCTGCAGGAAGTGGGGTAGAAAACCAGGACTGGACTGGCTTGTCCTGAAAATCTGGAGTCAGATAGTAACCCTAGGATTAAAAGAAAAACATGCTAACTCTGTACTGTGCAATGTTTCAGTAGCCCCTCCTCACCATGGCAAGTGGTAAGTGCCATGGCATCTATGAAACATTTCACTCAGGAAAACGGACCGCTCAGCTGGCAGATGAAACAAATGCGGTCATTGTGCTTCTTCTCTTCAATCTAATTTTCATTTCATTCTTGAAGAATAACCATCAAAGCTTTTCATTATTTCTCCTGTTTAACCACTTCCAATATCATGGGCCTAAGTAAACTGGAGTGCTGCTGTGCCGGCCATTATTATAATGATCCTGTGCATGAAGCGCACTCATAAAAGTACAGTTATTGCATGGACACCTGAGGGGAAGGCATTTGAACAAGTTCCTGCAACATTCAGAAGAGTGCAAGTATATGTCTTGGGTTTTTCTCTATTTCATGTTTGTATACCAACTTTTCCTCCAAAGAAGGGAGACCCAAAGTGGTTGCATCCAAACTGTGCAATGCAACATATAATAGATACAATAATAATAATTAAAACAATCCCTTACACAGAACTGCCATATTCCTGCTCTCACTAGGAAACAATAGGCTGCATCACACAGTTAAAAGCACTTCCTCGCAATTAATGCAATAGCATTTCCCATGACGTCAATAACACACCCACTTCTAAATAAGCAAAAATTCGACCTATTAGAATACATAACAAAACATTAAAGAAAAACTTGCAAAATTCAACTATCCCCGACAACCTTTACATAACTTCCTCTCTCGTACACACAATCAAATATCCCCATTTTGGTAAACAGTTTCAAATGTTATGCTAAGATATGTTGAACTCTGTAACAGTAAAAAAACCCAGTTTCCTCAGGTTAATGCTGACTAGATGAATCCCTGGGTTCATAGCAATGGAGCACGAATATGCAAGTCATTTGTCAAAACAATAATCAAAAAAATGCCATCAAAAACTGTTGCCCTACATTATCTTCATTTTCAGATGTGCAATTTGTTCAAGCATTAATGTCAAAGTTTGATCAGTCAAGATATGGCTCCAATTTACCTACATAAAAATGAGATAACTTCTCCACCACCTGCCAGTGTTGGTCTTTGTATGGCGCTTAACCATAACAAATGTAGAGAAATAAAAACAACGTGAGCAACAACGATACAGATACCCCTCTACTGAAATCCAAAATCCAAAATTTAGTATTTAGTATTCTTCTCTGACCACACACTCAGTGTCTGGTGAGACTTTGAGGCCTGCTTGTAAGGGGCAGTTATGCTCCCACTTTTAATAGTTTTTTCTTGGTTTGCTTTTTAGGGACCAGTAGTTTCTCCCAATCAAAACCAATGCTGAGATTTTAGTGCCATGGGCCTTCATTCAGAACTACTCGTGGATATTTCCCCTATTTTAATAGACCCTAGTCTATTAAATTATACTAATGCTTCTGAGGTAGGGAGCCATGCACCAGGGCTTTTTCCAGAATCCTATATCATGGGCTCTAATACTGGCCACCAGGTTATAACCCTTAATGATCACTATGACTCTCTCTAGTCCCGTCAGTGCTGTGAACATTGCTTCTGCACCATCTCCAGCCTGAGCCAACCCAGGCTGCAAAAGGCTGCAAAAGGCCCAACTCAGAGATCAAACTGGAGGACCGCTTGTTTGGCTGTGTTTCGGGCCAACCCCTAAATGTAGATTTTAAGTACATAACACATCTTCAGTTGCTTAAGAACACCAATGACTGCACAAGATTTTTCTTGAGCAGAATAAATATTGGTGCTCATTTAATTTTATGCCTTTTGAGTGTGCAAGTTATGGAACACATAACAGTAGCTTGCACAGTTGACCATGCAGCATGCCCAGCTCAATCAAGTGCAGTTGTAATGCTTTTGAAAACTGAAACCAGAAAAATAATTAATGTTGGGAGATCCTCAATTTCCTACTTTCCTCAGCAGAGTACGCCCATCCTTTGGTAGGTAAAACAGTGTTATGGTTAATGGTGTTTGGGTGGATCCTTGGACACTGTGGCAGCTGACCACGCCCATGGGGGGGCAGTCCCTTGAGGGTCCACGGTGTCAGGCTAGACTCCGGACAGACAAACACAGATTTGAATCTTTTATTAAACAGTGAGAAGCCACCAGAGGTGACAGTAGTGAGTAGTGGTTGTAGAGCCCGGCTAGGTGCATCTCACACAGAACGCTGGAACAGCAGATCCTCTGCAAGGCAGTGCTGTAGTGGAAAGAGACAGAGTTATGAGCACACAATAAGATTAACATTCAGAGTCCCAATGTAGAAATAGGAGAAGCTCCGAGACAGGGAGAGCAGGCCCTCGAGAAGCGAGCACCTGATTCCTTAGAGCAGAGAGACTCGGTAGTGTTATACTCACTTAGCAGTAACAGAGATTCCACTAGAAGAGAGGTCTGGCACCAGAGCAGAGAGCAGGCCCTCGAGGAGTGAGTACCTGATTCCAGTGAAACAGTACTGTGGAGAGAGATGGTTTCTGTAACTGATGGTAACTGTAAGTTAGTTCTTCCAAGTAGAAGGGTAGAGGTTGCAGGCAGTGACACAGGGAACATGGGCCCTCAAGGAGCGAGTACCCTGTTAGAGACCCCGAAGGGTAGTAAGAGTTCCAGATAGTGTTGGAGTGGTAGAGTAGCTAAGGATCGGAGAGCGAATCCCATCCGTACAAATCCTGTTGCTAACTCAACGAGCTAGCAAATACTGTAGGCAGATATACCCGGAATTCGTGACGTCAGAACAGGGGGACGTCCCTGAGGTTCGTGCCAACGTAGAGTTAAAGATGAGGGTGGCGTGCGCGCGTGCCCTAGAGGTACCTTGAAGGAGAATGGCAGGAGGCAGCACCAAAGCCGGACTGGTGACGCCGGAGAGAACGGCAAGCAGACGCTGTGGCGGTCATCAGTCCAAGGTGAGCCGGAGGAGCCGAGAGTAGAGAGAGGTAGACGGGGCGAAGCCATCGAAGACCGACGGACGCAACAAACAGTGGACTGTGGTGTAGAAGAGGCAGTGATATCTGCTAGCTTTTTGTTTTATAATTACCTTTCTTACCCTTTGAAGGAGTGAAAAACTGGTTTTCAAAGAGTTAACGATATCATGAATTTATTTATTTATTTATTTAGAGACTTTTATATACTGGTATTAGTAGGGACATCATACCGGTTCACATTTGAACAGCAGGTTTGAAAGTACATATTAACAGGGAGAAAGAACTGGGAGAGGGATAACACAAGAGCAGCGTAGAAATGTAGCTTAACAACAGGCGAACATAAAAGCTTAACAACAGGCGAACATAGAGCTCCTTAATATAAGGAATATAGGATAGTCTATATGGGAGATAGTATAGCATCGTAGGAGGGAGGGGGAGGGCTAATCCGGATAGGCTTGTTTAAATAACCATGTTTTTAACTTCTTTTTTAATTTGATGGTGCATGGTTCAAGGCGTAAGTTTGGAAGGAGGGAGTTCCAGAGTGAAGGGCCAGCAACTGAGAGGGCATGGTCGCGTGTAGAGGAGAGGTGGGCTGTTTTAAGGGAGGGTACTAGTAGAGTGCCTTTGTTGGCAGTTCTGGTGGGCCGGGTAGACTGATGAGTCTTAAAAGGAATGTCTAGCCAGTTGGAATTGTGAGCGTGAATGGATTTATGTACAATGGTCAGGGTTTTGTAGTGAATTCGGGAGGGGATAGGGAGCCAGTGTAAGTCTTTAAGGATAGGGGTGATGTGTTCAGATTTACGGGTATTTGAGATGATTCTAGCAGTCGCATTTTGTAACATTTGTAGGGGTTTTATTGTGGAGTAGGGGAGCCCTAGGAAGAGTGAGTTACAGTAGTCCAATTTAGAGGAGATAGTGGCTTGGATCACTGTGCGGAAGTCTTGGGTGTATAGTAGTGGTATAAGTTTTTTTATTACCATTAAATGAACAAATGGTTGAACAATGAGATGCTTGCTCGCAGTGAGCCTAAGCCATGAATACTAGCGTGCAGCATTAAGTAGGAAACCCTATTGTAGGAGACTGAAATTCATTTTCAAGCACAAAAGAAGAACACATGTTGCTCATACATGAATCACTAGTAGCTCTTTTGTTTTAGTCATTTTCGGTGCTGAGCTGACATTGAGTTGTCCACCACACTGGATTTTATTGCATGGTATTTTCAGACTGGAAAATCTCCTTTTCACATTGGGGTAGATTTTAAAAGCTGCGTGCGCCGAGCTGCGCTGCCTTCCCCCGTTCCCTCCCCCTAGCCTGACCTTCCCACCCCTTCCCCTAAGTTTTCCCACCCCTAGCCCTACTCTAACCCCCCCCCCCCTGACTTTTATCTTACCCTTTGTGCCTGCCTCCGGGCAGGCGCAAGTTGCGCACGCCAGCAGCCTGCTGGCACGCGATCCTCCATCACAGCGGCAATGGCTGCTGTGGTTGGAAGCCTCTGGCCCCGCCCCCTCCCGCCCCTTTAGTAAAGCCCCGGGACTTACACGCGTCCCGGGCTTTATGCGCGTCACTGGGCCTTTTTAAAATAGGCCTGGCGCGCGTAACCCCCCCAGATTTACACGCGTAGGGTTTTTAAAATCCGGCCCATTATTTGGATCTTTTGTGCTTTTAAGAGTTATGCTCCCTTACAGTCTGATATACTAAAGGGTTTTTTCCCCATTTTGTACCTATGGGAAAAATGCTTAGATGATAACTTTCAAAGCAGCACATGAGAGCCCATGTACGCACGTTCGTCGGCCCGCACCCAGGGACGTGGCTATTTTATAACATTTGCGCTTATATGCGTGCCTGTTGTAAAATAAGCTGGCCACGTGCACATGTGCACTCAGTTTTAAGTGGGCACACACCTGTACGTGCAAATCCCACTTCTACCGCATAAGTGGGGGTAATTTAAAAGGGACGTGCGCCGACGCCATTTCCACTGAAACCTGTTTGTTCCCAGTTTGCCCAGTTAAGGGATAGGTCTTCCAAATGCCCCTAGTTTAATAGCCTTCCTCCCCCCCTTTAAAACCCCGCTGATCTGCCTAGATTTTTTTATTTTATCACTTTCACTTTATTCATAGCAGAAGTAAAGTTATGTGGCAGGGGTCCCGGGCGCATGCCAGTGTGCATAAGTATTTACGTGCAAATTTTAGGTTAAAATCCCAGAAAACCCATGCCCCGCCCAGACCCGTCCAGTTTTTTGAAAACTTCATTTGTGCATGCAATAGGAGATACGTGCATATCCAGCCGGCTTTTAAAATCTTCCGACATTCGTGTATCCCCTATTTCATTCATGCATTGGGCTTTTGAAATTCATCTTTTAGCGTTTACTGAGGGTCCTAGGATGTATTTAATGCACACAATAGTATGCATTTTTAACACATGGCACTGCAGTGCATTTGGCTGAAAAGATATGCTGTTGTTCCAACAGCAATAGATAACTCGCAATAGGAGCAGAGAAAATCTGCTAATAATGCAACAAGGTGAATTCTCTGATACTTAAATATTGCTCATATGTAGAATGGTATATAATGGGGGTCAACAAGCTGGAAGTAAGTTCAAACCTCTCTGATACACTGGAGGTATCCCGGACCACTCAGTTATTCACCCAAAACAAGGTAGATCTCAAAAAGAGGTCAATTTTTTGTTTCATTTTTCACAATGCATATAAAAAATGTGTATTAAATACCATATCACAAAAATATCACCACAGTTTACACCGAAGTGTAGACTAAATCACAAAAGTCCAAGACCCCAACCCCAGTGTCAGCTGGTGTTTCGTAAGAAACTACATTAGGGAGGACTTACCTGAGGTAATGAATGATGTAAAGATGGAATGGTCTCTGATGGATCATCCAATCTCTTGGCTTATCCAAAGAAGGTCTTCTGAATGATCAGCACTGCTGATGATAAAGGTAATCTGCCCGGAAATGATGTGTTCTGGTCTTCAGCTGTCAAGGAAACAAAACTTTATTAGTATAGAGGAACCAAAAGACGAAAAACAAAAATGCTGTCAGTGAAAGGGCTCAACCCAACTCTAAAGAGACAATGGACATAAATATTAGCCATCGGGGCCAATGTCTTTAAACAATATATCCAACATTGTTCAAGTTGAAGTAAACGGTGAGAGAAATCGCCTCCGCAGCGATTCAAATGAGGAGCCTCTATTACACAGAACCTGAGTTCTTCGGAAATGTGCATGAATTCCTGACAATGTGCCACCAAAGGGGCCGTCAGTCTGCTCTGCTTAATGCAGCTTCAGGGTTCAATCAACCCAGTGCATACAGTCCAAGTGATCTTGCCCACATAAAATTTATCACACAGGCAATGTATCAGATAAATCACTCCAGCCATCTGACAGATGGTAGAAGAGCGGAGAATTATCTGAAAGTCATTGGAAGGAAGGTAAACAGTGCATGTATGCATAGACATCAAACTGAACAGTGGCCACAAGGGGCATATCCAGGGTTATCATAGTTAAGTGTGAGGTTCTCCTGTTGAAAGTCTGAATGAACTAACCTGTCCCGTAAAATAGTGCCTCTAGTAAAGGCAAACCTAGGTGGATCTTTAAACGCTGGGTGCAACTGTAACAAATGCCAGTGGGTACATATAGACTCAAAGACTGCCCCTACCTTCGGAGTATATAAAACACAGGTAAGCTGCTCGGGGAAAACCAGTCTCGTAGGGGACAATAGCCATTCACACATTTTTTATATGCATATAAAAAACTAAACAAAAAATTGACCTCCTTGATATCTACCAGGTTTTTGGGTGAATGATTGCATGGTCTGAGATACCTCCAGTGTATCAGAGAGGTTTGCACTTACTCCCGGCTTGCTGACCACCATTCTACATATGAGCTATATATTAGTATAAGTATCAGAGGATTTGTCTTGTTACATTAACTGCAGTGCATTTAACATGCTATTCACTAAAAGCTTAACAGAGTACAGCAAGAATGATTGTTAAAAATGTGCATTTCCATGCACTTTTAATGCAAAAACTAAGTACATAAGAAATGCCATACTGGATCACACCAAAGGTCCATTAAGCCCAGCATTCTGTCTCCATCAGAATCTAGGTCACAAGTACCCAACAGGATGTAAAAGGATAGATTCAGTCCTTCTTACTCATAACCAGGGATAAGGAGCAGCTTTTCCAAGTCCACGTGGTTAATAATGATTTATGGATTTTCCATCCAAGATTCATCCAAACTCCTTTTAAACACAGCTATGCTTACTGCTTTCACCATGTTCTCTAGCAACAAATTCCACGGTTTAATTGTACAGTGGGTGAAAAATACTTTCACTGATTTGTGTTAAAAATGCCACCCATTAGCTTCATAGAGTATCCCCTAGTCCTAGTACTATTTGAAAAGGCAGATAACCATTCCCTGTTTACCGTTTCACCCTACTCAAGATTTTATATACCTCTTATTTATTTATTTATTTATTTGTTTATTTAACATCTTTTCTATACCGTCGCTAAGTTATTTACCATCGCAACAGTTTACATGTAGGCACATAAATTAAGGTAGGTGAATGCGTACTATAGTACATTCTACCAGGTTCAGTTACAATATATCATAAAGGACAATCAATTGTTTAGTGAAGTAGGTCATGACCAGGTGTACCTGTAAGGTACTATTCACAGGTAAAATTCATGTTCTCTGTGTTTTCATATTTATTTATTTTATTTAAAAGCATTTATAACCCACAAGTCCAAGCCACTTGTTCCCTATAAGGATAATCAAAACATTCATGATCGTGCATTTACACTAAAAACACACAATAAAAATCATGTAAGACCTTGAAAATCACATTAAAACATACAGTCAAAACTCCCAGCTCAGCCTTATATCTCGAAATTATGAAGACGCTTTCAGTTTCTCCCTAAAAGTCAAGTATTCTTGCCTCAGTTTGTCTGGGAGTGCATTCAGAGAGCCGGCCCTAAGATTGAGAAGGCACTGGCCCTGGTAACGTTTAAGTGTGCTTATCTCACTGAGGAAACCTGCAGCCTCATGGCACTCAATGAGCAAAGATTATGAGCATAGTCATAAAACTGAATCAGCTTTCTCAATAGCTCAAGGTCTTAATTGTGTATTGCGCAATGGACTATGGACAAATTTCACTCACCAAGCTATCAGCAGCCAGTGAAGAGCAGGCATGACGTATGCTTGATATAGAATCTGTGGCTGCATTTTGAATTATCTGCACTACACAAAAAAAGAGAAACAGAGGTTCCACAGTATAAAGCATTACAGTAATCAAGGTTTGCTAATGCTAAGGCTTGTATCACTGATCGAAAATCATTGTGCACCTAATATGGAACCTAACATTGTGTAATTATAGCATGGGTTATTTTTCCCTATATTCATCTCCTTGTACTTATCCACATTAAATTTCATCTGCCATTTCGATGCCCAATTTTCCAGTCTCACAAGGTCTTCCTGCAATTTATCACAATCTGCTTGTGATTTAACTACTCTGAACAATTTTGTATCATCTGCAAATTTGATTACCTCACTCGACAAATTTCTTTCCAGATCATTTATAAATATATTGAAAAGTAAGGGTCCCAATACAGATCCCTGAGGCACTCCACTGTCCACTCCCTTCCACTGAGAAAATTGTCCATTTTATATATATATATATAACCTACTCTCTATTTCCTGTCTTTTAGCCAGTTTATAATCCACGAAAGGACATCGCCACCTATCCCATGACTTTTTACTTTTCCTAGAAGCCTCTCATGAGGAACTTTGTCAAACGCCTTCTGAAAATCCAAGTACACTACATCTACCGGTTCACCTTTATCCACATGTTGTTGCAACCGTCGCTGACCGACGGCTTCACTCCGCCTGCCTTTCTTTTTCTGCAACTCCTCCTGCTCCCTGTGGATGTCTGGCTGCCACGGTGTCTGCCCGCCATCCGGCGTCTCCGGACCGGCTTGGGCGCTGCCTCCCGCCATGCACCTCAGGTACCTTAGGGCGTACTCACCGCACGGCCCTCATTTTTATTTCCTCTTTGGCGCGAACCTCAGGGGCATCCCCCTGTGATGACGTCATGCTGCCCAGACATTTAAGCCTGTTGTTTATTGCTAGCCTCTGAGTTAGCAAGGGAATTCCTACGGATGGGATTCGCTCTCTGTACCCAGCTACTCTGCCTCCAACTTCTATTTGGACTCTTTGCTGTAAATGAGGTACCCGCTCCTCGGGGGCCTCTCTGCTTCTTTCAGGTCGCTATCAGGAACCGGTACTCGCTGCTCGAGCGCCCATGTTCCCTGACTCGCTGCCTGTGTCCATCTCCTCTTCTACTTGGAAGAATTCACTACAGACACCATCTGTGAGTACTACTATCATCTACTCCTCAGAGCTGTTTCCCTGGAACCAGGTACTCGCTCCTCAAGGGCCTGCCTCCGTTACATTAGCCATCCTCCAGTCTTTTTATGCAAGGATTTAGAAGCACTTCCAATGTTTAGTAAGGTAATAGACTGCACTGCTGTTAGATGCTAGAATTACATCTCAGTTTTAAACTCACCTATGAAGTTTATAGCAAAGGTTTTCAAATTTCTACTTTAAGTTGAAAAGTCCATTTATTCCAGACAGAGATATTGTGTAAGTTCTACAGCAGGTTGTAAAATACAAATTCATTGTTATGGTACCTGACATGCTGAGTTTTTTAGATCTAGTCCATATCTGTTTAGAGCTTGGCCACCTGTACTTATTTATTTACAGGCCGATACAGAATGGTTCGCTCAGTCGAGCACAGCGTTTAGCCCCTGTTTGGCCGCGCGTTTTAGATGCACTATTATTACCCCTTATACTGTAAGGGGCGGATTTTAAAAGGAGCGCGAATAGCCTACTTTTGTTTGCGCTCCAGGCGCAAACAAAAGTACGCTGGATTTTAGTAGATACGCGCGGAGCTGCGCGTATCTGCTAAAAACCTGGATCGGCGCGCGCAAGGCTATGGATTTTGTATAGCCGGCGCGCGCCGAGCCGCGCAGCCTACCCCCGTTCCCTCCAAGGCCGCTCCGAAATCAGAGCGGCCTCGGAGGGAACTTTCCTTTGCCCTCCCCTCACCTTCCCCTCCCTTCCCCTACCTAACCCACCCGCCCGGCCCTGTCTAAACCCCCCCCCCTTACCTTTGTCGGGGGATTTACGTAAATCCCCGCGCGTCAGCGGGCCTCCTGCGCGCCGGGACGCGACCTGGGGGCGGGTCCGGAGGGCGCGGCCATGCCCCCGGGCTGCCCCGGGCCGTAGCCACGCCCCGTACCCGCCCCCAAAACGCTGCCGACATGCCCCCGAAACGCCGCGACGACCGGGCCTGCCCCCCGACACGCCCCCGACACGCCCCCTCGGAGAACCCCGGGACTTACGTGAGTCCCGGGGCTCTGCGCGCGCCGGTAGGCCTATGTAAAATAGGCTTCCCGGCGCGCAGGGCCCTGCTCGTGTAAATCCGCCCGGTTTTGGGCGGATTTACGCGAGCAGGGCTCTGAAAATCCGCCCCTAAGGGGTAATAGCGCGTGGAAAACGTGCGGCCAACCACCCCGAGACTAAAATTTTGCCTGCCGGTTGTGGGTTCTAAAATGGACGCTCAATTTTGCCAGCATCCGTTTTCGGAACCCATGGCTGTCAGCGGGTTCGAAAACTGACGCCGGTAAAATTAAGCTTCGGTTGTCAGACCCGCTGACACCCACCGCTTCCACTAATAAGGAGGTGCTAGGGATGCGCTAGTGTCCCTAGTGCTGCCTTATTAGCGCAGGTCCTAATTTAAATACTGAATCACGCGCCCAGGAGAGGTGCCTGGGCGCGCACTGGGAGAGCGGGCGCTCAACACGGAGCGCCAGCTCTCCCGCGGGTTTTTTTTAATCAGCCTGTTAGTGAATACAAATCCATTAAACAAGCAATGGCCATCTCATTAACTGAGTTCAAAGTTATTCATCTTTTAGTTAGAATAGTGGGCAATCCCATACGATAGGGATATGCATTTGTTGGAAACAGCATGGTATCATTTTGTTTTAAAATCATAAACAAAAACAAAAAAAGAATAATATTTTGTTTGTATTCATTCGTTTCATTTTAAAAACAGGGCACCCAACTGCAAAAAAAACCCAAAACACAAACTGCTCGGGTCTTCCCTCAATTCCCTCCAGCTTCTTCAGATCTTCTTACTGCCACTTATTCTTTCTTCACTGGGCAGGAACAATTTCTGATCACTCTTGTCCTGCTGGTATTACAATTATAAATGGCACCAGCTGACTGAGACTGGTGCCATTTATAATAGCAACACCAGCAGGGCAGGAGCGACCGGAGATCTCTCCTATACCATGAAGTAAGAGCACCTGGGGTACGAAGATCCAAAGAGGCTAGAGAGAGGGTTGATGGAGGGTCTGGGAGGGGTTTATGGTTTTTTGGGGGAGTTGTTTTGCAGAGAGAGTGACCTGACATTTTATTTTATAATTTCAGTTTTTGTTTTCTTTTGTTTCAAATAGATGAATTGAAATGAAACAAAAAATGAAAGAAAGAAATTTGAAAGAATAAAGCAAAAAAAAAAAAAAAACAAGAGATGAAAAATGTGTGGGTGCATCACCTTATTATGTGCAATGCCCCCCCCCCTCCCCCCAAGACATATCGGTCTGGATCTAAAGCTCCAGCAATGGAGGTTGGCTGCACAGTGACCTATTTAGCAGGATCCATTCTTCACGATAATTCAGAGCTAAGTTCATGCCGTGGGCTTTAACACAAGTTGTGACTCTCATTCTTTGAAAGTGTCTGCAGACAGAACCTGGTTGGGGATGCTGCCTCATAAGGGGGCGTTGCTCCAGTCCCACTGCTGCTTTATTTGAAAATGGTGCCAGCCAACCAGAGCCAACGCCATTTTGAATTTCTGCTACTACAACAAAATAGCACCAGCCTCTTGGTTGGCCGGCGCCATTTCATGGAATAGCAGAAATTCAGAATGGATTCGGCTGACCCAAAGCTGGCACTGTTTTCAAATACAGCAACAGAGGGGCAGGGGTGATTGGGAATCACTCCTGCCACATTTGGACCAATTTAAATCTATGGCTGAGGAAAACGGCAGGAGGGGGAGTCTGAAAGGCTTAGTTTATTTTACAGGTTGATTGGGTGGGGGAGACCCAGAGGCACCATTTCATTTTTGTTTCTTGATTTCTTTTTTTTTTTTTTCCATTATTTTGATGATTTCAAACAAAACAAAAAGAGGGAATGAAAAACAAAACAAAATGAAAACATCAGCTTGATGTCAACAATAGGTGCATGTGATAACCTTTGTCAGACAGGTGCGCAGTCTTGCTGCTGGGCGTGCTGAGGTTCAAAGTGTTATAACCACAGCTCCCTACACTGATCTGGTGAGCTTGGCTAGCAGGTTGTTTTGGGATTCAACCATTATTTCTGATCCCTTTAGGTGTTCCTGGAAAGTGTCTAAAAGCACTCCCAACTGTTTTGGGTGAGGATGATGTCTTATTCTCTTACCACCCATATAGATGTTAAATTTATTTATGGTACTGGTGTTGAGAACATGGAATATACTGGGTACAGTGGCTACTGAGAGGAAAGCAGGTTACTGATGGGGATGTGCAGGGAAAAATCCTGTTTTCTTTGTTTGGGGTAGAGAAGGGATTATTCTACTTGTTTAATATCAATGTCAGTTTGTTTCATTTGCTGAACCAAACTTTTTTTAAAAAAAGAAACAGTCCTCCTACTACCCCCCCTATCCTTTCCATGGGGGGTTGCTGATGTTGAAAAGGCAGTAGCATTCCCCAATCACTCCAGACCTGCCAGTTCCAGTTCAAAAATGGGGCTTGCTCAACTTTGTTGCACTGCCATACAATATATGGCTATACAACAAAATGATGCCAGCTTCAGGGCCCTTGGCGAGGGTTAGGGATACCCTCTCAGGAGCAGGGCAGGATCAAAAGGCATGAGCTGGATCTAACCAGCCCCCCTCCCCTTCAGGTTGAGCCCTTGGGTTCTGGGGGCCAGTAGGACTTGGGCAAAGCTGAGAGTAAGAAGGCGCTAAGACCACAAGACAAGGCTGAGAGCGAGAAGGCCCTTAGGCCACAAGACAAGGCTGAGAGCGAGAAGGCCCTTAGGCCACATGGCAAGGCTGAGAGCAAGAAGGCTCTTAGGCCACAAGGCAAGGCAGGAAGGCCCATAGGCCACAGAGAAGAGCAAGGAACAGAGGCCAGGACAAAGAGCCAAGAGTACCTCAATGAACCAGCGAGGAGATTCTGGCAAAGCAAGTCTAAATAGAGCTGGGGCTGGGCATGGTACAGGAGGAAAGAGGATCCTGGCAAGTTCTATAAGCCAAGCCTGCTGAGGACTCCTAGTGGAGAGAAGGCTGCACCACAAGTTGATTCAGGTTGGTCACTGAGGAACTGGTTCTGATGGTTGAGAGCAGAGTTCGTAAGAGTCCTCTGCTGGTGAAGAGGTGTCATAGCAGGAGGCAGCAGGGTAGGATGAGGCTGCGTAGCAGGTGAAATCTAAAAGCTTCCGAGGCTTGCACCTTTTTGTTTTATGGTTGTATGCTCTATGCCCATAAAACAAAATGTCACCAGCTTCGGGATCGGCTTCCACCATTTTCGAACCAACGTCATTGCTTTTCTCCTGCCCCTTTCTATATTGGAGATCCTTGTAGTAAGGGTTAGTGTGCTTGTGAGGAGTGGGGAAGCTTACGGAAGATGGCACTGGAGTTACTAGGCCTACTTTGCTTCTAAATGTGTTGTATTGTGATTTGAGTCAGGCAACCAGTTCATCAAAGTTACCCAGCATTTCACCTCTCTTTTCCCCCCTCCGAGGTCATTTGTACCAAACAGTGTCCTTTTTGACCCTTCAGTAACAAATAAAGATATTTCATTACTTTCTCCCTATAAAAATTATTCTGATAGTGGCAGTTGTTAAACCTACAGATCTCAATGCTTTAAATTCTTTTTTTTCTAATTTGTAAATCCAAATATCAGTGCTGTCCATCTCCGACTCACCTTCTTCTTTGCTTGCGGTATCTCATGGCATTGATTAACAATTAGCTTCTATTGTTCCTATGATCCTTGGAAGAATCCACACTCCTGTAGACCTGCACTGTACACCTCACTGTTTGGAGACCCCCTTTATCTGAGCACACCCACTCCGCTGAGCTATTAACAGGGGTTTTTCATCCTGTAATGCCACCCTACAGAGCCTGCCTGCAATGACTGTAGGGATAGCCAGAGTAGAAATGAAGCGTCAGCAGAGGAGGATGTGCGGGTTGTTTTTTTTTTCCCCTTCCCTGACAACTGCAGTGGCAGCATAAGGATCAGGAACTCAGAGTAACTAATTATCTGATAACAATAGGCTTTGGTGTAGCATTCTGATGCTGATTCCTGGAAAGCAAGGGAAGTGCTGAGTGTGTGCATTTGTGAATAATATCTTGTCTAACTCCGGCACAAGGATTTACATAACTTTAGTGCCTCGGATGGGTTTTACACTTTCCACGTTCCAAGAAAATCCAGCCTCCTAATATTGGCGGTCCCCTGTACATATTTGTTTGTGCAGCCGTATGAACAGAAGGTGAAAGGTGTATTTCATTTTACACTTGATTGCAAATAGTTGCTCACACAAGATGAAATTACTCGAATTATACCATGAGGGAGAGGAAATATAAAGCACAGTCATTTGTATTTGTTTAATTTGTTATGGAATATTCAGGATGGTGTGTCTGCAAGGTTGCTCTTTGGATGTCAGACTATTCCATACTCGGGCAAGATAGGAGAAATGTTATACCAGAACAGATCTACGGGCACATAGGAAGTTAAAACATGAAGGCAAGTAAGGACTGCAAGGCCTATCTATCCTGCTCAATTTACTTTCTGGTGCAATGCCATAGCCCCCCACTGAGCTTCACTTCTTCTCAGGTAAGGATCCTCTTTTCTTATCTGAGGCTTTTCTTGTATTTTCTTGCTGGTTTTGCTTTCACTGCCTCCACCAGAAAGTTGGTCCATGCATCTTCCACCACCAGTTTCTACTGGGTGAAGTTTTACTGGCTGTCTTCTCTTGAGAAGAATATAGCCTTGTGTACAATTTCAGGCAAAGAAAATTCACGCGTGTCTGCTCAGCTTCTTTTAGCATAGAGCAGGTTTCTGTATCTCCATGCAAGGCACAAAACTCCTCTCCAAAATAAAGTGGCAATATGTGATAGCTTAGGGGTGTGCAGCCCCCAAAAATAGTTTTTTTGGGTCATCTTTTGATTTTCTTTTGTTTTGTTTCATTTTTTGTGCGCTCTAATTTTGCGTTAGTGCGCACTAACACACGTTAGTGCGTACTGAAAACTAAACAAAAAAGCCTCTGCACATCCCTAGTAATAGGATATGAAACATGATGGGGTGCTTTAATGTAGAATTTTGATGCCCTAAAACAAGGAAGTCTTAATAAAGACAGATATATTTTGTTAATGCCCATGTTGAACCCACGATCTCTCCTGATGTATTGTTAATTACAGCAGTATAGCACTATTTCTCCTATATTCTATTTTCTGAAGCTTAACATTGGAAAAGCAACATTCTTCGAACTGAATACTGGCCATTCACTTTGCTAGAGGCATTGCTCTTAGGCAATACAAAAGGTTTTAAGATAGAAACTGGACTATTTAGTCTCCATTAATCATTTATGCTGTTCAAACACATCATTTAGTAACTGAAGAGGGGTTAATGGTAGCTAAGCTTGATTCTGTTGTCAAAAGTGGGTTTAACTTTCTATGAACTCACTGGACACAAAGAACGCAGCCTGCTTACTATTCCAAATGTCATCAGCTACAGTAGCCGCAAACTAATGCTTTACTAATGGTAATTAAATACCTCTGGAGCTATTTGTACCAATAACAAAGAGGTACTGTCAGATCTTGAATGAGGTCCATCTGCCCATTTTTAGAGGATGTTAACATTATGCAAGTACAGTAATAAAGCAGATGGCAACCAAAAATGTAAGTGTTGCTACTGCATTGTTGCTTTGGCTCATGATTCCTTGGTAGAAAGGAGTGCCATGTTATCCTGCCAAAAACACAATGTGTTAACAGAAAATCAACAAAGCAGCTGGGTTGAGATGATGCCTTTGTTAGGCTAAGAAATGCTTCAACATCTGAACTTTTAGGACTACGAAAGCAGTTTTTCTCAAGCCAGTCTTGGAATACCTCCCTCCTAGCCTGGTTTCAGGATGTCTGCTATGAATATGCATGAGAGAAATTCAAATGCACTATCTCTATTAAATTCAGATTTTTCTTATGCATATTCATTGCGAATACCTTGAAAACTTGACTGGCTAGGCAGTAGTCTGGGAGTGGCTTGAGAAACACTGTGTTGAGATCCCTTTCAGCACATACCAGAGTAGTGATCTTAATAGTCAGAAAACTTGCTGCTTCGAATATTCCTTAGCCTAATAGGGATGTGAATCGTTTTTATAACGAATTGAAATATCGTACGATATTTCTAAATTCATTATATATCGGGTAAAAAAAGAAACGATCACTTTCCCCCCCGAATTTTCATAAAAATCATTTTTCAGGTTATCTCCCATTCTTAAAAAACGTTTATTTTTGCTATTTTTTGTTACTTTTTGCTATTTTTTGTTAGTGCACGCTAACTCCCGTTAGCACGCACTAACCCGAAAACTGATTTTTTTACGAAAAAAAAAACCGGGGATCCGCAGGAAAATGAGATTTTCCTGCAGCCAGACGAACCCGAAAGCGGGAACGATCGGGCACCCAATTCACATCCCTATAGCCTAATAAAGATTTCATCTTGACCCATGTTGTTGGAATTATTTAATACATTTTGTTCTCTTGATAAGAATGGGAAAAATGGCATTTTCATAGGATGAGTTGCTTTCTCGCTGGTCATCCTTTTGATTAAAATAGTTCTTCTTCACTATCATCTGGCATATATCACAAATACATCCTCACTCTACGAAGCTTGCTGTTCCAGTGAGGAACAGGTGCACTATTTTTTGATGAGGGACTTTCCAAATGGATTGTTCTCCTAAATCACAGATTGTGAATGTTGGGTCCAATAACCAAGAAGAGGCTTATCCTTGCTTTAGTGCAAGCTATACCCTATTCTGTAACCTGTTCATGGTAAATTCATATAAAGACCCAGTTAGCTGTATGCGTTTGCCCCTCCCCCGCCCATTTTGTGTCTACATGAAAAATGCTTTGGCTGTAAATTCACAATGATGAATTTGCAAAAAGGGAGACATTTTCCTAGCTCATTCTTGACTGCAGGGTGTTGGCTCACTAGTTAACTTTGAGTGAAGAGGCATAAGTCCCATCAGATCCAAGCCACTTCATAAACTCCCCTCACTAGGCAATTTCTTGTTTGTCCCTCCCAAAATTACATGCAACCTGTACAGTAGATAATAAAATGGGGAAGTTGGATAGTCTCTGGGAAAAAAATGGGCCCCTTCTATTGCCAAATGCTTGTTATACTGCTGTGCACACTGCATTACTAAAACAATTAGCTGTGAAATGTCTTTCCCCACCAAAAGGAAAATATATTCAAAGTAGTACTGAGTACCCATTTCTCCCATTTACAAACGAATCCTATTTTTTTTAACCTGCCCACTAGGAAAATATCCTAGGACCCTGAAAAGTCACATTGCTAGCCATTCTTAAATACCAGTAGAGGTGGGAGTAGGGGAAGACTGTACCTGGTGATACTTAACTGTGCATGCTCTTTGTATATGCTTAGTGTGCTCAGAGCCAGGCATCAAGTATTTACTGTTTTGAAGAAATATAATAAACAGATTTAAACATTAATACTAGTAAAGGTGATGGCTTATGTTAGCCAGCATCTTTCTCATTTCTGATCTGAATGATCTTGGCTAGCCTTCAGTCACAGGTTTGCTTTCTTTACAGCTCTTCCTAATTATGACTCAAGCAAAGGATATTCCAGCAATGAATCCCACTCCCACTTACCGCTATGACATATACAGTTCCCATGCTTGAAATTTCTCTTTTGACACTGTAAAATGCACTCTGAAAATGTTCTGGAGGTAATTTTCAAAGTGTTAACCGCCTGTAAAAATTAGCATATATACACAAGGCTAGCATTAGCTTGTACTCACATAATCACTATTTTATGAAAGTTGAAAGCATGCACTTACTTTACATTTTGTGCACATATACGTGCGTAAAAAAGGGGTGGTTTAAGGAGCTTTCCGGAACAGGGTCATGAGTTATGCACGAAAGTTACCTCTTTAAAAGACACATGCATACATTTGGAAAACTGCATAATTACTACACCTGCTAATTATCTTGCATAATTGATATCAGACTTATTTATTGTGCCCTACTGACTGGGTGGGAGTTTGGGGTGAACTATGAGGCATTCAGGCTGAAGAACCAGGAGGGTCTTGATAACCTGGAGAAGGACTGGGCAAACTGGTGGAAGAATTGGTAAACTGGTAATATCAATTACTCATATATGTTTTAAAATATACTGACTTGCACGTGTAAATCAGGTTTTATGCAAGTAAGCACTGCTTTATTTTCATGCTTAAAAATATAAGTACATACAGGTGAATTTTAAAAGGAGTTAAGTACATAAATGTAACACACTATCATAGCAATTTCAAAAGCCAATTACACGCATCAAGTGCATGTCCACGTGAATATCCTATGGACAATTCAATGGCATATATTGTAGCAATTTTCAAAAGCCAACCTACACGAGTAAAGTGCTTTTACACGTGTAAAACTCAATTTTAAGCATGTAAATGCTTTTTAAAATCAGGTCCATTTATTTTTAAAATAGGTAGGAAAAGTATGCGTGTTCAATGCATGGAATTACTTGCTTTCAATGCATTGCATGTAATCATGTATAAGGATATATATGTGTGTATGTTTCGGGGTAGAGAAATTTGTATTTGATAATAAATGCGTTTGTGGTACATGCAAGTTATAAAATAGTACTATCATAGATCTACGTGCAGCCATATATGCATGTATATGCTGCCTTGCGAGTTGGAAAGTTATCCTCTGCATGCTCATTTTGTAATTGCTTCAGATTTCCCTAGTATTTACATACTTGATTGTTGTTTTAGAGTTATTTCTGCAAGAAAAGCTTTGAATATTTCAAGCATCCTAGGTTTCGATGCAAGAGGAAAAACAAAATAAGCAAATAATTGTTTTTAAAATTAAGGCTCAGTAAAAGTCAACCAAATTAATTTTAGCGAGCTGATCTGTTAACTATTTTTTTTTTTTTTTTAAATTTAACTGACCAAGCAGGGGAAAATACTCCATGGAATAATGTCCTGAAATCTTGCCTTTAGCTGTTGCCTCCTCATTAACTCCCTGGCGTTATGCCAACAGTTTGTCATAAATTATTGCTTAACTGCAGCATCTGGTCCTCCTTGTTATAACTACAGTCCCAAGTTTCCTGCGGCAGCTCAGGGATAAATTCTGTGGCAAGACAGAAAATTCGGCATCAAGGTTTCTGACATTTTGTGGCAATTGTGCCTTACATTTGCATATGAATCTGAATTATTTTGCATGTAAATAATATGAATTTATTTTTCGTAAAAGAAAAATGAAATAGTTTTCCGACCTTGCTTTGTATCTGAGTAATTAATTTTGTTCTTTTGGGAGTTTTATGGGTGGGGAATTTCAGGTATCGATGTAGCTGAAGAGAGGAAGAGGAGATCTCAGGAATGGTGAGAGGAGAGGGAGGGAGGATCGGAGATGGAGGAGAAGATGAGGAGGGAGGACTATGAGAATGGGGCAACAAAGAAAAGTCAGGACCGGGTAGGGAAAGACAGAAGGAGAGGGAATGAAAAAGAGGGAGGAGAAGGGATAGGTTGGGGATTGAAGAGAATGAGGGAAGATATCAACAATGGGAGGAGGAGCAGGAGAGAAAGAGATGGGGAAGGAGGAGGAGGAAAGGGCGGTTCTGGTCTTTGTGAGCCTGTGGGGTGTTGGGGATCCGGAGAGAGGAGAGGAAGGTGTTCTTGGCTTCAGCTCTGATCCACCTCACTTCGCTCATCTCTCTCCCTCTTCCTGCCCTTGGTCCTTGCTCTCGCCCTCTTTCCGCCCTGGTTATCTTTCTCTCTCTCTTCATTTTCCCACCCTCGGTCTCCCTTCCTGTTCTCATCTCAGATACCCGTACTTACACACACACACACACACGCCCATCCACTCTCCCCAGCTGATTTTTCACATCCATCTTGTTCCCTAGCCCTTTTACACACTTCCATGTCTTCAGTCCCTCTTTCATTTATCCCCTACCCCCTCTATTCACACAAATGCTGACCCCTCCCTCTATCACAACCTCCATACCCAGCACCTCTTTCACACAACCCTCCATTCTCCCCCCCCCCCCAGATTTGAATCCACAGGAAGTGGAGGGTAGCAGCATCACCTCAGGTCACGCCTTCCTTCTCTTCTTTCTGGCTCCTAACTGCAGTTTTAAACCACGCGAGTTGCCATACTGCTTCAGGGGATGCAGAGGAGGAGAACATGTCCCGAGGCGGGGCTACACTTCTCCTCTTCCTGTCACTGGATTAGCATGAGAGGAGGAGAGCAGGCCAGGGGAAGGAGTTAGAAACAGCCTCCTACTCCTCCACAAGCCCCCTAGCCCACATAACCTGCCTCTGTTCCCAGTCTCCTGCAATAAATACCATGGGAAGGGCTGAATGCTGTGGCCCTCCCGTAGCCTCCAATACTAGGGGCTCTGGTTATACCCCACTTTTTTTTTTTAAAGAGTATCTTACACAAGAAATATAGGAAAGTAGGACAAGGAAATCAAAAAAAGAAATTAGATATTTACCTCATCTTTTATTTTCATAACTTTGACTGGCCATGCTAGCTTTTTACCAGCAGATTCATGGATCTTTGGGTTTCTTGTGGGGGCAGCTGCAGAGGGGGATGTTGGGGACATCACCTCCTGGAATGGGGCAGGATGGCATGGCAGGAACTAACAGGTCGGTACAGAAAAATGCGCGGGAGAGCCGGTGAGCGCCCGCTCTCCCGACGCACGCACAGGCCACTCTTCTGGGCACGCGATTCAGAAAGCCCAGGTATGTAAATTTGGGCCCGCAGTAAAAGGAGGCGCTAGGGACACTAGCGCCTCCCTTTTGACAGAAGCGGCGGCTGTCAGCAGGTTTGACAGCCGACGCTCAATTTTACCGGCGTCGGTTTTCGAACCCACTGCTAGCCACGGGTTTGGAAAACAGACGCCGGCTAAATTGAGCATCCATCTTCCAACCCGCGGGCTGCGGGCAGATTTTTAATTTTCTTTTTTAATTTTTGATTTTTTTTAAAATTTTGGGGCCTCTGACTTAATATCGCTATGATATTAAGTGGAGGGTGTACAGAAAAGGTCTCCTAGGGCGCGCGAACGCCTCACGTCTTGCAGCAGTGTTGGCACGAACCTCGGGGGTGTCCCTCTCGAGTGACATCACTGCTTCCGCATTCAAAAGGTTGCCCATTTCCTGACTCTCGCCGAGTTAGCATCAGATTGGATTCGTTCTGGTCTGAAGCTGCTCTGCCACTTCTACCCTGCTAGAAGCCACCTTCACCCTCCGGGGTTCTTCTAACCTGGGTACCCGCTCCTCGGGGGCCCTTTGCTTATTTCCAGGTGCCTATCCTATATACAGGTACTCGCTCCTTGAGGGTCTGTGTGTCTATCCTGGTGCCTGCTACCAATTCTTCAACCTGCTGGAACCTATCAGCTACAGAGAGTGAGTACAACTTCTCCCAGTCTGCCCATCTACAGCTCCTCGCTGCCATCCGCATCGGGCTCTACACCACCATTATGGAACAGGTCTCCGCTGCCGAGGATTACAGACTGTTAATACCTATCCTCTCTCTACTGCTCATTGGGAACTCTATCTACTCAGCTACAAGGGAGTGTATGATAACATCTGCCAGTCTGTCTCTCCTACAGTGCCTTACTGGACATCTGCATCGGGGCCTTACACTACCATTGTGGGACGGGTCTCCTACGCCAAGGATCACAGACTGTTGCTACCAATCTACTCTCTACTGCCACCTCTGGTGGATCTCATTAGCTGAATATTAAAAGATATATTCTTTGTGTTTGTGCATCTGAGTCTAGCCCAGTGCTTCAGTTCCCTACGGGGCTCCTCCCCGTAGGAGATATCATCACTGTTGCCCCTGAGAATCCACCAAACACCTCGATATCATAACACAAAGTCAGCCAGTTCTTTTTACCAGCAAACTTTATTCTAATTTTCAAAATGAAATTCCGGGTGTACCTTACCTTTGAAAATTATTCCAGAAGAGCCACCCTAGTCATGTTCACCCCTGATCATTTGTGTGCAGGCAGTTTTTATGGAAAAAACAAAATGCCATGCATACTTCTGAAAATTCAAAAGCACGCAACAAAAGGCCCTACCCCCCCTCCCCACCCCCATCTCCCTGACCCTGTCCTCCTGGAATGCCTCTCCCTGCACTCACAGAGCCCCAGGGCTTAATTTGTAGAAAAAGGAAGAGGAATTGTGAAGTGGGGGAGGGATGGCAGAGATCAGGGTCAAAACTAGGTGTGACCAGTGTGAGGAGATGGGATCAGGACCGAGGGTGAACCGTCTCTCTCCCCCAAATATGGTCTTCATATTTTTCCTCTTCCTCCTCCTTATCCCAGTGATCCTCCATCATCCCCAGACCCCACCAGCGCTCATTCTCCAGCCATCCTTTGTCCACCAGAACTCATTTACATCATGGGTTGTGCTCCATTTCCTTAGGTTCTGGAAAAAAAGGTCCACTGTAGGTCATTCCAGCAGAGAGTAAGCCCTGGATAACGGGCACAAAAAGGAGTACTAGCATAGTAACCAGGGTTGATGCCTTATGGGCCGATACAGTACAGTGCGCTCCGACGGAGTGCACTGTTAACCCTTGATTGGACGCGTGTTTTCGATGCGCTAGCGTTACCCCTTATTCAGTAAGGGGCCGAAAACGAGCATCCAACCTGCCGAACCTAATAGCGCCCTCAACATGCAAATGCATGTTGATGCCCTATTAGGTATTCCTGTGAGATTCAGAAAGGAAAATGTGCAGCCAAGCCACACATTTTACTTTCAGAAATTAGCGCCTACCCAAAGGTAGGCGCTAATTTCTTCGGGCACCAGGAAAGTGCACAGAAAAGCAGTAAAAACTGCTTTTCTGTGCACCCTTCGACTAAATATCATGGCGATATTAAGTCGGAGGTCCCGAAAGTTACCAAAAGTAAAAAAAAAAATTGAAGTTGGCCCGCGGCTCGCGGGTCAAAAACCAGACGCTCAATTTTGGCAGCGTCCGGTTTCCGAACCCATGGCTGTCAGCGGGCTTGAGAACCGACGTAGGCAAAATTGAGCGTCGGCTGTCAAACCCGCTGACAGCCGCCGCTCTGGTCCAAAAGGAGGCGCTAGAGACCTGTTTTTACCGCCGGGCCTAATTTGCATACTGAATCGAGTGCACAGGAGAGTGGCCTGTGCGCGCGCCGGGAGAGCGGGGTTTCGCCCGCTCTCCCGCGGACTTTACTGTATTGGCCCGTTAATAATTGGCATTACTGTCAACAGATTTCAGACTTGTGTTATTTCAACCCATTTTTGTGTCGTATTTGTGCTGCAGGAGGGGAGGGGGGTGGAACAGTAGAGGGAAAGGGCTGAATTGGTGAGCAGAGTAGTTGCTCTGTGCTCAGTTGCTCCAGGCTCAACCCCGTTTGAGAACTTCAGCGGGTAACATGGTGGCTGTGCCGAGGAAATGGCCCTTGATAAAACCGATATGTGTGTTAAATTGCATGATGTGTGCACACTATGCACGAGCAGGGTGAGACACCCCAGAAGGTGGAGGCTGGGTGGGGTTGGGACTTCCTGGTTACCCTTTTTGACTTTTAAAAAGCATATACATGTGAATCCTCTCGGCAAAACTGCATGCACCAAATAACCAGTGTAACTGTGTATGTGTCTGTAGTTTGGCCGGAATAATTTTTTTCAAGCAGACTTATGTGTGTAAGACCACTTGGAAGATTGGTGAAACTTATGTGCATGTTTGCTGGAGAACTTAGGTGCAATGTTACCAAAAAACTTCCTATTAACCGGGTACCAGAGGCAATGGGAGATACAGCAAGCTCGCAGGAAGCATCAGCATTTGAAGGCTGGTCTCCTGGCCATTAGCCCATTATTCTAATCACCAGGCTGCTTCCTCTTCCAGTTCTGTGTGTGAATAATCATTTTCTGTTCATAAAATTTAAAAATAGCCAACAGGTTAAACATAGCAGCAGCAGCTTTGTTTTGAATGGCAACAAGTTTAGTGTAAATAATATAATCAAAGGCATGCAAAACCTGGCTTGGTTTTACTTATTTATTTATTTTTGAATGTTCTTCTTGTTCTTTTCTCACCTCGTTCCCCTTTTACACTGCAGATTGTTTGCCGGTTTATTCTGTCACAGTTCCACTCCCAGTTATGGGGAGTGGAAATCCAAATGAACTGTATTCGATGGGGGGGGGGGGAAGGCTGATGTGCATGGAGCAGGAGAGGGACCTTGGGGTGATAGTGTCTAATGATATGAAGTCTGCGAAACAATGCGACAAGGCGATAGCAAAAGCCAGAAGAATGCTGGGATGCATAGAGAGAGGAATATCGAGTAAGAAAAGGGAAGTGATTATTCCCTTGTACAGGTCCTTGGTGAGGCCTCACCTGGAGTACTGTCTTCAGTTCTGGAGACCGTATCTACAAAGAGACAAAGACAAGATGGAAGCGGTACAGAGAAGGGCGACCAGGAAGGTGGAGGATCTTCATCGGATGACATACAAGGAGAGATTGAAGAATCTAAATATGTACACCCTGGAGGAAAGGAGGAGCAGGGGTGATATGATTCAGACTTTCAGATACTTAAAAAACTTTAATGATCCAAAGACAACGACAAACTTTTTCCGTCGGAAAAAAATTAGCAGAACCAGAGGTCACGAGCTGAGGCTCCAGGGAGGAAAACTAAGAACCAATGTCAGGAAGTATTTCTTCACGGAAAGGGTGGTGGATGCCTGGAATGCCCTTCCGGAGGAAGTGGTGAAGTCTAAAACTGTGAAGGACTTCAAAGGGGCGTGGGATAAACACTGTGGATCCATCAAGTCTAGTGGGCGTAAATAAAGAGGAGGCAGCAAAACACTGCACGGAGCGGCAGTAGCCACAGAGGCATCCACAGAGCGGGATGCCAGTGGCCAGTGGTTGGTGTTCCGCCTTCACGGAGGGCTGCCATCTCCAAAAAACAAAACAAAACAAGAAACAAACAAACAAAGCAGGGGTGGGTAAGAGTATGGGGCAGGGGTGTGGCCTGCTTGTTGCGGCGGTTGCTACCCCTAATTGAGCTGGATGTTCACTGGGATGCGGATACGGCGCTGCTCTCTGCATGGTGGAGGGGTGGAAGGAAGTTGGGGCCGGAAGGTGCTGGAAGCCAGTAGTGATGGGTGGGAGGGAGAAAAAGGGTGGGAAAAAAAATAAATAAATGGATGAACTGCGTGGCTTGCTGGGCAGACTGGATGGGCCGTTTGGTCTTCTTCTTCTGCCGTCATTTCTATGTTTCTATGTTTCTATGTTCGCATGGCTCCTGCTTGAAAGCTCCCTTCCCAGCCAGAGCGGAATCATAGGTGCTGGAATGAGCCTTGGTGGGACACGCAGGCGTTCTTAATTAAACAGTACTACAAGGTGGAGGAAGTAAGACCGTAAATGTCTAGGGTAGCTGCATCACAGAAGAAGGGAAACATCTAACAGACGTACGAAAGGAAGACCTGAGAGTTGTAGCCCCACCCCGGTGTGCCTATCCTGGGTGGGCGGGGCCCTAAAAGAATTTGCTTCTCTTCGCGGCTGGAACCTCTCACTGGCTGGCTCTCTCACAATCTCTCCTACTTCCAGGGCTGGATCCTTTACAGGTGGGGGGGGGGGGGGGGAAGATTTACTTCCAGGGCCCAGTGTGACAGGGGTGTCCTTTCTATACGTTTCCTGTTCCTTTGAGTGCGAAAGAAATACTCTGGAGTCATTGGGTTAGTGTCCAAAATCAAAGTCTTTACTGTTTAAACGATGGTGATGAATGGCACAATAACTCAAACTGGAGCACCACAGAATTCTCTTGTTTTACTTCCAGTTCAGGAATCACATAACAGGGCCAGGGAAACATCCACTCTCCAAGACTTGGTTAAGTCGAGCTTCCAGGTGGACAGCGTTTCTTTAGAATGGTCAAAAAAAACAAAAACCTTCCAATAGAGTAACTCTTCTCTCTCTCTCCCCAGGGTGGTGAAAACACCAGATAGGTCGCACATCAGGAATCACCGCTTGCCAATCCGAAGTCAGGAACCAAGGAATCGAGACGAGACAGGAACCAGGAACCAAGGATCTGAAGCACAAGAAGACTCACCGAAGCAAGCAGACCTGACCAACCACGGAAGTTGCCAAATCGAAGAATGAGCAGGGGAAGTCTCCTTATATACGTCACCTGGTCAGGAATATTGGAAACAACTGCAGGCAATTAAAGGGATGAGGTCCCTTTAAATTCAGAAAGGAGGCGCGGCCTCGTGCCTAAGATGGTGGCAGCCATCTTGGATTCCCGGCACGCGGGGGAAGCCGCCCGTCGCCATGAAGAGGGAGCAGGGATGGCTCCCAAGCCCGGCATCCCTCGCAGTGACCCGCACCGGCAAACGGGAACGACAGGCCCCAGCCTCCCGTGACTTACCCGACGCTGCCGCGGCGGCCCGCCACTTCGGGACAGGTAGGGGGCTGCGGCCGTCCGTGGCCGCAGAACACAACAACTGCAAGCTGTAATACTATCTTTGTGAGGTTGAACTGCGAAAAATTGCAGAGCTGCTTTTGTTTGTTTTCTTATCACTAATAAAGAAGTTTATGCAAGATTTCTGCCAGAGTCTAGCCTGAATCCATCCTCTGGTTATTCTAAGACTGCTCACGGTGCCACATACGGTGTCACGTTAGGGATTTCTGCATTAAAGCCGTACACATGCATAGAAACCATGCCAAAAGAAGAAAAAAAGGGGAATTATTCTTCCTTCCATTAATTTCTCCTTTATTGGGCCTCACTGCAGCAGCAGCTGAAAGTTTAATTTACAACTGGCTAAGAAGGATAGCTTTGCCTGGAGTCAGGGACTTATATTCATAGTGAGTCAGGGCCGAACAGACAGATTTTGCTCTATTTTTTTAATCTGTAAGGAGAAAGGGAGTTGTGATTGAGTGTTCCATGACAGAGCAGAGCTTTTCAGCAAACTGTCAAAACTGCTATCCGGAAAAGAGCATGTTATTCGATGGAGACCTACTGGCAGCAGTTACGAAGGAGTACCCTGCAGCCCAGGAAAACCCCCACAAAGCCTCTAGATGATGCTGGCTGGAAATGGCAGCAGCCAGAGGTAAAGCCAAGCCTCCAGGTAGCCAGTCAGGTCCTTCTGGAACAGTTCCTGGATGGGCTGGACGGACTGACCTATGCAGACTTGGATGTGTCGACACCCAGGGCTCACCCTGGAGATGACGCTGGAAGTAGCAGATGCCTTCTATCAGGTTCAGCTGAGACCAGAAGCAGTGCAGAGGCTGGAGAGACAATCCACACAGGATCCCAGCAACAGCCTCCGGAGCAGGACAGCTTTGCCTCCGTACTTAGAGCACAGCCGTCAGACTCCTCTGCCTTGTTTCAACTGTGGGAAATGAGGTCACTTGGCCAGGGACTGTCGCTACTAAAGAGACGAACTTATAGAGTCCAGCCTGGTGCCCAACTGGCACCCAAGATTAAAGTACCTAATAGTAAAGGCAAACCTTCCGAGGGAGGGTGATTGCTGGATTGGGAGGTGCCTACCCAAACGAGTAACGGGATTATGGATGTTTCCCTTCCTGCTCACTTGGTGCCAGGCAGCATAAAGAGGAAAGATGTCCATTTTATAAGGAAGAGAACGAAGAGCCCTTTGTAGGAAGCATGTTGAGGGAGCGCTATTGAGCGGTCCCGATTCCGGGGAGATGCGTACCCTTGGATCACAATGCAACTGCAGAGAAGAGCTCTGTGGAAGTGCCGAGGCAGGCAAGATGTGTCCAAGCATGGGTGGAACAGGCTGACCACTGGAGCCCTAACCTCTGCCGAAACCTGCACGCACCGGTAGAGACCCAGCTACGCAATGCTGGTCTCTGGGGTAGCCCTAAGGCCACTCGATAGCCCTTTCGGACTTGCCATTAGGGAGTGGCAGATGTGACAGGATGGACAGATGTCGAGGACAGGTGATGGTACTGGAACTTGGAGCAAGATGGGACTTCGGGCTTGGACTAGGCTTGAAGACTTGAACAAGACGAGGACACTTGGAACTTGGACTTGAAACTCAGATGAGACGAGGATGCTTGGTACTTGGAACTCAGATGAGTCGAGGACATGAGGATGCTTGGAACTCAGACAAGACGAGGACACGAGGATGCTTGGAACTTGGAATTCAGATGAGACGAGGACATGAGGATGCTTGGAACTTAGAAGTCAGATGGGACGAGGACATGTGGAGCTTGGAACTCAGATGAATGATACAAGGAGCAAGGTGAGGATTCTGGATACTTCAACGAGGACAAGGACTCTGGATACTCAGATGAAGACAAAGAAGGATCTAGGTCAAGGGCAGAAGCAGGCATCCGGGGAGTGCTCGAGGAAGGATCCAACCAGAAGAGGGCTCCAGCCACCGGAAAAGGGCACTGGATAGATACGGATTTACTCCCAGGGAAGGTCAGCTGGAGTCGAGGTCCAGAGCGAGGCAAACCTGAACCCGGAGTTAGGAACTGACAGTATGTCAGGATCAGAGCTGGACAAAGGACATCAGGACCAAGACTCGGAACATCAAGATCAGGACTTGGAAACATCAGGACTGGAACGTAGGACATTGGATACAAAAGGACATTGGTACCTAGGGACACCAGGACATCAAGGTGTCTGGACATCTGGGACCTCTAGAGAGGAGGACCTCAGGGATGTCTGGAACACGACGGACAAAGATATCAGAAGACAGGGACATCGGAACATCTGGAGGACAAGGACATCTGGACATCTGGAGACAAGGTAACAGGATCCGAGAGACCAAAACATGGAACGAAGATAAAGACGAATGTTCAGGAACCACAGATGAAGACAAGGAATACCAACAGAGTGACTTGAAGAAGTGAGGAAGGATCACGGAGTTTTCCTGGAATGAAGAGCTGGAACTGAGGATCCAGCCTGGAACTGAGGATCCAGCCTCTTCCGCAGCCTCCTTGTGAAGGAGGCTGCGGAAGAGGATGATGGCAGCGGCCTGCTGGCCGTGGAAGGGAGAAGCTTCAGCCGTGTCCTAGCCGCGAAGAATAGCAGAAGGCGGCAGGATCGGCAGCGGCCTCCAGGCTGTGAAGAGGAGCGTCAGTGGCAGCTGGCCCACCGCATGGAGTAGAAGGGAGCAGCGCCCAGGGCACAAGAAAGGTGGCGGTATCAACGGTGGCCTCCAGGCCGAGAAGAGGGCAGCGTTGGCGGCCTCCAAGCCGCTGAGGAGGAACACCGGTCAGCGGCAGCAGCAGTGATGGCAGCAGCCTCCTGGCTGCGAGGAGAGGCAGGTCTCAGGGCCGTGGAGGAACGGTGTCGGCAGTGGTGGCCTTCAGGCCCCACTGAGGTAAGAGGCCTGACTACCACTCTGCCAGCCTGTCTTTCCCCTATCAATACCACAGGGACTTGACTACCTCCGCTCTGCCAGCCTGTCTTGCCCCTTTCAACACCACACCTGACTACCTCCAGTCTGCCAGTCTGTCTTGCTCCTATCAACACCACAGGGACTAGACTACCTCCACTCTGCCAGCCTGTCTTGTTCCCATCAGCACCACAGAGACCTGACTACCTCTACTATGCCAGCCTGTCTTGCTCCTATCAACATTCTGCCATTCTATCTTGCTGCCATACACCAGATGACTCTACTCCTTGTGGTGTTCTTGCCACTATCATGGTTCCTCAGTGTGTTGGCGCTAGTCTTTCTGCTGCTTTGTCCCTTTATCGGCACCTTGTGGTTTTTTCTGACACCCTTTCTGCTTGCTATGTTCCCCCTTCATTGTGATGTAGGATGTTGATGCCACTTTGCCTCTCGTGCTGCCTTCGAGGGTTCATGCATCTCTTATCGGTGTTCTCTTTTGATGCTGTGGTGTGTTTTTGACACTCTCGCTGCTGCTTTGTGCCTCTATTAAAGCACTCTTCTTGCCACTCCTGGTACCCCTTTTCCCCTTTACGGTGCCTTAGGCTATTCATGCCACTTTGGTGCCACTTTGCCACAGTCTAAGTACCTTAGAGCTCTTTTCCCGTTCTGATGATTGCTCCCCAGAAGTTTCATCTGAATTGATAAGAAAACCCCAATTCTGCAGCCAAAAATAGGCTGCAAATACTTCCCCCATTGACTTTAATGGCAAACGAAATCAAATGAAACTAATAAACGAATAGTCTTTTTGCTATGAAACTAATGAAACAAATTGGGTTCCCAACAAAATGAAAAAACAAACCGAAACAAATTTTTTTTCTTCTGCACATCCCTAGTGCCAAACATTTTGTGGGTACTGCCAAAATCAAATCGGAACAAATCTCTCAGGCATGTTCCTATTGTGGAGCAGAAGAGCACTTTAGGAAGAACTGTTCTCCATGGGAGAATGAAGAGTGAGAGGAAGAATGGGCAAATACTTTTGCAAAACTGGTAGATGGGCCACTTGGGGAATTTTTACACTTTAATTTCTGTTGATCTGACTGAGGTGCCCACCTAGGTTCTAGTGAATTAGGATCTGGAAAGACACTCATACGTAAAGGCATAACCCAGAGAGGTCGCATTAATTACAAAAGGAAGGTGACACTTGCCTGTGTACATGGTGACCAGCACCAGTAGCCACTGATTTGCGGGGCAAACCATTAAAGACGTGGGAATACTTTCTGAGCTCCCATATCCAGTGGCTTTAGAGCATGATTTTCCCCAGTTTGAAAACCTGTGTGGTCAGCTTATAGACAACTGAGCCAGGCTAGATGGCTTGTCATCAAGAACCCAATGGCACTGTTGCCAAAGGGAAATGGGGTATTCCAGATACCAGTAAACAAAGTAAAGGAACTTACTGGGACAAATGAAGAACAGCATCAGTAGCATGGGTTCTTCTTAGTGTTTGGGTAATTGCCAGGTTCTTGTAGCCTGGTTTTGGCCTCTGTTGGAAACAGGATGCTGGGCTTGATGGACCCTTGGTCTGACCCAGCATGGCAATTTCTTAACCCTTAAGCAGTTTCCCAAATGGGATGGAGAGGGGGAAACCTTAGACAGGTTAAATAGCCACAGCATAGGGCTGGGAAAGAAGAGAGGAATGGGAGTTTTCTTAGAAGTGTTTCCCTAGTAAGGGCAAGTGCTCAACTTAGGAAGTTTGAGCTGAGGTGGATGATATGTGAAGGAGTATACAGAAGAAAACCCCCAAACTCCTTAAAGGACTGGATCCAGACATCTGGTCCAGTCCACCTTAAGTCTAAGACAGCAGGAATCCTGCTGTGGGCGGAGCTCCCTGGAAACGTGTATAACTAGCCAGGCCCAGAAGGGAACAGGAGGCCCTGGGGAGAGAAAGAAGCCTAGAGAAAGAAAATGCTACTGAACTGTAAGTTATAATACTACCTTCGTATTATTGAACTGTGAAGAATAAATTAAACTTCAGGAAGGACAATAACAAAGCCCAGTAGTCATTGTGTTGAGAGAGAGACTTGATGGAAGAAAAATGTCTTGGTTGTAATCTTAAATGATTTGATGCATTGAGCAAGCCACAGTTCCTGCAGAAATGTGCTCCACAAGATGGGGCAGCGACAGAGAAGACCTGCTCTCTAATGTCCATTGGTCTCACCTGGTGAATCGAGCAAATGTTAAGCAGGCCCCTCTGTGAAGAGCGAAGGGGCCTGCCAGGGTTTTAGACCTGCAAAAGTGCATTTGACCAGGGTACTGCATTAAGAGCCAGCAATCTATGAACCAGGAGAGCAGTTTTATATTTTATCCTCTACTGGATGGGCAGCTAGTGGAGGTCGGCCAGCACTGGTGTTATATGGTCCCTTATTGAGTGACCAGAAACCAGATGTACAGCTGTGTTCTGTGAAAGTTGAAGTGCTATTGTTGTTATTAAAGGAATTCCTAAGTAAAGTGAATTACAATAATCCAGAGAAGGTAATAGCATAGCTTGGACAACCGACTGAAAGTCAGCAGGTTGTAATACAGATTTAATGCCACGCAAAGACGAAGTTTATAAAAGCCAGATTTAATTACTGTTTTAACATGAGAACCATAGATAAATTAGTTAATAGTTACCTTTAAGCTTTTTGCATGGGTAGCAATTTTGAGCTCTTTATCCTCAGTCTTAATAGTTGGAGAGATTGTCAGATTTTCTCTATTCCAAATGACGATAATTTCAATTTTTGTATGATTTAATGTGAGTTTATTATGGTAAAGCCACAGATGTATAGAAGAAATGCATAAGGCAATCATAGTGATGGTTTCTGACCATGACTTACTTGCACTATGTGTGAAAGTTTATTCAAATGGTCTAAGAACATAAGATGTACCATGCTGGGTCAGACCAAGGTCCATTGAGCCTAACATCCTGTTTCCGACAGTGGCCAGTATGGGTCACAAGTATCTGGCAGATCCCAAAAAGTAGATCTCTCTCTTGTTACTCACTCCCATGGACAGGAATAGCTTGCATTCATCTACTTGGCTAATAATGTGTTATGGACTTTTCCTGCAGGAACTTGTCCAAACCCCAGTTAAACCCCGCTGTGCTATTCACTTTAATCAGGTCCTCTGGCAACAGATTCCACAGCTTGACAGTGCGCTGAGTGAAAATAACTTTCTACGATTTGTTTTAGATCTGCTGGTTGTTAAATTTTAGTATTATTTGAAAGGGTAAATAACCATCCTTTCAAGACCATTTATAAACTTGTATCATGTTACCTCTCAGCAGGGCCGGTGCAAGGGGATTAGGCACCCTAGGCGAACCTTCTGCCTTGCGCTTCCACACCCCCACGTGAGACCGTGAGGTGGTCACGCCGCCACCCCACGGTCTCAGCCCCAACTCCTACCTCATTCTCGATTGTGCCTGCGGAGTGTGTGTGGTTTTCTGGGCTGCGAGCAGGTTGGGCGCTGCTTGTAGCCCGCCACATCGTCACTCCTCTTTGCCACCACTTGCGGCCCCATATGGCTCGCACCCAGTGGCGCACCAAGGACCTCTGGCGCCCGGGGGCTAATGCATTTGTGTGCCTCTCTAGCACTCCCCTCCTTAATCCTCCTTGTACTATTGCTTAAGGTCACAGAAAATCAGTGGCGTCTCTACACAGAAGAATTGGGGGGGGGGGGGGGGGGGCGGAATGACTTTTCCTCATCACACCCACATCCATAGCATGGTCCCCTGCTTTAAAATTGGCTATAAAAAAAGACTTAACAAGAAAGACGAAAGGGGCTTCTGCGTAATTTTAAAAAGCTGGTCAGTTTCATACCTCTAGTAAAACTACTATTACAATTATTTAATAGCTTTATTCAACTAATTCTATATGGCCATGAGAGTGAAGTCTGGAATGTATACAGGAAGGGACAGAATGTCAATATAAATCCTGAACCTCCAGTTCTCTAACTCTGTGCATCCATGGAAATTCCCCCAAACAATGGAGCTTGGATGTTTCCCTTACAGCTCATCATATTAAAATATATTTTCAAATTCTGGTGTCACCTCACAGTAACAGCAGCACAAACACCTTCCACTGCCAGACACATTGTGAATTAACACAAAACCCCGCAAAAAAGACACTCAAAATCTATACAGCAATCCCATCCTAACATAACAGTAATATCACCAAGGACTCAAACAACAATAACCCTACCTGTGAAAAAACAGCACTGTAAATATTACACTGGGTCCCAGAATACCAATACACCGCCTACCGAGGAAACAAAACAACCCCGATTGCTATAGATCCCTACACACACACACACACTAGCAGAATCTCTCATCATGGTCACAAGCACAGAGCAGAGACAGACCCTCACCAAATACAGAATAAAGGATCACAAATTAGACAAACTGAAATGGAAACCCCAAGAAGCCAGATTCTGAGTGTAAGAATGGAAAAACAGAACCACCATTGCTCTTAAAACAAATAAAATCAAGAAACATAAAGCATCAGTTATAATAGTAAAACCATACTAATAAAAGAATATTTTAAAACTACTGAGTGATAAATAGAATAATTTCTATTAATTAAAATCAAATACTTTAAAAAAATTTTCCCAAGCACCAATAATAATATATTTCAAAAGAGCATACATAACAAATAACACCAGTAATTAATTAAAACTAATAAGGATTTTCAAAAGCCCCTGCTGTCCATACCTGGGAACTCTTGATTTCCAGTCACTCTAATTGTTGAGGATTCGGAGGAGGAGCGCACAAACTTTATCCTCTCTCTCACACATACTCACATGTTCATTCTTTCTCACACATACACTGTCACATACACACACATACATGCTCTTATATCCACCATAACCTCCCTCTCTCTCACAGACATTGACACACTTTCAGGCTCCGACCCTCTCTCCCCCCACACCACCCACACACAAGCTCTCATTCCCCTGGATTCTCTCATACACACGCATGCTCTCACTCTCACTGGCTCCTTCACATACACACAAACACACACACCCATATACACCCACACTGACCCCCAGGCAGCTCCCATTCATTCTCACACATACACCACACATAGGCAGACACCTATTTTCCCACAGACAGACCCAAGGAAGACACGCATTCGTTCTCATACACAGATACAGCCTCAGGCAGGCACCCATGCATTCACACACATACACCCCCAGGCAGACTCCTATTCATACACTTGCACACACTGAAGGCAGACCCCCCTCTCTTTGTTTTGTCAGCAACTTCAGAGCCTTTCTCATTCCACTGCTGCTGCTGTCACCGCTGCCGCGTGGCTTTTGGGAAGGTGCTGATTGCTGCTACTGGCACTGAAGCCGGTTCTGCTGCCTCCTCTGTGCAGGCCCCGCGGTATTAAATATTTGCGGGCTTCCACTTCCTCCATGCCGATCTCATACATGGCGAGATCAGCATAGAGAAAGTGCTACTCTTGTACATTCCCAAAGATAACATCTGCCAATCACTAAAAAGTAATTTTTTTTTTTACCTTTGCTGTCTGATCTTAGTTTTCTGTACGTGGCAGATGATCCTCTTCCTTCCTACCCACGCGTCTCTGGCAACATTTGGCCGTGCAGGCAGGAAGGAGGAGCACCTGCCGGTTTGGATGCGACCTTTTTCTTCGGGCCGTGGTGAGATGAGCTCCACCACGGCCCCACCAATCTTCCTGCTGTGTGCATCCGGCACACAGCACAGCAGTACTTCCCTGCTCACCTGCCGGTGAGATGAGGTCCACCGGCGGCAGCATGGGCCTCCCATGTCGGCCATCAGCGCTCTGCTATGCCCTGCACCTGGGGGCATTGGCTCCCCCTGACCTCCCCTCGGTATACAGCACCCCCTAATGATCGGCGCCTTAGGCCCAGGCCTAGTTTGCCTAGTGCTTCCGCCGGCCCTGCCTCTTAGCTGTCTCTTTTGCTCGTTGAAGAGCCCTAACCTGCATAGCCTCTCATAATAGGACAACTGTTCCATCCCCTTTATCATTTTTGTAACCCTCCTCTGCACCTTTTCTAGTTCCACTATGTCTTTTTTGAGATGGGGTGACCAGAAGTACACATAATACTCAAAGTGCAGTCACACTGTGGCTTGATAGAGAGGCAATATTATATTTTCCATTTTATTCTCAGTTCCTTTTTGGTTCATTCCTAATATTCTATTTGCTTTTCTGACTGTGGCTGCATACTGAGCTCAGCATTTCAATGTATTGTCCACAAGGATGCCAAGATCTTTTTTCTGGGTGGTGACTTCCAATACAGAGCCCAGCAGTATACCTGTAGTTAGGATTACTTTTCCCTGTGTATATCTGCCATTCAGATGCCCAGTCTCCTAGTCTCACTAGGTCCTTCTGCAGTTCCTCACAATCTTGTTGGGATCTGTGGGAGGGAGTACTCCCTATTCCGGGGAGATGTGTGCCCTTGGACCACGATGCGACTACAGAGAGGAGCTCCGAGGAAGCGCCGCGGCAGGCAAGACGTGTCCCAGCATGGGAAGAGCAGGCTGACCACCGCCCTAACCTCTGCCGAGCCTGGACGCACCGGTAGAGACCCAACAACGCAATGCTAGTCTTTGGGGTAGCCCTCCGGCCACTTGATAGCCCTTTTGGACCTGCCACTGGGTAGCGGCAGATGCGGCAGGACGGACAGAGGTCGAGGACAGACGATGGTAGTGGAGCTTGGAACAAGACGGGACCTCGGCTTTGGACTAGGCTGAAGACTTGAACAAGATGAGGAAGCTCGGAGGCTCAGGTGAGTCGAAGACATATGGAGCTTGGGACTCAGACAAAATGAGGACACTTGAAGACTCAGACAGACGAGGACGCTTGGTACTTGGAGACTCAGATGAGACGAGGACACTTGGTACTTGGAAGCTCAGATGAGACGAGGACAAGAGGTAACTTGGAGCACAAACGAGAAGAGGACATGAGGAAACTTGGAACTCGGGCTAGATGAGGACAAGAGGACACTTGGAACTCAGAACTTGGAACTCAGATAAAACAAGGACAAAGGTAGCTTGGAACTCAGATGAGATGAAGACATGAAGTGGCTTGGAACTCAGACGTAAGACGCTCAGACGTAAATGAAGATCAGAGGTGGATTCTAGAGAGTCAGGCGAGGATCCAGATACTCCGACGAGGATTTGGAACTGGGGAAGACTCAGAGGATAAGGACTCTGGATACTCCGACGAAGACAGAGGCTCAGGAACTGGGAGGAATCCGGGCAGAGCTCGAAGACAAATCCTGCCGGAAGAGGACTCCAGCCACCAGGAAACAGACACCGGATTGATACGGATTTACTCCTAGGAAGGTCAGCTGAAGATGAGGTCTGGGGCAAGCGAGCTGAACCCGTAACCTAAGGACTGACGGAACTTCAGGATTAGGACTCAGAACATCAGAGAATGGAATTTAGGACATCAAATATGAATGGACACCGGAACCTCGGGACATCAGACGTCTATGACATATGGCATCAGGGGACTTCAAGAGATGAGGACCACAGGGACAACTGGAACATGACAGACAAAGACAACAGAAGGCTGAGATGACTGGACATCTGAAGACAAAGGAACGTCAAACATCAGGAGATAGGGAGATGTCAGGACAACTGAAGACGGGAAGACATCAGGTCATCTGGAGACACGAAGACATCAGGACATTGCATACAGGGAAAAATAACCCTTGCTGTAGTTACACGATGTTAAGTTCTATATTAGGAACTACCACCCAGGAAAAAGATCTAGGCATCATAGTGGATAATACTTTTAAATCATTGGCTCAGTGTGCTGCAGCAGTCAAAAAAAGCAAACAGAATGTTAGGAATTATTAGGAAGGGAATGGTTAATAAAACGGCAAATATCATAATCCCTCTGTATCACTCCATGGTGAGACCGCACCTTGAATACTGTGTATAATTCTGGTTGCCGCATCTCAAAAAAGAAATAGTTGCGATGGAGAAGGTACAGAGAAGGGCAACAAAAATGATAAAGGGGATGGAACAGCTTCTCTATGGGGAAAGGCTGAAGAGGTTAGGGCTGTTCAGCTTGGAGAAGAGATGGCTGAGGGGGATATGAAAGAGGTCTTTAAGATCATGAGAGGTCTTGAACGAGTAGATGTGAATCGGTTATTTACACTTTCGGATAATAGAAGGATTAGGGGCATTCCATGAAGTTAGCAAGTAGCGCATTTAAGACTAATCGGAGAAAATTCTTTTTCACTCCATGCACAATTAAGCTCTGGAATTTGTTGCCAGAGGATGTAATTATTGCAGTTAGTGTAGCTGGGTTCAAAAAAGGTTTGGATAAGTTCTTGGAGGAGATGTCCATTAACTGATATTAATCAAGTTTACTTAGGGAATAGCCTCTGCTATTAATTGTATCAGTAGCATGGGATCTTCATGGTGTTTGGGTAATTGCCAGGTTCTTGTGGCCTGGATTGGTCTCTGTTGGAAATAGGATGCTGGGCTTGATGGACCCTTGGTCTGACCCAGCATGGCAATTTCTTATGTTTTTACAGATTACCAGTAACAACTTTGCAATTTCATTTGTGAGTTCTTTTAGGACTCTGAGATAGATGCCATCCAGTCCTGGTGATTTGCTATTCTTTAGTTTGTCACTTTGATTACATCCTCCATTATCTTAGGGATTTGTTCAGTTGCTCAGAATCAACACCCTCGAAAAATGTTTCAGGTGTGGATACATCCTCCTCAGTAAAGATCAAGGAAAATAATTCATTCAGTATTTGTTATTTGCTTGTCCTTCCCTTTTACCCCTTGGCCATCTTGCAGCCCAACTAACAATGTCACAGGCTTTTTGCTTTAAATAAACTTGAAAATGTTTTTATTCTTAGTTATTGCCTCTCTGGCAAGTTTCTTCTCAAATTCTTTCTTGATCTGTCTTTGCTACTGTTTTATATCTAACTTGCCAGTGCTTATGCTTTTACCTATTTTCTTCATTTGGGTCTGCTTTCCATTTTTGGAGTGTTGCTCTTTTGGCTTTAACTGCCTCTTTCACCTCATCTTTAAACCATGCTGGCAGTCATTTAGTTTCCCTTTGATCTTTTTTAATGCATAGAATTCATTTTGTCTAGGCTTCCAAGATGGTATGTCCATGCTTCATGCACAGTTTAAACCTTTGTTACTGTTACTTTTAGTCTTTTTCTGACTTATTCTATCATGGTCTTTTTCTGACTTATTCTATCATGGTCTCCCTTTTTAAAGTTATATGCTACTGGAGCAGTTTTACTTAATGTCCTCTCTCCAGTAATCATGTCTGATTTGACAGTATTATCATTGTTATTACTTAGTAGACACACCACATTAACACCTTGTACCAACTTGTGCATTCCACTGAAGACTAGATGTGAAGTAGCTGCCCCTCTCATCACTTTTAGTATTACCGGTAGGTGCTCCATGAAGCAGTCATTTATGACATCTATCCACTATCCACAAAGCCATATACACACACACAATTCTAATTGGCTTGATGACGACCCCTTCCGCCTTACATGCCCTAATCGGCCCACCAGAACCTCCAACAAAGCGACCCTCCATGTTCCCTCACTAAAAAAGGCACACCTCACATTCACGAGAGTGCGGGCCCTCTCCATTGCTGGACCTATGCATTGGAACTCTTTACCGACCAACCTCAGGCTAGAGTCTTGCACTGCTAAATTCAGATCCCTGTTAAAGACGTAGCTGTTCAAACAAGCCTTCCCCCAAAACCCTTAGCAGTCCCTGCCTAATCACCACCTTCTACTCCTCCAGTAATTCCCCTATCCTGTACACAATTATGCCAGCACTGTACATAGTTATGTTAGTTATGTTAGCACTGCACTTGCACGTGCTTTGCCAGTTGCGATTTTGCCCCTTTCTTTGCTTTTTTTGGTTTAATGTATCCCCTCCCCACTACCTGTTTTTTGTAATTTCCATTCTATAGTTTTGCTGTAAACCAATATGAAGTCTCTACGAATATCGGTATAAAAGACTCTTTAAATAAATAAATAAATAAATAAATCTAAAACCTTATTTCTCTAGAATGCCCCAATGAGACATTGATCCAGTCAACAATGAGATAATTGAAACCTCCCGTTATTACTGTATTGCCAAATTTATTTGCCTTTCTAATTACAGCTAGTATATTGCAATCTGTTTCTTCATCTTCATTAGGTAGATAGTGGCATATACCCACTGCTATACTCTTACCTATAACACATTACATTTCTATACATAAGGATTGCACAGTGCATTTTGTCTCCTGCAGGATTTTTATTATGCTTGATTCTCTATTTTCCTTTACATATTGTGCCACCACTCCACCAATTCAATCTGCCCTATCACATTAAAATAATTTATATCCTGATATCACAGTGTCCCATTGGTTACCTTGCTTTGAACACACGTCAGGGGCGTGTCGGGGGCGTGTCGGATCGGCGCGGCGTTTGGGGGGCGGGATGCGGCGTTTCAGGGGCGGGCCCGGGGCGTGGTTTCGGCCCGGGGTGGTCCGGGGGCGTGGCCGCGCCCTCCGGAACCGCCCCCAGGTCGCGTCTCGGCGCGCTAGCGGCCCGCTGGCGCGCAGGGATTTACTTCTTCCTCCGGGAGGCGTAAATCCCCCGACAAAGGTAGGGGGGGGTCTAGATAGGGCCGGGGGGGGGGGGTTAGATAGAGGAAGGGAGGGGAAGGTGAGGGAACGGCAGCAGGCTGTGCGGCTCGGCGCGCGCCGGCTACACGACATCGGCAACCTTGCGCGCGCCGATCCTGGATTTTAGCTGATACACGCGGCTACGCGCGTATCTACTAAAATCAAGCGTACTTTTGTTTGTGCTTGGTGCGCCAACAAAAGTACGTGAAGGCGCACTTTCTTAAATCTACCCCTTGGTGTTTAACAATATCCCACATATGCAGTACTGGAGACTAAAACATAGCCTGAGGGCATCAGTTTCCTCTTGCATTTTGACATACACCCTAGAAGCCCCATACTATTTAATTGAAAAATGAGACCTACTCCTGTGTACGCAAGCACTTCCTTTCTAATGCAATGTTCTAAAGAGTTTAGCCATTTCCGGCTTCACCATTTCTTTTCCTATTTTTGTGCTGTTTGTTTTTCTTGTAATATAACTCTTCCCATGACTGGGAAACAAGGAGCATGGTGTGGCAGGTCCACGTTACGCTAAGGCCATGTTGCATTTTTCTAGGAGGACCCAGATCTCCTTGGAGCCTTCTTGCAATATTTTTTCCAAGTAAGACACAGTTGAACTCCTGAATCTTGTACCTGGCTTGGCCCTCTTCCTTTTTGTTTAAAATGCGACTTGCTTCCTCTGCGGCTGTCAGCTTTCCAACAGTGCTTCCTCTTCTGCCTACACATGAAATAACTCTTCTGTTTGCTTTCTCTCCTTTGTTCCTCCTGCTTTGTTTGACACTCAAGAGTGGGTGCAGTGTTCTGATATGCTTTTCTGTCATTTAAATATTGTTATTATTTTGAAATATAAAATGGTTTCTGTTTGAAAGTAGCCAATATAGGTTCTTCACGCGGATCACTCTAACGTTACCAAGAATGCAAATGAAACAACGGCTTCCATAAGATGTCTCCATGCAACTCTGTGGACTCTGCAGAAAAGCTATTTGTCTCTCTAGTGTATTTCACAGGGGTTTTTTTTGTTGGCAAACTCATTCCTTCTTTTCATATGTAACCATTTTGTATATGTTAATAAAATGAAACATCAGTCCTATGGTTGTGGCAGATATATTTGTTTTTCCTTGTTAATGTTGCGGTCCCGGTCGCGATGGTCGTGACCCGGCCCTTACCTCCTTGGTCCCGTTCCGCCTCTGAGAGCCTGCGGCCTGTTTCGCGGCGTCCCCGCGGGGGGGTATGCCGCCGAGAAACCCTTCCTGGACGCCATCTCCTTAGGCGCCCGCGCACGCAGCAGCCACACTTATGAAGGCCTTTTCCCGTCACTGAAGGCTCCGCCTTACCCCTGACGTCAGACGCTGCGGCCTATGTAAGGCTGCCGCGGAGCCCAGAACTTTGCCTTGCAACGGGGTTCCTTGCGGTTCCCAGTTGCTCCGAGCCCCGGAGTGTGCTATTGCGTTAGCAACTCCGTTCCTGCCTACGCTTCTGTGTCCAAGTCCTGTCTTTGTTTCTGCTTGGTTCCAGTACCTGTCCTGCGTCAGTTCCTGCCTGACTCCGGATCCCTGCCTGCCTGCTTCAGTTCCAGCTTGGATCCAGTACCTGTCCTGCGTCAGTTCCTGCCTGACTCCGGATCCCTGCCTGCCTGCTTCAGTTCCAGCTTGGTTCCAGTACCTGTCCTGCGTCAGTTCCTGCCTGAATCCGGATCCCTGCCTGCCTGCTTCAGTTCCAGCTTGGTTCCAGTACCTGTCCTGCGTCAGTTCCTGCCTGACTCCGGATCCCTGCCTGCCTGCTTCAGTTCCAGCTTGGATCCAGTACCTGTCCTGCGTCAGTTCCTGCCTGACTCCGGATCCCTGCCTGCCTGCTTCAGTTCCAGCTTGGTTCCAGTACCTGTCCTGCGTCAGTTCCTTCCTGAATCCGGATCCCTGCCTGCCTGCTTCAGTTCCAGCTTGGTTCCAGTACCTGTCCTGCGTCAGTTCCTGCCTGACTCCGGATCCCTGCCTGCCTGCTTCAGTTCCAGCTTGGTTCCAGTACCTGTCCTGCGTCAGTGCTTGCCTGGTTCCAGTAACCTGTCCTGCTTCAGTTCCTGCCTGAATCCGGATCCCTGCCTGCCTGCTTCAGTTCCAGCTTGGTTCCAGTACCTGTCCTGCGTCAGTGCTTGCCTGAATCCGGATCCCTGCCTGCCTGCTTCAGTTCCAGCTTGGTTCCAGTACCTGTCCTGCGTCAGTGCTTGCCTGGTTCCAGTAACCTGTCCTGCTTCAGTTCCAGCTTGGATCCAGTACCTGTCCTGCTTCAGTTCTAGCTTGGATCCAGTACCTCTCCTGCTTCAGTTCCTGCTTGGATCCAGTACCTGTCCTGCTTCAGTTCTAGCTTGGATCCAGTACCTCTCCTGCTTCAGTTCCAGCTTGGATCCTGTACCTGTCCTGCTTCAGTGCTTGCCTGGTTCCAGTAACCTGCCCTGCTTCAGTTCATGCTTGGATCCAGTACCTCTCCTGCGTCAGTTCCTGCCTGACTCCGGATCCCTGCTCGCCTGCTTCAGTTCCAGCTTCCGTGATCTCCTAAGTCCCAGCGGCCGGGCTCCTACGGGCTCCTCCCGGGGGAGCTCTGGCTTCCAGGGTGAATCCCCTAAGTCCCAAGTGGCTGGGCTCCTACGGGCTCCTCCTGGGGGAGTACCAGCTTCCTGGGTGAAGCTCACCGCCCATCGCCTGCCTGGTATCGGCCTCCCGGCCTGCCCACAAGCAGAGACCATAGTCCATCTCTCCCCAGTCTCCCGCAGGCCGGCCCAAGGGTCCACTAAAACAGCTAATTCACAACAGTTAATACAGTTTTTACAAACTTGAGCATCTGGATTTTTTTGTGCCTCTTCACTGCTGTATAACAAATGGAGTCAATGCAGAAAACCCAGAGTAAACCACAAGCAGAAAGCAGAGGGTTATAAAAATAAAGTGTGAAAACTCCAAACATATTATCAATTACATCCTTGCAATAATTGATAGCATATTTTTGGCTTTCCACAACTTTTCAAACCCTTCGGATTAGCAAATGGAGGCTTTCCACCATTTCCATGAAGTCCTCATCATATTTGCCCTCTAATTATTTCTTGGTTTCCCTTATGGGGGGTGGCTTTTTGCTCTTTATTCAGATTTTCCACACGGTGTGTAACAGAAGCAGATCAATGATTTTGTTAATGTCTTATTTATTCCATACAATACCTTTTCTTATCAGTGTTTATTGGCTCCTACCTGGATGCTTTAGGTAGGTCTAACCTCCAATAATTCCAAGAGCAGGAAATCTTTTCCTGATTTCTGTATAAGTCCTCTTAATCATCGGTTTTACAAATCCTAGAAAGAGGCAAAACATGAATGAAATTTTTATCCATATCTTCTCAAGGATAGCAGGTAGAAAAGAGTTAATTTTCAACGGGTTTAGAGCAGAAGAGCGGACTTTACTGAATTGGCCCACTCACCTGTGCGCGCGATTCAGTATTTAAATGAGGCCCGGCGGTAGAAACAGGCAAAAGGAGGCGCTAGGGACACTAGCGCATCCCTAGCGCCTCCTTTTGGCCCGGAGCGGCGGCTGTCAGCGGGTTTGACAGCCGACGCTCAATTTTGCCGGCATCGGTTCTCGAGCCCCCTGACAGCCACGGACTCGGAAACCGGATGCCGGCAAAATTGAGCATCCGGTTTTCGACAGCCGCGGGCCGACTTCAAATTTTTTTATTTTTTTTTTATTTTTTTACTTTTTTTACCCTTCGGGACCTCCGACTTAATATCACCATGATATTAAGTCGGAGGGTGCACAGAAAAGCAGTTTTTACTGCTTTTCAGTGCACTTTCCCGGTGCACTTAAGGAAGTTCCTGCCTGCACTTCCTTGCCTTGGCAATCAGGTCAGCACTGCTTTGTGTGCTAGATTGTCACTGCGTCCTAAGCCTTGTTCCAGTCACGTTCCAGCCTTGTTCCAGGATCCTACTGTTCCAGCGTCCCTCCATTCATCTCCCAGGTAGTACCCTCGGACTGTCTCTCTGGTACTGACCTTGGCCTGTTCCTTGACCTTCCTGTCTGCTGCCTGCATCCTGACCTCTGCCTGCCTTGTGACCTCGTCTGACCTCCGAAACCTGACCTCTGCCTCGTTGACTACTCCTCGGACTGACCCTCGGATTCTGACCTCTGCCTGATTGACCATGTCTCCTGATTCTGGCTCTGTCCCTTGCCTTGTCATCGCCTACATTGTTCTGGTCCTCCTTGCTCCATCTGACCTACAGTCTCGAGTCTGTTGGCACTCCCTTGCTGTCTGTGAGCACGCATGTCTACTATCTCTCCGGGCTCCACCCAGGGGGACTGCGGGCTTCCAGTGGTGAAGCTCATCCAAGCCTCTAGTGCTCCGCCCCCTGGGGGCAGGAGCTTCCTGGTCCCTACCAGGGAGCCATTCTCCACTGCTCCAGGACAAGGGTCCACCCCCAAGCGAAACAGCTCCAGGCAGGTATCGTTCTTCCAGCTCTGATGCAAAAGCATACAATTATTCCTTTTAAATATAAATAGCATTTCATGGAAAGTAATTTATGATAAATTCTAATATCTTTCCCTGTCTGGTAATGTCCAGTTGGTGTCAATATAGTCTACAAAATACTATAGCACTGGCTTCCTACCAAAGGCTCCCCCATGCTGACATCAACAAAGGTAATATACATCACAATGAAGTGATAATCGCTCTTCTGTCAGCTTTAAAGGAACTTTTTGTTGCGCTTGGAGGGGGACCCTTGTCTTGGAGATGTGGAGAATGGCTCCCTGGTAGGGACCAGGAAGCACCTGCCCCCAGGGGGCAGAGCACAGGAGGAGACGGAGGCTAGGATGAGCTTCACCACTGGAAGCCCGCGGTCCCCTCAGGTGGAGCCCGTAGGGACTCGGGCCGCTTGGACTTAGGTGGGCCTCGCAGGGTCTCCTGGAGAGGTAACATAGAAGCCTGCCCATGAACAACAAGGGAACGTGGTCGGACTCTAGGCTGTAGGTCTGGTGGAGCAAGGAAGACCAGAACAGCGTAGGCAAGGAACAGAGCCAGAATCAGAGATGTTGTCAATGGCAGCTGAGGTCAGAATCCGAGGATCAGTCCGAGAAGTAGTCAATGAGGCAGGGGTCAGGTTCCGGAGGTCAGACGAGGTCACAAGGCAGGTAGAGGTCTGGATCCAGGCAGCGGACAGAATGGTCAAGGAGCGGGCCGAGGTCAGTACCAGAGAGACAGTCCGAGGGTCCTGGGGAGACAGGACAGACAGACGCTGGAACAGAAGGATGCTGGAGAAGGCAGGAACAGTAGGACTCTGGAACAAGACTGGAACAAGACTGTGAACGTGGAGGCAAACTAGTACACATGCAGTGCCGACCCGATTGCCAAGGCAAGGAAGTGCAGGCAGGGACTTCATTATATTGAACATTAAATCAGGGCGCGCCGCGGAGCTAGGACCCGCCCCTGGCCCAACAAGAGGCTGGGCGGTCCACGCGCACGCACACCTAGGGAAGTGACCAATGCCACTGGAGACGCAGAACTCTGGCGTGAGGCCTGGTGTGCAGTGGAAGGCACGGCGACCGCCGCTGCGGAACACCAAGGCCTGGAGGAGCTCGCGGCTGCCACTGGGGAGGTTAACTCGTGACCTGCAGAGGAGCTAGTGAGGTGAGCAGTTCCATGCACGGGCTCAGCATTAACAAGGTGAGTAACAGTACCCCCCTTCTAGGCCTCCCTCTACATGGCTGTGGCTTTTCAGGATAATTCCTATGGAAGGTTCTAGGGATGTGCAGAGGGACGCCATATGTTGCATTTGGGATTCGTATTCATTGGGGGGTAGATACATTGCATTCGGCAAGGGGGGCCCCCGATATGTTTATACCATAATTTTTATTCGTTTCCCAGCTAAAATTAAATTAACTACAACCCCCCACCCTCCTGACCCCCCCAAGACTTACCAAAACTCCCTGGTGGTCCAGCAGGGGGTCTGGGAGCCATCTCCTGCACACATCCTTGGCTGCCGGTTTCAAAATGGCTCCGATAGCCCCTGTGACATAGTAAGGGCAAAGGTTATTGGCGCTATTTTGATTACTGGCAGCCGACGGCCCGAGTGCAGGAGATCGCTCCCGGACCCCCGCTGGACCACCAGGGACTTTTGGCAAATCTTGGAGGACCCTCCTGACCCCCACAAGACTTGCCAAAAGTCCAGCAGGGGTCCGGGAGTGACCTCCTGCACTCGGGCCGTCAGTTGCCAGTATTCAAAATGGCACCGATAGCCTTTGCCCTTACTATGACACGGGCCGACGGTGCCATTGGTCAGCCCCTGTCACATGGTAGGAGCACAAGATGGTGCCGGCCATCCATTACTCCTACCATGTGACAGGGGCTGACCAATGGCACCGGTAGCCCCTGTGACATAGTAGGTCAAAGGCTATCGGTGCCATTTTGAAACCAGCAGCCGAGGGTGTGAATGCAGGAGATGGCTCCTGGACCCCTCGCTGGACCAGCAGGGAGTTTTGGTAAGTCTTGGGGGGGTCAGGAGGGTGGGGGGTTTGTTTAAATTGGCTACTTTAGACGGCCGAATAATTCGGCAAAGATTTGTTGTATTCATGGGGAATCACGATATTTATTTATTTATTTATTTATTTATTTATTTAATTAACAGTTTTTTATACCGACCTTCATAGTAGATAACCATATCGGATCGGTTTACATTTTAACAAGGGAAAACTAAGGTAACAATTCTGGTTAATAATAGATAACAAAGGAAAAAGGAATAAGTCAAAGTTACAATCAACAAGGAATGGAAAAAACTTGGAGGCTTAAAGACAAGCTGGAAGGAAGATAAAGGCAGGTAGAATAAATATAACGTGATACGAATAAATTAACGGGTTAGAGCATATGCTTTAACCTGGAGGTGCCAGTGTCCATTGTTCAGGAGGAAGTGTGTCAAAAGACCTTGTAAGAAGTGTGGCTCAAACTAGTGATTATCCGGTGGATCTGGGAAGGCTTGGTGAAAGAGCCACGTCTTTAGTCTTTTTCTGAAGGTTAAGAGGCAGGGTTCCAATCTGAGATTTGCTGGGATGTTATTCCAGATAGATGGGCCTGCTATTGAAAAAGCTCTGTCTTTGGTCGTAGCGAGGCGTGTGGCTTTAGTCGGGGGAAATTTCAGAGTGCCTTTGTGGATATCTCTCGTTGGTCTGTTAGAGGAGTGGAGTTTGAAAGGGATTTCCAGGTCGAGTTGGAGTTGCTGATGAATGGTTTTATGTATTAGGGTAATAGATTTGTACAGGATTCTGAAATTTACTGGTAACCAATGTAGATTTCTGAGGATGGGTGAGATGTGTTCACCGCGGCTGGTGTTGGTCAGCAGTCTCGCTGCTGCATTTTGTAACATCTGCAGTGGTTTGGTGGTGGATTTGGGGAGGCCTAGAAAGAGGGCACTGCAGTAATCTATCTTGGCGAACAGAAGAGCCTGGAGGACAGTTCTGAAGTCTTGGAAAAATAGGAGTGGTCTTAGTCGTTTCAAAACCTGTAGTCTGAAGAAGCTGTCTTTGGTAGTTGTGTTGACCATTCTTTTAAGGTTTAGACGATTGTCTATTATTGCCCCAAGGTCTCTAACGTGCGTACAGGTGAAGTGAGCATTGTGTGGTGAAGTTGGAGGAAGATTGTTTTCATTTGAAGAGATGAGGAGAAGCTCTGTCTTTGAGGCATTGAGGACCAAGTTTAAGCTGTTGAGTAGATTAGTAATGGATAGAAGGCAGTTATTCCAGTAAGTGAGAGCTTTAGAGATGGATTCTGTTATTGGGATTAGAATCTGTACATCATCTGCATACAGATAGTGAATTAGGTTGAGGTCTGTCAGTAATTGGCAGAGGGGGAGGAGGTATATATTAAAGAGGGTTGGAGATAAGGAGGATCCTTGTGGTACGCCAAGGGAAGATTTTGTTAGAGGTGACTCCTTGTTATTGATTTTGACTTTGAAAGTCCTATTGCTAAGGAAGGACCTGAACCAATTGTGGGCTGATCCGGAGATGCCGATATCCTCCAGGCGATCCAGAAGGATGGTGTGGTTGACGGTGTCAAATGCCGCCGAAATGTCTAACAGAACTAATAAGAAGGAATGTCCTTTGTCTAACCCCATTATAATATGGTCTGTAAGCGAAATGAGGAGGGTCTCCGTGTTGCGTGATTTCCGGAAGCCATATTGCGAAGGGTATAGGATCATATGGTCCTCTAGATATTCTGAAAGCTGGGTGTTTACCAGTTTCTCTGTAAGTTTGGCAACGAATGGTAGATTGGAGATGGGTCTAAAGTTGGCTAGTACATTAGGGTCTAGATTGTGTTTCTTGAGGAGGGGCTTAAGAGAAGCAGTTTTTAGGCTGTCTGGGTAGCTTCCTTGAGTTAGAAGGCTGTTAATGATATTTGTTAGAGGTCCTGAGATCGTGTTTGGGATTAGAAGCAGGAGTCTTGATGGGATATTATCAGCTGGATGACTAGATGGTTTCTGTCTTTTTAGAAGGGATTCAATCTCTTTGGTGGAGATTAATTCGAAGCTGTCCAACTTAGGTTTAAAGAAGGAATTGAGATTCTCATCTGATTTGAGAGGTGTTGTATTAGGAGGAAGGAGGGTGAGAGTATTTAGAATCTTCAGTTGAAAAAATGAGGCGAGTTCATTAGCCTTGGATAGAGCTTGTTCGTCTGGAATAGGTGGCGGGGTTGATTTAGTTATTTGTGTTACGTAAGCAAATAGAGCCTGGGCGTCATACTGGTAGTGGTGTATTTTGTTGGCGTAGTATTCCTTTTTTTTTTGTAGTATGCAGGTCCTATAGCGATGTAAGAAACCCTTGTATGCTGAAAGGGTAGTTGAGTTGGGGGTTTTTCGCCATCTATTTTCTTTATGGCGTAAGTCCTGTTTCATCTGTTTTAGTTCGGTGCTGAACCAGGGTTGATTCCCCTTTTTTTTAGGATTGATTGTTTTGGAGGTTATTGGGCACCATTTGTTTGCGACTGCTTCAGTAATTTTTTGCCAGGAAGATAGGGCTGATTCGGGATTAGATAGGTCCAGGTTGGAGAGTTCCTTGGAGAGCTGCTCGCTGAGTATATCTGATGGACATGATTTCCTGAATTGAATGGTGGAAAGGTGCGGAGAGGTGTGAGTCTGTTTGTATGTGGAGAAGGAAGATTCTATCAAGAAATGATCTGACCAAGGGATAGGGGTACATGTGGGATCTACCGTGCACGTGAATTTAAAGTTAATGAATATTAAATCCAGGATGTGACCAGCTTTGTGTGTGGGGCTGTTGATAGTCTGAGAGAATCCCATTGCAGTGAGGGTGGTGAGGAAGGCTTCGCAGTTCGCAGATCGCGGAATAGCGTCTGTATGGAGGTTGAAATCACCCATAATCATTGTTGGTAGGTCTAAGTTAATATGTTTTGCTATGGATTCTATGAGGGGTGAAGGGTCGGTTTCTAAAACTCCTGGAGGAGCGTAGACTAACAAAATTTGTAGCAGTTTTGACTTGACTAGTCCTAGTTCCAATTTGGATTCAGTCTTGATGGTGTGAGCGGTCAGTCTGAGTTCTTTCTTGGAGGCTAGAAGAAGTCCGCCTCCTCTTTTTTTGTGTCTATGGAAGGTGAAGATGTCATATAACTGGATAGGTAGTTGGTTGGTTAAGGCAATGTCCGAGTTTTTTAACCAGGTTTCTGTGATGGCATAGATGTCTGGGTTGGAGTCCAGGAGGTAATCATTGAGGATGTGTGTCTTTTTAGTTAAAGATTGTGCATTGAGGAGGGTTACTGAGAGTAGCGTGAGGCCTAGAAGTTGGTTCAAAGGTGACGTCATGATTGGAATAATTCTTTTTTGTAAGACGTTTGTGGAGATAGGTAAGGAGATTCTCCTCTGGCTGTAAATGATTGGGATGTTGTATGTGAACATGATGAAAGAGGTTGGATACGACTGGTGAGAGTCTGTATGAATAAGAGAGATGTCTGTGGACGGATGAAGGAAGGTGTCTGTCTGAATGAAAGGCGGTTTGGATGATTGCTGAAAGGATGTTTGTAAGCTTGTTGGATTGATTGGAGGAGTGCTCTGTCCTCCGTAGGTGTGGGTGGTTGTTTGATCAAGTGGTGGTAGAGCTCCACTTCTGGAGGTCTCTAGGACTTAAGCAGTGGGTTAGTAACAAGGGTACTAACTATGCTCCCTAAAATGATTAAGGTTAGTGTGGCGTATCACCATATGTGGAAGAGTTGATGATGGCACCTGGATAGTTGAATGGCTTCTGCGTATAGAGTTGGACCTGGGCCTGGGGCTCTCCAAGGGGCGCGCTAAGGGGCAGGCCCCTTAGGTCGCGCTCCTTCGGGCGCGCGACGCCTGGCGTGCGACGCCGCCAGGAATGGCTTAAATTTAAAGGATCTATAGATGCCTTCTGATTGGCTGAGAGGCTGGTGCTTTTCAAGTCATTGCGGCATATCATCAGTTGTTATGATCTGGACCTTCCAGGGGTGCCTGCCCAAGAGTATCTGGTAGGACCGCCATATACCAGCCATGGTTCCACTTCTCCGGCTCTTGAACCAGCAATAGCTGGTTTAGTTTAGTTTCCTCACAAATACAATGAATATGGCCCTATACGTTGCGGATTACCAATTCGTAGGGAACGAATGCACACCCCTAGAAGGTTCTGAGGAGCTCTTTATCGAAAATGTGGTGGGAGGGTTCCCATGAGTTCTTCTCGGCCGCATAACCCTCCCAGGCTAAGAGATATTCCCATCTACCTTGACGCCGACGGATATCGAAGACCTTGCTTACCTGGAGTGATGAGTCTGGTTCGGTAGAGATCCGTGGAGGTGAAGTATATCTACGAGAGGGCCAGGAGAGGACCAAAGGCTTCAACAGAGAGACATGGAATGTGTTGTGGATACCTATGGCACGAGGTAGATGGAGCTGGTAAGACACTGCTCTCACTCTTCGAAGCACTGGAAACGGGCCGATGTACTTGGGAGCCAGGCGATGAGAAGGAGGTCTCAACCTTATGTGTCGGGTGCTTAACCACACTTTCTGACCAGGACGGAAGAGTGGAGCGGGATGTCTGTGGGCATCAGAAGTGCACTTGGAGTGCTCAGCGGCCTGGGTAAGGTGTTCTTTGACTTGATTCCACAACTGGCAAAGGAGGTAAGTTTTCAAGGTTCGGTTGGTCCTTTCAGCTTGACATTGGTCTGTGGGTGATAGGCCGACGTGAAATTCAAGGCAAGGTTAAACTTTTTGCATAGGGAGCACCAGTACCTGGTGGCAAACTGTGGTCCTCGGTCGGATATAATTTCCTTTGGGAGTCCATGGAGACGGAAAATATGTTTCAGGAACAACTTGGCTAGTTCTGGGGCTGATGGGTGGCCCGGCAAGGGAATGAAGTGACCCATTTTCGAAAAATGGTCGATGATGACTCAGATTACTGTATTGTTCTGGGACGGAGGCAGGTCTGTGATGAAGTCGTTGAGATGCTGGACCATGGTTCAGTAGGTGCAGGAAACGGTTGGAGTAGGCCCCAAGGCCGTCCGGTAGGTGGCTTCTTTTGGGCGCAGACGGGACATAAATTTACATAGTTACGAGAGTCTTGCACCATGTTGGGCCACCAGTGATATCTCCGCAGCATCTCTAGGGTCCTGGCATGACCCGGGTGTCCTGCCAACTTGGAATCATGGGCCCATTTCAGAACTCGTTCAAGTAATCTACGTGGAACGACGGTTTTCCCAACTGGAACTATAGTGGTCACGGCAAGGGATATGCAGGCAGGATCTATGAGGTGTCTGGGAACATCAGGAACATCCTCTGGTTCGAAGGATCTTGATAGTGCACCAGCACATAGGTTCTTGGAAGCTGGGCGATAACGTAGAATGAAATTGAACCGTTCAAAGAAGAGCGTCCATCTGGCTTGTCCAGAATTCAAGAGTTGAGCTTCTTTAAGGGGCTCAAAATTCTTATGGTCGGTGAAAATGGTAAATTTGTGTTGCACCCATTCCAACCAGGGGCGCCACTCTTGGAGCGCTAACTTGACAGCGAAAAGTTCTCGGCCACCAACGGTGTAGTGCTGCTCTGTAGGAGAGAAGTGTGAGTAGAATGAAGAAGGTATCAATTTACCCTTTGGAGAAAAGTGACTTAAGACAGCTCCTACTCCAATTGCAGAGGCGTCGACTTTGACGACGAATGGACTTCTTGGGTCTGGATGCTGAAGACAAGGACCTGAAAGGTGGCTTGTGCTTTGGGAGACCACACACGAGCGTTAGCCCCTTTCTTGGTCATGGCGGGGAGCGGAGCAGCTAGAGTGGAATAATTGGCAATGAAGCTCCTGTAATAATTAGTAAAGCCAAGGAAAAGTTGTAAGGCCCATAGGCCTACTGGCTGGGGCCAATCTCGCATTCCCTGGACTTTATCTGGATCCATGGAGAAACCTCGATCAGATATGATGTACCCTAGGAAGGGTAAGCGATTCCGCTCGAAGAGGCACTTTTCTAGCTTGGTATAAAGATGATTTTCTCTTAGACGTTGGAGGACGATCCAAACATGATCGCGATGGGATTGAAGATCTTTGGAAAAGATCAGGATGTCGTCAAGATATACGATTACGAATGAGTATCAGATGTCTCGGAGTAAAGACCGCTGGGGCATTGCATAGCCCAAAGGGCATCACAGTATATTCATAGTGACCATCCCTCGTATTGAATGCGGTTTTCCAGATATCTTCAGCTTGGATGTGTACAAGGGATATCCTGCCTGCATATCCCTTGTATGCACCCCTCAGATCCAACTTGGTGAAGATCCGTGCCCCTTGAAGGCGGTCAAACAGCTCACTGATAAGGGGCAGGAGGTATCGGTCTTTGCGAGTTATGGCGTTGAGCCCTCTGTAGTCGATACAAGGGCGTAAACCGCCATCCTTTTTCTTGACGAAGAAAAAGCCCACTCCAGCGAGAGAATCAGAGGGATGAATGAACCCTCTTTCTAGGTTCTATTTGATGTACTCAGACATGGCTAGGGTTTCTGGGTGAGACAATGAATAAGTTCTGCCCTTGGGAGGCATCGTACCCGGCAGATGTTCTATGGAGCAATTGAACTTGCGTAACGGAGGTAAGGTATCCACCTTCTGCTTCGAGAAGATGTCTTCGAAGTCAGCATACTGAGTAGGCAAACCAGATAGAGTGGTAGACTTCAGAACAGGGACTACTGGAGCTACTGGAAGTAGACATGTCTTCTGGCATTTGGAGCCCCACTGCACCAACTGCACGGAATGCCAGTCGAACTGGGGCTCGTGGGCCTGGAGCCAGGGCAGCCCCAGGATAACTGGATGTGTAGAATGCTTTAATAGATAGGACATCTCCTTCTCGTGGAGAGTGCCCACGGTAAGACGAACAGCCACTGTTCGATGGGTGATGAGCCCTGGGAGAGGTTCTCCTTGAATGGAGGCGATGCGAAGGCTCACATCTAAGGGCTGAAGAGGAATGTTCAGAAGCTTGACAATGTCATCCATGAGGAAGCTGCCACTTGCTTCTGTATTGACAAGAGCAGTGGTGGCGAAGGAGTGGGCCTCAATGCTCAGAGAGACTGGAAGCAGGAATTGGGGGCCGGTGGCATTAGCGCCTAAGCTCGGGAACCCTACCGGGTTCAGGCATTGCAGTTTTCCGGACCGGACCGGACAGGACTGCTGAAGATGTCCGGAAGTGCCACAGTAAAAGCAAAGACCCTCCTCCTCCGACATTCGGTCGGAGACAGTCTCCCACGGTTCACCTCCATAGGTTCCACCATGGGAGAAAGTGGTGGTGCTGGAGTCTTGGCTGGAGGACTCTGGACATGTGTGGGATGTGGTGTAGGAGAGCAGGAAGCCTTTACTTCTAGGTGCCTTTGCCGGAAACGATGGTCGATATTCCCGGTGAGGGAAATCAAGTCCTCTATAGATGTGGGAGTCTCACAGATGGAGAGTTCATCTTTGAGAGCGCTGGAGAGTCCATCTAGGAAGATGGCTTGCAGAGAATCTTCTTGCCACCCTAGCTCAGTAGCCAGGGTCCTGAACTCTACCGTATACTCAGAGAGGGTCTGTGACCCTTGACGGAGGTGGAGTAGATTATGGCTGGCTACAGTTTGGCGGCCTGGGTCTCTGAAGGTCTGCTTGAAGAGAGCAACAAACTTGGATAGCTTGGAAAGCATGGGATCAGAGCGTTCCCATAAGGGAGAGGCCCAAGAAACAGCATTCCCTTCCAGATGGGAAAGGATGAAGGTCATTTTAGTGGTTTTCTTCAGAAACAGGGAGGGTTGCAGTGCAAATTGCATGAAGCACTGATTGAGGAAGCCACGACAGGATCGTGGGTCCCCATTGTATCGAGGTGCAGGGAGCGCCAACGATGCTTTGGGTATCATAGAGGCCGATAGGCCCACAGGATTGGCCAGAGCTATATCTTGCAGCTGGGGACAGAGCTCTTCCACCGAAGAGTGATTCCAAAGCCCTGCGATGTTCTTGGACTGTGGTGGTGAATCCTGGTAGGGCCCTGGACGAGGGAGACTCCGCTGAGTCCATGGCCTTGGCAATCTGTTGCACTTGGAGGTGGACCCTTGCCCTGGAGATGTGGAGAACGGCTCCCTGGTAGGGACCAGGAAGCACCTGCTCCTAGGGGGTGGAGCACAGGAGGAGACAGAGGCTAGGATGAGCTTCACCATTGGAAGCCCGCGGTCCCCCCGGGTGAAACCCATAGGGACCCGGGCCGCTTGGACTAAGGTGGACCTCGCAGGGTCTCCTGGAGAGGTAACAGAGAAGCCTGCCCATGAACAACAAGTGAGTGCGGTCAGATTCTAGGCTGTAGGTCTGATGGAGCAAGGAAGACCAGAACAGTGTAGGCGATGACAAGGCAAGGAACAGAGACATGGTCAATGGCAGCCGAAGTCAGAATCCAAGGATCAGTCCGAGGAGTAGTCAACGAGGCAGGGATCAGGTTCCGGAGGTCAGACAAGGTCTCAAGGCAGGCAGAGGTCAGGATCCAGGCAGCGGACAGAATGGTCAAGGAGCAGGCCGAGGTCAGTACCAGAGAGACAGTCCGAGAGTACTACCTGGGGAGACAGGACAGACAGATGCTGGAACAGAAGGACACTGGAACAGAAGAACGCTGGACAAGGCTGGAACAGTAGGTCATTGGAACAGTAGGACTCTGGAATAAGGCTGGAACAAGACTTGAACAAGACTGTGAACGTGGAGGCAAACTAGTACACATGCAGGGCCAACCCGATTGCCAAGGCAAGGAAGTGCAGGAAGGGAGTTCCTTATATTGAACATTCAATCAGGGCGCGCCGCAGAGCTAGGACCTTCCCCTGGCCCTACAAGAGGCCGGGCGGTCCGTGCACACATAGGGGGCGTCGCCAACGCCACTGGAGACGCCAAACTCCGGCGTGAGGCCTGGTGCGCAGTGGAATGACCAGCGACCGCCGCCGCAGGACACCGAGGCCTGGAGGAGCTCGCAGCTGCCGCTGGGGAGGCCGACCCATGACCTGCAGAGGAGCTAGTGAGGTGAGCAGGTCCGTGCGCTGGCCTGGCACAGACGGGGCGTGTAATACGTTTGCTGTTTTATTCTAGCATTTCTGCCTTCAAAATGGAAGGGACCAGAGGCTTTGTAAGTTATTATTTATTCTAGCCAGGGAAAAGAACAATAAGCCACTAGCTTACCTACTGAAGCAAATGTTCATATTAGCAGTGCTTTTAAATTCTGTTTACACTTGTGGAGGAAGTGTTAGTAAAGAGGTTCCTATCCAGGAGTACTTAAAGTTTGTCAGGAAGTATACAACCAGACCACCACCACCACACAGGACAGGGGACCCCATCTGTGGAAAGCCAACACTTTATGCAACATAGGTTAGTGGTTATCTCAAGCAGGAGATCCTGAACTCTCCATCAGCAATGTTCTGACCTGGAGAAATAAAATGGAGATGTGTGGCATCACTGCTGCTACACAGAAGAAAGGAGTCTGAGGCTGACATCACTAGCACGAGAGGAGCAGGAAAGGCAGCTGACTATGGAACTAAAGTAGAAACAACAGGTGCTATGGGGGGGACAGTGAAAGAGCTTCACTTCCTGTCCACACAGCTGTTTCCTCTTCCTTCTCTCTCCCTATCACATAGGCTGCCTAATTGGGCATATGCATACACAGGGGTAGGAGGAAAAGGAAGCAGATAGTTCACTGTGTGGGTGTGGTAAGACTCTCTAGGCCAGTATCCCCCTGGCATCTCCCTGGTGAGATTCACTATCCAAGACACAAAATGTCACACTTGCACTGTGAGTCAGTACAACTGTAGATTCCAAAAATAGGTTTATTACATGCTCAATTATGCTCCAGAAAGAAACGAATCAGCAATATGCATACATATAGCAAAAGCAATGGTTATAATAAGAATACAGTTCAATACCTTCCTTTACTGTTGTTAAAAGGGCTCAGGAAAGCAGCATGGCTCTGTCACTTCTGAAAGTTCGGAGATTTCTCTCCATTACCTTTGTTAGTTATACTCTTTTCCTCTGCACATCTGAAAGCATGTTTGAGGATGCATGTAGTCTCCCAAAACATAGCCCAAAGTGAGAAACAGCTTGCTTTTTCTTATGACTTCATAGCGTGAACATCTGTTGTTTGCCTCTCCTTATCCCACACTTGTTTTACAATCACATGATGTAGGGTCAATGTAGGAACACTGAAGCCTACTTTCTGAAAACATCCTTGGCCAAGCTTGTCACACGTAGGATAAGCAATGCTATTACAGCTGTGGAGACAGGAAATGCAACACTTTCACTGTGTCCCCTTAATGGCTGAAATATTTGATCAGAAGAAACCTTTGGTGTAATTGGTGGGACACTGCTGTCTGTCTAGTTTATGAGCACTCCTTGCAGGAACAATAACAGGTAGCTTCATGCAGGGTCAGTTTGTTAGCACTGTGGTGGTATCAAGAGAGCTCTGGATCTAGGTGTTGGAAGATTGTGGATTTGCAGTGGTGGTTGCTGGTGGATTTTTTGCAATTGCTGATTGCTTTGTCTTACCTTTTTTCCATCCTTTTGAGTCTTTTGTGTTCTTGGGTGAATCTGTTGAGTGGTAGTGTTTATTGGCCAGTGCTTTTTACTCCTTTTGTACTGTGTTTTTTTTTTTCGTGTTTATGTTCCTGAAAGAGCAGAGTAAGTGTTTGTGCCTGTGATGAGTATGGAGCATGACAGAGAGGGGTGTGAGTGAGGGAGTGGGTGAGCATTCAGGTGAGCAAGTGCTGAGAGAGATGATAGGAGAAGTATAGATGAGTCAGTGGAGGATAGCCGGGGAGAAGAGATGAGGTGGGAGGAGGGGTGACATGCATGAGCATGAGGAGAGGAAGAGATAGGGAGTGAAGAGGGGTGTGGGTGAAGCAGTAGCAGGTGGGTGGGTGGGCAGAGAAAGGAGCAGGCTCAAGGGTCAGTTAGAGGAGGAGGAAAAGGAAGTGGATGAAGGTGCTAGAGTAGGGAGAGGGAGAAGGTAAAATGGGAGCTGAGAATGGGAGAAATGCTCAGGGAGATAGGGACCTACAACAGCCTGATGAGAAGGCAGAGACCAGCAGCAAACAGCAAGAGGGGAAGTGATGCACACATGCTATGTGCTTCTCCGAGGAAGAGGAGTTTCTCTTCCAGAAGTTTTGTGAGAATCACAGCATGCTCCATGGATAAAAGTCATCCAAGATGACATTAGTGACCTGGGTCACTATCATAAAGGACATCAGCAACCTAGCATGTTGGTATGCAGCATTCTGAGAAGAAATAAATGTGGGCGTTAGAACACAAGCCCTTCAAATGTCGCATTTACGAAATCCTATCTCTCCCATTCCCTCACCCCATGCACCAAATAAGTATCTGTTGGCAGCATAACCCACATGCAAAATAGTTCACAATGACCTTTTAACAAAACTCATTTCCCCTCACTGTTCTGTGAGTGCAATGGGTGCATACATAATCACAAGCTCCAAGTCAGGGGCCATGTCATGTGGCATGCCGTAATGTACAGCAATATTGTGGAGCATACTGCATTCCACAGTAATATTTATTTATTTATTTAAAAAGTGTAGGCTGCATTATTCCATTTTTTAGGGTACTAACATCATAAAAACAGAAATAAACACTGAACAAGAACAAACAAACAGGCCTACTTTAAAATAATCAAGTAGTAAAATACTTTCTGCATCTTGTTGAGCACCTAGTATCAGACACTTTCTCAGATGCATACTGTAAAGCATTGCCTGAGGGGTTCAGATAGTGGATACGGCTTTTCAGATCACTGAATGTACGAATGTATGTTTGATGACTACCTTGGTGCTCCTCTGCACCTCATTACAGCATGTCTCGTCTGCAGTAATGTGTGGTGCATGTAAGGGCTTGAGCTGTCATGATTTGCAGTCTTATCAATATCTCCTACCAAAACAGAAATAGCATTTTAATATGAGATTATGCTCCACGCTGTGCCAAAATGGCCTTGCATTTGAGATTGTGCTCAACATTGGGGTGCAACGTTCCAAAAAGTGTACTATTCTAGTAGCCTACCATGGAGAGCTTGCAATTTGATTTAACTTGACATGGTTTGCATGAGACTTTAGGGATGTGAATCGTGTCCTCGATCGTCTTAACGATCGATTTCGGCTGGGAGGGGGAGGGAATCGTATTGTTGCCGTTTGGGGGGGTAAAATATCGTGAAAAATCGAAAAATCGAAAAATCGCAAAACCGGCACATTAAAACCCCCTAAAACCCACCCCCGACCCTTTAAATTAAATCCCCCACCCTCCCGAACCCCCCCCCCCAAATGACTTAAATAACCTGCGGGTCCAGCGGCGGTCCGGAACGGCAGTGGTCCGGAACGGGCTCCTGCTCCTGAATCTTGTTGTCTTCAGCCGGCGCCATTTTCCAAAATGGCGCCGAAAAATGGCGGCGGCCATAGACGAACACGATTGGACGGCAGGAGGTCCTTCCGGACCCCCGCTGGACTTTTGGCAAGTCTCGTGGGGGTCAGGAGGCCCCCCACAAGCTGGCCAAAAGTTCCTGGAGGTCCAGCGGGGGTCAGGGAGCGATTTCTCGCCGCGAATTGTTTTCGTACGGAAAATGGCGCCGGCAGGAGATCGGCTGCAGGAGGTCGTTCAGCGAGGGTTCCGGCGCCTCGCTGAACAACCTCCTGCAGTCGATCTCCTGCCGGCGCCATTTTCCGTACGGAAACGATTTGCGGCGGGAAATCGCTCCCTGACCCCCGCTGGACCTCCAGGAACTTTTGGCCAGCTTGTGGGGGGCCTCCTGACCCCCACGAGACTTGCCAAAAGTCCAGCGGGGGTCCGGAAGGACCTCCTGCCGTCTAATCGTGTTCGTCTATGGCCGCCGCCATTTTTCGGCGCCATTTTGGAAAATGGCGCCGGCTGAAGACAACAAGATTCAGGAGCAGGAGCCCGTTCCGGACCGCTGCCGTTCCGGACCTCCGCTGGACCCGCAGGTTATTTAAGTCATTTGGGGGGGGTTCGGGAGGGTGGGGGATTTAATTTAAAGGGTCGGGGGTGGGTTTTAGGGGGTTTTAGTGTGCCGGCTCACGATTCTAACGATTTATAACGATAAATCGTTAGAATCTCTATTGTATTGTGTTCCATAACGGTTTAAGACGATATTAAAATTATCGGACGATAATTTTAATCGTCCTAAAATGATTCACATCCCTATGAGACTTTATGGCCAATGTTAGGATGCATGGCACCAAAGTATATACTATTCAATTGTTGGTGTCTGCCCCAGAGACACTTTGATTTAATTTAAGAACATAAGAATTATCCTTTCTAACAGTGGTCAATCCAGGTCACAAGTACCTGGAAGGATCCCAAGCAATAAACAGTTCCCATGCTGCTGATGGACAGGGATAAGTAGTGTTTTTTAGGGGTGTGCATTCGTTTTGAACTTAAATGGAAAACGCAACTTATTTTTTTTTTTTGACTTAAAAAAAAGATGAGGCGTAAACGATCGGATTTCCAACATATTCAACATAGCTATGTTGAATACGTTGGAAATCGCGTTTGTTGATCTAAATACAAATTTAAACCCCTCACCCTCCTTAATCCCCCCCCCCCCAAGCTGGCCAAAAGTTCCGTGAGGGTCCGGGAGCGACGCGTGGGGAATCACGTGACACCGCGTCACTCTGACGTGGCGCCGACGTCACGTGATTCCCCTCGGGTTCGCTCCCGGAACCCTCGTTGGGCTCAAAAGAAAATTTTGGCCAGCTTGGGGGGGTCAGGAGGCCCCCCCAAGCTGGCCAAAAGTTCCTTTTGAGCCCAACGAGGGTTCCGGGAGCGAACCCGAGGGGAATCACGTGACGCCGCGTCACTCTGACGTGACGCCGACGTCACGTGCTCCTTGCAAAGGAGTTCAGGAATGGCGTCCTGACCCCGCTGGACCACCAGGGAGTTTTGGTAAGTCTTTGGGGGGGGGATTAAGGCGGGTGAGGGGTTTAAATTTTTATTTGCACATATGGACATAGACTCAACTTATGGAATTCTCCATAAGTCCATATTGACCGCAAATGGGACCCCCATTCGACTTATGGACTTATGAACTTAAACTTTTGGTCTGCACATCCCTAGTGTTTTTTTCCCAAGTCTATCTGGTTGATAGCAATTTATGGACTTCTCCAGGAGCTTGTTCAAACCTTTTTTAAACCCAGCCATGCTAATTGCCTTTACCACATTCTAATTCCAGAGCTTAATTGTGCATTGGAGAAAATGTGTTTTAAATGTGCTACTTACTAACGTCATGGAGTGTCCCCTAGAATTTGAAGTTTTTGAAAGAGTAAATAACCAATTCACATTTATCTTTTCTATTCCACTCATGATTTTGTAGTCATAATCCCCCCTCAACTATATCTTCTCCAAGCTGAACAACCCTTATCTCTTTAGCCTTTCCTCAAAGGGAAGCCTTTCTCTTCCCTTTATCATTTTGGTCACTTTTCCACTTTTCCAGGTCAACTATATCTTTTTTGAGATGTGATGACCAGAATTACACACACAGTACTCTAGGTGCGGTCTCACCATGGAGAGATCCATAGGTGTTTCAACATTTTCTATTTTATTCTTCATTCCTTTCCTAATAATTCCTAACATTCTGTTTGCTTTCTTGACCAGTACTGCACAGTGAGCTGAGGATTTCAAGGTATTGTCACGATGACATCCAGATTCTTTTCCTGGGTGTTAACTCCGAATATGGAACATAACATCATGTAATTACAGTGTGAGTTACTTTTCCCTATTTGCACTTGTCCGCATTAAATTTCATCTGCCATTTGGCCCAGTCTCCAAAGTCTCTGTTCCCCACTTTGTCTTTCATACAGTCCCTAGTCACGCCATTTCCATCACCCTCCATACTCAACCCCAACTCTCATCTGCTTTCCTCTCACTCTCATTCCCCCTCTCATAGCCCCTCTCATAGCCCCAGTTCATTTCCTGTCACTCATTTCCCCCCTGACCACCAGCCTTTCCTTCTGTCTATTATCCTCCTTACCAGCTCCCAATCCCATCCTCTGTCACCTTTTTCACAGATTGATCCCTTTCATCTCACATCCCACCACAGTATCCCAATCCCTTTCTACTGTCTTTTACCCTCTCTCCAGTCCTCCCAACATCTCCCCACACGACATCCTCATTCTCTTCCCATCATCTCACACCCTCAGTCATAACTCCCAGGCAATGCACATTCCCGCTCATACCTACCCAGTTGCTGAGTCCCCACTCTCCATACTGCTCTCCCCCATCCCCATCTCTGCTTTTCTCCCTGCCCCAATACTCAAGTCCCTGCTGTTTCCCTAACCCATGAGTTTGTTGTGTTCATCCCCTGCTCTCCCCCACTCCCCTGCACTCCCTCAGTCTTCCTCTGCTCTCCTCCCCAGCCTCATTCTTCCCCCTGCTCTCATTCCCCAGGCCCATATTTTCCTTTGCTGTTGCTCCAGAGTTCTTGCCTGCCATTCCTCTCATGGTTTTCCCCCTTCCCCCTTCCCATTCTTTCCCTGCACTATTCCCCCTTCCCCTCCCCCTCCAATTGATGAGTCCCTGCTACACCTCCCAGGTACAGTTCTTCCCCTGCACTGTCCCTTCTCTTCCTCTTCCCCAGTGTCCTGGTACCTTTAAGCCACTCCAGCTGCAGCCTCGGGCACAGGTGCTTCCTCCCTCCTGCAACCCATGTGCTTGAAATATCCTCTGTTTAAATTTTGGGGCGCTCTATTTACAGAGCTACTTACAGTCCAAATACCAGCTGTTAGCATGGCTTGCTGGGGGCCCATGCAGCTCTGCCAGCTGATGTTTGAACCGCACATAGCGCTATGGATACATAGCCCCGCAGTTTAAAGCAGAGATTGTGCAACCATGTGGGTCGCACAAGGGAGGAGGCGCCCCGTGCACGAAGCTGCAGCCTGACTGGTTTAGAGGTTCGGTTGAGGTTGCGTTGTCAAAGGGGTAGCAGTCTTTTTATTTGGGGGGGGGGGGGGGGAGGGGAAGTTACTGCCTCCGAGTTAGCGCAGAAAAATACACGCAAACGCGCAGGTTAAAATCCATGTTCAGGTCAGTGCAGTTTATTCCATCAGCTCCTGAGTGGATTAATTTAGTGGCCTCCCCTTAATTAATCCAGCTCTGTGACCTGCAGAGAATAAATGAACAAGGGGGAATCAGGCCTGCTGTTTTCGGTTGCTTTCCCTAAAATCAGATCCTGGGATAAGGAGTGGTGTCATGTCCCCATCCTGCACAGAGAGAGTTAAGCGCGATGCTCCCGATAGCGTGTGCCTTTCTCATGCAGTTCCGTTTACCTGGGAGAATGGCTCGGATTCATGGTGTAGCTCATCTGTTTGTTTCCCAGGAGTGTCCTCCTCAGCAGGTACAAGTGACTTGTTGTTCCCGGGTCCCGTCTGCCTCCTTGGTGACGGATAGACGAGACCTGCTCCCTGTGCTCCGGGATGTTAATGTGATCAGGGTCGCCGGGGTGGGGGGATGGAGGGCCATTTAACACAGTAAGAATCGAGAGCTCCAGAGAAGAAAGTATTTCTTGTGTCGCCTGTCTATTTATTTATAACTTCCATTTGGGGATTCAAACATCAAATAGTTTCATCTGCCAGAACATAAACAGAAAATAAAAAGGTCTCTCTAGGGTATACCTGAGATTTTTTCAGTTGTCTATATTTATAATTTCCATGCTGTATCTGGTGGTTTATACTTGAAATATATAGTTGGCCTATAGAAATATAGAAACGTAGAATCGTGATGGCAGAAAAAGACCATATGGCCTGTCCAGTCTGCCTACATTAATCCAATGGTCCTATTACAATTTTGAAGAGCTACAACCTGATCTTAGATCCTATTTAACTTTGCCTCTAACAAAAAGATATGACAATTATTTATTTATTTATTTATTTATTTATTTAATGGTTTTTCTATACCGCCGCTCATCAAAGATATCACGTCGGTGTACAAGGAACAAAAATACGCAATTGCGTGTACATATAACAGGATAATAATAGATGAATTCTAAATTACATTAAGCAATATAAAACAGTAACAAGAACAAATTATTTAGCTAATAAAAAAATAATGTAAAACAATATAATATAGATAACTATAGCAGCATAACTAAATCTAAAATCAAAAAGTAATCTAAGGGGGAAAGTGGGGAGGGGAGATAAATGAAATGGGGAGGGAAAAGGAAGGGTCAGAAAAAATTAGGCATCTTCGCGTTCCCTGGTTATTTCACTTGGCTTCTCCCCTAAGGCTGTACATGTTAAGCATCATTCCAGCTCAAGAAATAATGAAATTATGGAAAATGCCACTGCCTGAAGCAGTCAGGTCTGTATAGTTATCATGATACCCATTTATATTGTTCTCTTTCTGTATCAAGTTGTTATACTGTAAACCGGAGTGAAGGCAGATTGCTATACTTCGGTATATAAAAGACTTTAAATAAATAAATAAATAAATATAATACTAAATAAATTCAAAAGTGGAAAGGACAAAGAAGTTCCACGTTGAGCTAAGGCTGCCTACTTCCCGGTGCACGCATGTGTCCACGGCGCTCACGTATGCACGGGTCCAAAACCCCTGGCCCGAGACTACGTAATTCAAATATTTGCCACTGACAGTAGGATGGCCCCAGTCAGCTTAGGTTCCCGCCCACTTAGAATCCCTTTTTTATTTTTTTCTAATTTGGGTCCTGCAGGTTCCTCCTGCCTCTTTGGGTCTCCAGCTGAATCAGAACTGACTTCCAGCCTTGTGGACCGTAATCTCTTTGAATTAACATGTTGGTCTAAGAAATCACTACCTGCACAGAATCCATCACTAGAAGTCTGCGCTACAGACTTAATTGTAGGTCCCACTGGGCTTTGCATGCTAGCACTGTTTCTCCCAGCTCAATCTACACTGTGGTCCTGTTTAGCAAGTCAATGGTGATCCTTTTGTCCTAGATGGATAATTTCATCATTTATTCGTGTGCCCTTGCACTAGCTTTACAGGTGAGTGGGGAAGTTGCAGTAGATTTCTAATGTGCTCATGAATCTTTTCCAAATAACGCACTGGGCTCACAGCTTTCTGGTGCTTCACAATATTATAATTTGAACTGTTGTGACAAGAACAACCTCCTTTGGTTACTACAGATTTTGGTACTACAGCTGAGAAGCTGTGGATATATATAAGGTCCATATTCAAAACATTTAGCCGGCTAACTCAAAAGTTAGCCGGCTAAATTAATATTTGAGCACATATCCGGTTAAATTCTAGCCGCATAATAAATTTGGAGGGTTGAATTTAGCCGGCTAACAGCCAGATTCATTAAGGATTTTCTCCCATTTTGTGTCTTTGGGAAGAAGCCTTAGTGAATCAGAACCTAAGTTAGGGGCATTCTGGGGGCATAAATGGGAGGAGATGAGTTAGATGGCTAAGTTAACCACCTAATGCCTATACTCAGCTGGATGACTTAGCCAGCTAAGTCTAGTCGGGCCAAAGAACTGTCCTAAGATAGCCGGTTATATTCAATAGTGCATCTGCACTACTGAATATACCTCCAAAATTAGCTGGATAAGTTTATCTGGCTAAGGCCTAGATTCACCATTCTATCGCAGAAGAGTGAATCCAGCGAAAACAGGGGGCGGGCCTGCGAAAGCCGGCAGCCTTCACACCACCACAGTGTTTTCGCTGCCGGCTTTCGCACCCAATAGCGCCACCGTGAAAGGTGGCGCTATTGGGCGCGCTACTGGCGACGATAACTTTACTAACCTTATCGCCTTATTGCCTCCTCGCCGCCCCGACTCTGCCCCCAGCATGCTGTCACACACAAAAAGGGCCTTTTCGCGTGCGAAAGAGGCTTATTGCACGCGATAAGCCTTTGAAAATGACCTCCTAACTTTGCTATTTGGACTGTGCCTGAAGTTCTTTCTGTAGTAGATCCATGGAGGACAACATTCTCTGCTGTCAAATCTTTGCCTTAAGAATTACAGCATAATGCAGTCAATATTCCATAAACACTGATTCAACCTTTTAATTAATTTGCATTTAGGTCTGTACATTTTTATTTTTATATTTATTAACATTTATGAATCACATGATAAAAACAGATCTAGGCGATGTACAAGGAAACATACATATAATTATATTAAATGAAATGAAATAACAATATGAAATAAAGTATACAGGAAATAATAAAACAATAAATTAACAAAATAAAAATAGAGTCAGTTAAAAAAAAAAGCAGGAAAGTAAAAAATAATAAAACACTAAAAATAAGCTGACTCGAACAGGAAGGTCTAAAACTTTTGACTGAATCACATGATGTAGTTCCTTTGGTAAAGTGTTCCAGAATTGAAAAAGAGCATTGCTGAGAAATATGTAGACTGGAGTGAAACATGAACCAGCCAAAACACAGAGGGGTAGATTTTAAAAAATAGTGCGATCACGTACTTTTGTTCATGTACCAGGCGCAAACAAAAGTACGCTGGATTTTATAAGATACGCGCGTAGCCGCGTATCTTATAAAAAGTTCCCTCCGAGGCCGCTCCGAAAGCGGAGCGGCCTCGGAGGGAACTTTCTTTCGCCCTCCCCTCACCTTCCCCTACCTAACCCCCCCCCCCGGCCCTATCTAAACCCCCCCCTACCTTTATCCATGGATTTACGCCTACCGGAGGCAGCCATAAATCTGCGCGCACCAGCGGGCTGCTGGTGTGCCAAGACCCGACCCGGGGGCTGTTCCGGAGGGCGCGGCCATGCCCCTGGAATGCCCCCGGACCGGCGCCACGCCCCTGGCCTGCCCCCGAAACGCCGCGTCATTTGGCGACGCCCCCGACACGCCCCTTTTTAAAAGCCCCGGGACTTACGCGCGTCCCGGGGCTCTGCGCGCTCCGGCGGCCTATGCAAAATAGGCGCACCGGCGCGCGAGGGCCCTGCTCGCGTAAATCCGGCCAGATTTACGCGGGCAGGGCATTTAAAATCCGCCCGAGAGAAGGTCAAAAGATAATATGAAGACAGTTGCATTTTTTGTTGTGTCATTGCAGAGTATTCTCCCATTTAATGAAACTCGAAATATACTTGGGTTACTGCACCAATGAACCCTTCCTAATAATCTGTGCTCTCTAAAATAGGGATCCAAGTGTTAGTAAAAAACAAAACAAAATAAAACATTTCTTTGCACCTTTTTCTGTATTTGCTTTTCCCCTAGGATACCTTCTTCCAAGTTGACTTTGTGAGGCCTTCCTCCTCCTCCTCCTCTGTATAGACATATGTAGGGAATATCACTTGTTTGTGAAAAATATCTGAAGGTACAGATCTAAATTAGTTGATACAAGTATGCTTGTACAAACATACACACTCACACACACACACACACACACACATATTTATATACACAGACACAAACAATGACACATACAGACATAGATACAGACCACATACAAAGAGCCATATCACTCATACACATTCACATTCTCCCTTTTGCCAGATGCCTGCAAAGCATTTATTTTAGAAAGGCACTTAACTTTCTGCCTGTTTCCTAAATGTATAGAGAACTGCTCTGTTTCTTACTTTCTCATGCTAATGTGGGGCTTTCTAACAGACACCTTTACCACGGAGCAATGTATCAGTTTCATCTCCCCAGAGAAAGAGGAAGGTAGGCCCTGTGACTAGTGAACTGGACTGAAAATCTAGCCCAATGCTGACAAGTAAATGCCCTAATATTCCTCTGTGACTGCCTTTGCCTTGCAGGCTGGGCCTGCCTCTAACAGCTGCCTCAAAAGGCTCTGCAGACTGTCCAAATGCTGAGGGAAAGTGGTACTAGGGCCGAGGCCTACCTGGCAGGTAATGCTTAGCCCAGGGTAGAGTTGCATCGCTGGTTTTGAATGAGATGATGGTTACTTTAAAATGAAAGACTGGTTAGAGGTACAAATTCCTACCATGCGTTAATAGGGAAGGTAAGAAATAATCAACCCGAATGAGTTTTTTTGTTTTGCTTGGACATTAATATGTTTCTGGTAAGTGCTTTAAACCCGTAGACTTGGAGCTGATGTTTAAAGGGGTAGGTTCTTGGGAATTTACCATGCTGCTCGCAGGAAGGGAATGATGAGCTGAACCATGGCTCTGTGACAGTGCAGGGCTAGCAGGCGGTCAGGAACAGGCACTGCTTTCCTGATGAATGGGTGGATTAATGTGGATATGACTCTGAACTTTGACTGATGACCAAAAGAACCGTTCTGTTTTATTTAGTTCCAAGAACAGGTTGGTTTTTTTTTTTTTTTTTAATTCACTTTGAACTCTGTGCCAAACACCAGCAGCAGCAGCAACAAGCAATCAGCTAGTGAGAAATGTGTGCTGCCTTGTGCTAGCGCTCTTACTCTTGATTTCCAGAATGCTCGCTCTATGACTACTGTTTTATAGCACTAAAGGTCATCCCTTTCTGTGCAGGAAATGGGCAATCATGGATCACCTTCTCAGCCTCCCCTCCTCCCCACCCTAGCAGTTATTTAAACAAAACGAAGCATGCATGGACTTATAGGTATGACTTTATTATGGGGCATGTATACGCACATAAAAGCCAAAGCGGTCTTAAATCACATCTAAAACTATCTGTCTGTATTTCTGTCTACATGTCGGAATGTGCATTCTATTTCCTTTGTAAAATTTAAGGAAACCATTGGTAGATTGCTTCTAAGGACGGATATTAATATTTCACTGTAAACTATTCAGCATCTTATATACCTCATTTATGCATGCTCTTACGTAAGTGTTCAGTGTCTTTAGACCGCACTCAAAAATTGCCAGTAGGAATAAAGTTTCAAGTTTGGGATGAGCCCAGTCAACCTCCACCTGCTTTTTTTTTGGTCTCCCGAGCTAGTTTTTTTCCCACTGATAGATAAGTACCACATTGGTAATGGCCAGCATGCTATGCTGAGGTCATTTAGACTGAAGCAAAATTTTTCGGAGCTGGACCACAGTCAGGACTGTGGGTGCGCTCAGCCTGGTGTGCCCACGCATAGGAAAGCTATTACAGCGAACAGAACAAAGGAGCTCTGTGACAATCGGTAAAAAGCAATCAATAGCACCCCTGTTGCATCTGTAGGATATTTTCCTTTGATAATGCGATCGTATTCTTCATTCATTTGTTTCTTACTTTAGCTTTTCATATGCATATATATATATATATATATATATTCTTTTTAGGGTCAGTTCACCTATTTTCTTATTGCGGGTTACTCAGAAGCTTCTCCATCCAACTACCTGGGTTTTTAAGTGACAACGTCTTCTTGCTTCAGAAAGGACGAGTATTTTGTGTTAGTTTATAGCATTTCTTGGTGGTTTAAAGAAGACCAAAGTTCATTTCTTTGCACCTTGCAGTGACGCTTTTTCATTAATGATGTATATAAGTCCAAAATGCCAGCTGTGACAATGTCAACTGTTGTCGCTGGAGCTATTTTGTGCTTTTATTTTGTCCCTTAAATAGTAAAGCCTGAGTTATTTTGTGAGAACAAATACATTTGCCGCTGTTTTTATGTTATTTTAATAAAAGACTAATATGCCGATATGTGGCTACTTATTTGCTGACCCAACATTTTGCATCCTACATCTTAACAACACTCTGCCATCCGTACAATGACTGTATCATGAAAAGGAGTGAAACCATCTAGTTGTAAAAAAAACCAACAAAAAACTGACATATTTTCTGTTTACTCGCGTTATAAAACACTTCTTTTCCCCCTGTACCTTTTCTTAAATGTCAATGCCAGGGCCTAGGCCTTACCTCCAGATTTCTAAGAAGAGGCAACAAAATTTCTATAGCCAATAAAAGTCAACCCTGGAATCGGGCTTCAGTGCTCAGGTGTGGTGTTTCAGTTTTTCACTAGAGGGCACTACCACTTCATGCCCAGAAGACAGGACAAAGGACAAGAGTTCTCGGTTTGTTTAACTTACATACTTTTCCTTCTGCACAGTGTGTTCAGTTTTGTTTGTTTGTGTGTGTGTGTGGTGGTTTTTATTTTATTTTATTTTTTTTGGGGGGGGGGGGGGGGGGGTTGCTGCAGATATGGTGTGAGAAGTAATTTCAAATCACATTTCATGAGGAAACTGAAAGGAACCGAGATGGGTGGCGGAGACCACTGTTAGAGGCAGCCAGTAAACGAGACCTCTTATGACCTATACTTGACTGACTGGCACCTATTCTGGCTATGAAATGGCAGAAAGAGAAATATTTTGTAGAGAGTTTATGGGTGTCCACTCCACAAGCAAAAGTCATTCTGGAAGGAATTCATTAAAATCTCTTGGATGCAGGGTAGGAGTGTTATAGTAGTGAGGATGCTGGACTCTAATACATTGAAGAGTCCTGGGGCACAAATTCACCTGTAGCACTTGCTCTGTGCGACCTTGGGCAGCTTACACTTGTGTTTCTGGAACGCCGTTGAAAATTAAGGGTCCATCTTAATCCGGCTTTCCTGCTCGGCCTGTTAAAATTGGCTGACACCTTACGCAGGTAGCATATCAGGGGCCAGTTTTTAAAAGAGACTATTCTAAGCCTGTCTGTAGGGGGAAACATGTCGATAATAAGACCCCTAAAAGAGTTTTGCCTTCCCCCTTTCATCTTTGATCATATCATAAAAAAACACAGAAAAAAACCCCCTCTGAGACATCACTCTGAAATGAAAGCTACACCTAATGGCTATTAATCATTCCGCAGGAGCCATGAGCATTCTTCTTCACTTTTGTTTAAATATATGGGAAAGGCCTTTTATTATAGCTGTGCGCTACAGATCTGGTTGGATAAAACCAGCGAGTTTCTTAATATCTGGCTTTGCAAGTACAAATCTACTGAAGGAATGAAGGGGCAGAGCTATTTGGTGGAAGTAACCCTTGGCAGTAGCTCCTGGTGAGTACTGAAGTCCATCAGATGAAGTTCACTGAGAGACAGGGGTGTCTGAGGTGCCCGGAACTGTGGGCCACCTACACAGGAGTTTTGGGACGAGGTCAGGACACTTTTGTCCGATCGAATAAACATTTATGTCCCAGCAAAGGCCTCAGTATGTGTCTTGGGGGGAGGGGGGGGGTGTTCTCTGATGATGTGAACTGCAATAATCATGAAGCCGCGTCCTTGATAAAGGGCCTTTGTATTGCTAGGCGATTGTATATTGGCCAGGTGGGTGGTTGGGGAACCTTCCACGTTATCTTTCTGGCACTCTGAGATGCTAGAGCTTCTACTGATGGACTTTAAGTCTTGGTGTTTGGGGGTAGGAGGGAAGAAAATTAATTCCCTAGCATCAGAGGTGCGTTTATGGTGCAATTGCCTCCATCTGTTAAGGACGGGTTCTCTGTATCAAGGGAGAGCCACTTCTACAACTATCGCCTCTGACATGGGTGATGCTGATATTGCTCTAACGTGATGTGGTTAGTGCAGTTAGTGTAGCTGGGTTCAAAAAAGGTTTGGATATATTCTTGGAGGACAAGTCCATTAACTGCTATTAATCAAGTTTACTTAAGGAATAGCCACTTCTATTAATTACTAGAGATGTGAATCGTGTGATCGATCGTCTTAACGATCGATTTCGGCTGGGGGGGGATGGAATCGGATCATCGCGGTTTTGTTTTTGTAAATATCGTGTAAATCGTTAATCGGGGGAGGGCGGGAAAACCGGCACACTAAAACATCCCTAAAACCCACCCCGACCCTTTAAAATAAATCCCCCACCCTCCCGAACCCCCCCAAAATGCCTTAAATTACCTGGGGTCCAGAGCGGGGGTCCCGGTGTGATCGTTTACTCTCGGGCCTGCGGTGCGTTGTAGAAATGGCGCCGGCGCTACCTTTGCCCTGTGACAGGTCAAAGGTAGCGCCGGCGCCATTTTGTTTTTTGTCCCCCGAAGTCAGGAGCGTAGGAGATCGCTCCCGGACTCCCGCTGGACCCCCAGGGACTTTTGGCCAGCTTGGGGGCGCCTCCTGACCCCCACATGACTTGCCAAAAGTCCAGTGGGTGTCCGGGAGCGACCTCCTGCACTCGAATTGTTTTGCCGTACAGCCGGTGCCATTTTGCGCAAAATGGCGCCGGCCGTACGGCAACACGATTCGACTGCAGGAAGTCGTTCCCGGACCCCCGCTGGACTTTTGGCAAGTCTTGGGGGGGTCAGGAGACCCCCCCAAGCTGGCCAAAAGTCCCTGGGGGTCCAGCAGGGGTCCGGGAGCGATCTCCTACGCTCCTGACGTCGGGGGACAAAAAACAAAATGGCGCCGGCGCTACCTTTGACCTGTCATATGACAAGGCAAAGGTAGCGCCGGCGCCATTTCTACAACGCACCGCAGGCTCGAGAGTAAAAGATCACACCGGGACCCCCGCTCTGGACCCCAGGTAATTTAAGGCATTTTGGGGGGGTTCGGGAGGGTGGGGGATTTATTTTAAAGGGTCGGGGTGGGTTTTAGGGTTGTTTTAGTGTGCCGGTTTTTCCGCCCTCCCCCTTCCCCTCCCCCTTCCCCCGATTTACGATTTTTGATGATAAATCGGGGGAATTCCTATTGTATCGCGCTTCTAACGATTTTTGACGATTTAAAATATATCGGACGATATTTTAAATCGTCAAAAACCGATTCACATCCCTATTAATTACATCAGTGGCATGTGATGATCTTGGTGTTTGGGTACTTGCCGGGTTCTTGTGGCCTGGTTTGGCCTCTGTTAGAAACAGGATGCTGGGCTTGATGGACCCTTGGTCTGACCCAGCATGGCAATTTTTTATGTTCTTATGTTGCCTGGGCCAGACCAACTGTTAATGATATATTTGGGGTATCTCTTCCGTTACTTTTACTATGGTTCTGCTGGCTCTTAATTAGATGGGAAGGAGTTTGGGGGCTGGGAGGTATTGGGGGGAGGGGGTGTGCCAGATTCATAATTGCTTGTTTCCGATGACGTACTGGCAAATTTCATCTCATGTGGATTCGTTCATTGTAGCTACTATCCCTTATTTGTGACTGGGATGCTAATCTGTTGTTTTTTATCTGTTTCTTTGTAAACTGAATAAAGATATTATGAAAAAAAAGGTGACTTCTGGGACCTGCTTCTGCACTAACCGGCAGAAGGTGGAACTCAGCTCCTGGCCAAGGTTTAAGAATTATTATTTCTGAAGTAGGTATGGTGTCCATTGGAACACTTTTTCTGAATAAGAAATATATGGCAGCAGATTTTACAGCTGACAATGATTCTGACAAATTTAATTAAATAAGCAAGTTTTGACAGCTAATAAAAAAAAAAACATCAGGTTCAAATGAAACAGTTCAAGAGCACGAGCAGTAAGCCATACAATGTGAATTATCTTATTTGAAAATGAATATGCCCGTTGTCTTAATCTAGGGGCATGTTACTTTCTTTAAATATAAATGGGATACACTGCACAAAAACTGTTTATTCCACCCAGGATGCTTACTGGAATCTTTATCCTTTCACTCTGGACCATTGACGTTTCATGACACAAAATGGAGGACCCCTTCTTAAAAACTATGCCTAAGCTTAGCGTAAGACTGTGGGATGCAAGTGAGCAGGGATATGGTGGTACAGCTATCTTTCCTATAGAGGGTAATGCAGTGAGATGGAGTTGTATGTTTTCCCTGTGCCTGCCAAAGCAATGTGGCCATTATGGGAATATGATTGTGGTAAAAAAAAACATGAAGCACGTGGGACTATACAGTTAAAAGCTGAAGAGGAACAATTATTCTCCTGTATCTCTGCACACCTGAAATTTCTCTTTTGGAACACATGAGTAGACTCGATTGTCTCCTCCATGAGAAGGCACAATGATGAATATGCATGAGACTAATATATGCAAATTAATTCCATGCATATTCATGGTGGAGATCCTGACAATTTGCCTGGGTGTGGGTTCACCAGGACAGGTTTGGCAAGCCTTGGTCTATAAGTTGCTACTAGCCCCGTGTTAATTTTTTTATTTTTTACTTCTAAAAAGGTGCCGAAGAGGTATTTTCCCATGTTGACCTACTTATACATAATGGGATGATCAGCATGTTCATATTTTAGAAACTATTCAGTATATATGTGTGTGTGTGTGTGTGTGTGAGTGTGAGTGTGAGAGAGAGTTGTGTGTCTGTCTGTGTGTATGTATATATAGAGAGAGAGAGAAAGAGAGAGAAAAAGATATACATATATATATATATATATATATATAACATACTATGTATGTTATATATACAAAATTAAAATTAAGGGCCTGATTTTAAAAGTCCGGTGCGTGCAAGTCCCGGGAGATATGTGTGGAAGTGCTGGGCTGCAAGAAAGGGGCAGGCCAGGGGCGGTGACCGGCTGGGACAGCACTATTAGGGGAAACACGCCAGCAGCTGGCTGGTGTGCGGAACTTACTCCTGCTCCATGGAGTGGGTAAATTCAGGGACAGAAAGAATTAGGGTTGGTAGGTGGGGTTTAGAGATCGGGGAGGAGAGGGGAAGAGAGGAAGGTTAGGGTTAGGGAACTGGGGTAGGCCTACTTGCGTCACCACACGGTTTTTACAAAAATTCCCCCTCTGCACATGGACGGGCGTGCGTGGGTTTAAAAATGTACCCCCAAGTATTCTAAATTATAAGCAAATTTTCCTCCCACTTTTCAGTTATGCCATAAATACATATAATTTATCTGCATTAATGTATTCAAATGTCACATTTTGCATTTTAAAAACACAGTTACAGCTAACGTCTAGTTTTTCTTTTCTTTTTTTTACTAAATAGATCAGGATCCAGATGTGAATAACCACCATGGCTTTCTTAAATTTGGCTATTGCTGAACAATCCACATTTTTTTGTTGGCTAGCCAGGATAGTAAATAAGGAAATGTCTGTAAAAATCAGTTTTTATAATAAGCAGTCTCTGCTGTTGTATTTAGATCTTGTTCATTGTGGGGCTTTTTTGAAGGTGTAAATGAAAGCCAGCAAAGCACGAGAGGACAGAATTGCATGCACACATTTTCTGACTTGGAGCTCAATTCTGATTCTCCTTAAACACCTAAGATACTTCTTTAAAAATGTCGTATGGAGATAAAGACCAAAGCAAAAAAATAAATAAAAATAATGTAGACAATACATTTTTTGACGAGCTTTTGGGAGTTTAAAAACTCCTCTTTGTGTCTCTGGGACCTGAGAGAGTGTAAACTCTCGAAAGCTCAAGGAATGCATTGAATCCAATAAAAAAGTTATGACCTTATATTATTATTTTACTATGCATTAAAATAGACTAACAGGACAACGACACTAGTTTAGACAAAATATAGAAATTCACATGTGAAGTTTATTCAGCCTTTCATGATTAGGTTTCACTATTCAGCGATGTCAACACCTGAATCAAAAGCCTTTGCCACAGCTCTGTCATTTTTGGACCTCAAAGGTTTTCTTAAAACACAGGATAGGTAGCGTTAGTGCTTAACTTTTGAGAAACACAACCTCTTCTGATTGCTGTTCTCTAGTTGTGTTGTGTTTAATCTTATGTAGGGGTTAAGTTAGTTCTTGGGCCTCACTTGCTGAATACCCTCAGCAATGACCTCATTTCAGGCACAGATGTTTACTGTACTTTAGGCGAGTTGGAAAAACAGAGCAGTAAACTGGGCCAGCTTGTGGTAAGGCTGTTACCCACAATTCATGAAAATATGCTGGATGGTTCCCACTAGGTTCTGGTCGGCTAGGAAACAGCAACTTATTAATCTTGTGTCAGAGAGCCAGCTGCAACCGTGGCAGTTACCATATTTCACCACCAACTCCATGTCTGGACAGCCATTGTCTTTTTAAGAAAAAAACTCTACAAATCAGCTGCTTTCCCCACCCCCCCACCCCCTCCCCTATGTGCAGAAATCAAGCTAGGGGACTGAGGTAGTTCTGGTGCGTCATCCTACTGTGGTCAGGTTTACTAATTCAGAGAGATTGCTTAGTTTCCAACTTTAATGATATTCCCTCAGCATATCACTATGGTTGCTTGGCGACCAGATTTGAGCTAGGCCTCTCATTTGATTCCCACACATCAGACCCTGAAAAGCACTTTTTGTTTCCTCCCTCAGCTTTTGATTCTGCCTCCTCTGAAACCCTTCCCCCTGCGGTGTCAGTATGGGTGGGCAGAACAGTGCTAGAATAAGGCCAGGGGTGAAGGGCGGCCTATAGGCTAGTGGTCACACATCAAGGCCTGAAAACAAAGCCTCCAGGAACCTTTCCTGACAAACACAAATTCCCTTCAGAGAAAGCAAATTTGGTTTTCCCTTCATGGCATGGGTGTCATTTTAAGACTTTTCTCAGATACTTTATTAAATCTGATGCTTTCTATTGTTTTTTATGCCATTTCACACAAAAGATTTCCTATTTTCAACAAGTTGTTTCTGGGGTAAGCAAACAAATGGGAAAGAACTGAATTAATCTAATCAGCAGTGCATTTATGCACTTATGTACTGAGATCTTTATGTATTATTGCATTGTTTAGTTTCTTTTAATTTCTATGGTTTGCCATGTTTATTTGTAACTGTGCCATCCCTTGTTTAATTATATTTCTTTGTCAATAATGCATTTACAACAAACAAGATAAGACCAAAACGAACTGTTATTTTAATTATGTGCTCTCATAAGTTAAAAATGTAAACTATATCTGTGAACAGCCATTGTGCTTCTGAACATTATTAGGTTTTCCTAATAATTTAATCTGAGGTGCAGACATTACCATGCACCATTAAATGATAAAAGCGTGGGGACATTCTGTAGTCTGATGTGTCAGTCAAAGACATTTATTACAGCACATTAACTTCAGCTAAAGCTGCCTCTCATTGCACCCATTATTTGCATAACTTTTTAGGCAGGAAACAATAGGAAGAAGACATTAGCCATTCCCAATGTTATCATAACACCTCTGCTGTAGTGACACTGAAACAATATTAAACTGCAATGTCCGTAGAGGAGAAAAACTGTCTTTAAGAAGTTGAAAGAAACTTGGGGTATGTCATGGTGATGGGATTTGAACTCATGACCCTATAAAGTGTAGGCTGGAAGCCTGTAATGGAGCTATGGAGGCTATTGATGTTAGAGATGCCTGAGGATATTTATCCTTTATTTCCCATAGAGGTAGACACTCCTCCGGAAGCTATTGAACTGGGTGTGCCCTAAATTGAGGTCAGGATATAAGCAGTACCAGGAAGACACAGCATTGCTGGTCCAACAAACTCCTTGTCATCCACCTTGTGCAAACTCTGGTTCCTGCCCCTGTCCACTCAACCCAATGACTCCTGTTCCTGCCTAGTTGCCCCAGTGACTCTTGTTTCTGCCTGGTTGTATCAGCAACTTCTCCTCCTGCTCAGTCATCCCAGCCACTCATGTTCCTGTGTCTTCCATTACCATCAGACCTACATCATCAGCTCCCTGCTCCTGTCCAATGCTTGGGCTCTACTAGGATCTTGGAACCCTAAGCTCTCCATGTACACTACTCCTGTAGTATACTAGTACCTCTTTGCTGGGGCAGTTCCTAATAGCTTGGAACAGCCCAAGCAAAAGCTAGGCCAAAATGGAGCACATAGATGGAGCTTTCAACATGTTGAAAGAATTAATGGAAATGGTTCAAACAATGCAGAACCAGTTCCATACCCTACAGGAAAAGGTGAATACTCTCCAAGCCTCTAACCCTAGCCAGCCTGAGCAGCTAGTCCCGCACATCTATTCATTCCTAGAAGCACATATACTACTTCCTGAGAAGTTTGATGATGCAAGACAGGAAATTTTGGGGATTCTTCATTTGTGCAAACTCTGGATCCACTTGCATCTGTATGTATACTTTTTGGACTCACTCAGAGTGGGCTTTATTATTATTAGCTTACTTTCCAAGAAGGTTTTTGCATGGGCCATTCCATTCGTGGAGCAGGATAACGTGATTCTGAAACAGATGCAGTTCTTTATTTCTGCCAATTCCCTAGCCTTTGGGGAGCTGGATCATGCCCATTTGGCAGAAAGCAGTGTTATGGGGCTCCAACTCAAACTGTGGTGTATGCTACAGAATTCTACCATTTAGCCACCAGCTTTGTCTAGAACAAGCCTGCACTCTGAGCCCATTTCTGGTGGGGGTCTCATATCCCATATTAAAGATGAGTTGGCTCGTTTGAACCTTTCAGTTAATCTAGAGGTGCTGCTCACATTGGGGTTGATTTTAAAAGGCGCGCACTCGCGTCCATGTGCGCATGGTTCCCGGTGCACACATGGATGTGCCAATTTTATATAATATGCGCAGTCAGCGCGCGCATGTTATATGCGGATTTTCATATCTGCGCATGCATGTGCAGGCAGGTAGCCTGCTCCATGTGCGGAGGGGGGGATTTTAGAATATGCTTGGCAATGCGAGTAGTGCTTCCCCAGTTCCCTCCAATAAAGGAACGTACTGGGAGAGAACTTCCTTTCCCCTAACCCTATCCTTCCTCCCCCCTTTCCTCCCCGACCCCTAAACTAATCCTACATATCTCATCCTCGCCAATCCTTATCTCCAACTACACCATGATTAACCATCTCCATTATTGTTTACATGTTTGAATTAATAACCTGTCCTTTCTCTTCTTTCTCTGCCAAGTTCCAATCTCCCTGTTATATGTAACTGCATTTTCCGCACCATTGTTTTTAGTTTATGTTTACGATGCACCCCTGTTCTATGTGAACCAGCATGATGGGACTGCGTTCTCGAATGCCGGTATATAAAAACCCAAAATAAATAAATAAATAAATATCCCCATTTTTTTATTTTTGTACTTACTGCTCCTCTGGAGCAGAAGTAAACTCCGCGCATGCTTCCCCAGGACAGCATTTAATGACGCTGTCCCTGTCCACCTCCCGCCCTGCCCCTCCCTGCCCAGACCCCACCACCCCAGCCATCCCTTTCAGTAGGCCCGGCACTTGTGTGCGTATTAGGAGTTATATGCGGGACCAGGCCCATTCTAAAATGCGCGCAGTGAGTGCACGACCCAGCCACACATGTAACCCTAGATTTTTACACACGCGGGCCTTTTTAAATTTTGGGTGATTATGTGTTCAAATTGAAAGATGCCTAGATGAGTGGAAGCAAGAGAAAAAAAGAAAGCGGATTGGCCTCAGAAGCTTATCAAGATCCTCTAGTAGGCAACTAACCCTGGATGATCAATAGCATGAGTCATTGCCTGGCTGAAGAGGAGAAGGAAAAGTGCCATTGGGAAGGCTTATGCTTCTACTGCAAATATCAAGCACATTAATGAAATAATTGCCCTTCGAGGACATACAATGCTTTTGGGATTTACTAACATGATCTATTGGGGTTTTATCAAGGAGCTTTCAAAGTTTTCAGCCTTACTCAGCAAAGGGGTACCCTTCAGATGGACCCAGGGATAGCAAGTGGACTTTGAGCATTGGAAGGGACAGGGACCGGAACAGAAGGCCAGACAACCAGAGTTTCCCCAGGGCAGATGCCAACAGCAAAGGTGTTTCTTATTGGTGCTGCCTATACCCTGGTCTCAGTTTAGGGCACACCCATTGCAGGTCCAATAGGGGCTCTGTCTCTCAGGTAAAAAGGATAAATGTTCTCAGGTGCCTTCATAAGTAAACAGCTTCTGTGACTCTATTGCAGACTTCCAGTCTAAACGCTGCAGGTTCAAATCTTGTCACCCCTGACAGAATACTCCTCTTCACCCTCTTCCCCCCCCCCCCCCCACCTCCAAACCCTTAGGTCCTGGTTTTTCTGGATGTTTCCTAATGAAATGGGCTGAAAACGTCTCTGCATGAATAGTATTAGCTGGTTTCCAGCTGCATTCTTCTGGTTGATATCCCTTCCTGTAAACAAGATAGTGCAATCGACTATGGATGTATCTGGAATTCCAGATCTGTTGGATGACAAATTCCTGATGACTTCTTACTGAGATTAGCAGTGACCCGGCCATTGGCCCAGGAATAGATTTTGCATATAAGATTTCAAGAGAGGAACATGAAACATTTGATGGATGCATACAAAGACTTGCCGGGAGTTATACTTTAAATGCCATAGAGTTTGAATTTTTTTATTTACTTATTTTTATTTATTGGACTTTATTAGAAATTTGATAATTTGCTTTTCATCATCAACAGAGGCATTAAGGCAGAGAACAATAAAAACAATGCAATCAACATTCACAAGAAAGAATGTAAGTGAGCGTGAAATGATTCTGATGGAATACATGTTCATTCCAGTGAAGAGGGTCTGGATAATCAGAGTTGATGCAGAAATGGCTGGGAACTTGGCTCATAAATCTGGGTCATTTGCATTTCAGATTCTAGTCTGCATGTTCACCCAGGAGTTTGAATCTTTTTGACCTGGTTCATCAAATGTTTGAAAAGTTGTATTTCAGCATAAGAACATAAGAAATTGCCATACTGGATCAGATCAAGGGCCCATAAAGCCCAACATCCTGTTTCCAACAGTGGGCAATCCAGGCTGCAAGAACCTGACAAGAACCCAAACACTAAGTAGATCCCATGCTTCCGATGCCAGTAATAGCAGTGGCTAATCCATAAGTCAACTATTAATAGCAGTTAATGGACTTCTCCAAGAACTTAGCCAAACCTTTTTTAAACCCGGCTACACTAAATGCACTAACCACATCCTCTGGCAACAAATTCTAGAGCTTAATTGTGTGATGAATGAATTCTCCAATTAGTTTTAAATGTGCTACTTCTAACTCATGGAAAGCCCCCCTAGTCCTTCTATTATCCGAAACAGTAAATAACTGATTCACATTTAAAATTTAAATTGTTAAACTGAGACTTACTGTTTTAATCATTATATGTAAATTTAACCGTTTTATGTAAAAGCCTTGGGCGGTTATTTAAACCCTGGGCGGTTAGCCGTTCCATGTAAACCGGATTGATTTGTATTTCATACAGGAATTTCGGTATATAAAAATAAAAAATAATTAAATAAATAAAAATACCCGTTCTAGACCTCTCAATATTTAAAAGACCTCTATGATATCCCCCCTCAGCCGTCTCTTCTCCACGCTGAAAAGCCTAAACTCTTTAGCCTTTCCTCACAGGGGAGACATTCCATCCCCTTTATCATTTTGGACACTTGTTTGCTCTTCTTCAGTGCAACTATATCTTTTTTGAGATGTGGTGACCAGAACTGTACATAGTACTCAAGGTGCGGTATCATCATGGAGCAATACAGAGGCATTATGACATTTTCCATTTTATTCACTATTCCCTTCCTAATAATTCCTAACATTCTGTTTGCTTTTTTGAATGCCACAGCACACTGAGCTGACAATTTCAATGTATTATCCACTATGACACCTAGATCTTTTTCCTGGGTGGTAGCTCCTAATATGGAACCTAACATCGTGTAACTACAGCATGGATTATTTTTACCTATATGCATTAGGGATGTGAATCGTTTTAGGACGATTAAAATTATCGTCCGATAATTTTAATATCGTCTTAAACCGTTATGGAACACAATACAATAGAGATTCTAACGATTTATCGTTATAAATCGTTAGAATCGTGAGCCGGCACACTAAAACCCCCTAAAACCCACCCCCGACCCTTTAAATTAAATCCCCCACCCTCCCGAACCCCCCCCAAATGAGTTAAATAACCTGCGGGTCCAGCGGCGGTCCGGAACGGCAGCGGTCCGGAACGGGCTCCTGCTCCTGAATCTTGTTGTCTTCAGCCGGCGCCATTTTCCAAAATGGCGCCGAAAAATGGCGGCGGCCATAGACGAACACGATTGGACGGCAGGAGGTCCTTCCGGACCCCCGCTGGACTTTTGGCAAGTCTCGTGGGGGTCAGGAGGCCCCCCACAAGCTGGCCAAAAGTTCCTGGAGGTCCAGCGGGGGTCAGGGAGCGATTTCCCGCCGCAAATCGTTTTCGTACGGAAAATGGCGCCGGCAGGAGATCGACTGCAGGAGGTCGTTCAGTGAGGCGCCGGAACCCTCGCTGAACGACCTCCTGCAGTCGATCTCCTGCCGGCGCCATTTTCCGTACGAAAACGATTCGCGGCGGGAAAGCGCTCCCTGACCCCCGCTGGACCTCCAGGAACTTTTGGCCAGCTTGTGGGGGGCCTCTTGACCCCCACGAGACTTGCCAAAAGTCCAGAGGGGGTCCGGAAGGACCTCCTGCCGTCCAATCGTGTTCGTCTATGGCCGCCGCCATTTTTCGGCGCCATTTTGGAAAATGGCGCCGGCTGAAGACAACAAGATTCAGGAGCAGGAGCCCGTTCCGGACCGCTGCCGTTCCGGACCGCCGCTGGACCCGCAGGTTATTTAACTCATTTGGGGGGGGTTCGGGAGGGTGGGGGATTTAATTTAAAGGGTCGGGGGTGGGTTTTAGGGGGTTTTAGTGTGCTGGTTTTGCGATTTTTAGATTTTTAGATTTTTCACGATTTTTCACGATATTTTACCCCCCCAAACGGCAACAATACGATTCCCTCCCCCTCCCAGCCGAAATCGATCGTTAAGACGATCGAGGACACGATTCACATCCCTAATATGCATCACCTTGTAATTGTCTACATTAAATTTCATCTGCCAGTTGGATGCCCAGTCTTCCAGTCTCTTCAAGGTACTCCTACAATTTATCACAACCCGCTTGTGTTTTAACTTCTCTGAATAATTTTGTATCATCTGCAAATTTGATTACCTCACTCCTCATATTCCTTTCCAGATCATTTATAAATTATATTGAAAAGGACCCGGCTCAAGTCAGATCCTTGAGGCACTCCACTATTTACCCTTTTCTACTGAGAAAATTGACCATTTAATCCTACTCTCTGTTTCCTGTCTTTTAACCAGTTTGTAATTCACGAAAGGACATCGCCTCCTATCCCATGAGTTTTTAGTTTTCTTAGAAGCCTCTCATGAGGGACTTTGTTAAACGCCTTCTGAAAATCCAAAAATACTACATCTACTGGCTCACCTTTATCCACGTTTATTAGCCCCTTCAAAAAGTTGTAGATTTGTGAGGCAAGACTTCCCTTGGGTAAATCCATTTTGGCTGTTTCCCATCAAACCATGTCTATCTAAATGTTTTGTGATTTTATTCTTTATAACAGTTTCCATGATTTTTCATGGCACTGAAGTCAGGCTCACTGGTCTATAGTTTCCTAGATCACCCCTGGAGCCCTTTTTAAATATTGGGGTTACATTTGCTATAACTCCAGTCTTCAGGTACAATGGATGATTTTAATGATAGGTTACAAATTTTAACTAATAGATCTGAAATTTCATTTTTTGGTCCTTTAGAACCCTGGGGTGCATACGATCTGGTGCAGGTGATTTGCTACTCCTTAGTTTGTCAATCTGGCCTACTACATCTTCCAGGTTCGTAGTGACTCATCACCCTTGAAAACCATCTCGAGAACTTATATCCAACATCCTCATTAGTAAGCACAGAAGCAAAAAATTAATTTAGTCTTTCTGCAATGGCCTTAGCTTCCCTAAGAGCCCCTTTGTCATTTAACAGTCCAGCTAACTCCCTTACAGGTTTCCTGCTTTGGATATATTTTAAAAAGTTTTTATTATGAGTTTTTGCCTCTATGACCAACTTCATTTCAAATTCTCTCTTTGCCTGTCTTATCAGTGCTTTATACTTAACTTAACAATGCTTACGTTTTATCCTATTTTCTTCAGATGGGTCCTTCCAATTTTTGAAGGATTTATTTTGGCTAAAAAGCTTCTTTCACCTCACCTTTTAACCATGACACTTATTTGGCATTCCTTCTGCCTTTCTTAATGTGTGGAATCCATCTGTAGTGCGTTTAAACAAATTTAAAGATTTCCACTGGCTTGAAAGACTTTCAAAGTACCAAATGCATACTCAGTCTGATTTGATCTGAATTAAAAATGTAAACAAGAATTGTAAGTACAGCAGATCAGTGTCTCTGTTTTGTTTTTTTTTTAAATAAATCTGAACTTGTGGATCATGATTAGGATGGAGATGGTTTGCCTATTATTAGAGGGGTAGATATTCATAAAAATCTGGTTAAGTGAGTTAGCCAGATAAGATTTATTTGGCTAAATTAAAACAGGATACTAGGCAGCACTTCTATAGTGCTGAATATACCCAAATAAATTATTTATTTATTTATTGACAGTTGATATTCCTTCTTTTTACCATGAATGGCCTCAAAGCAGATTACAATAAATTTAAAGTAGGTTACAATAGTGTTAGATCAATAAACATTATTTGTTGAGGATCTATATACTTAAGGACGGATTCATAGTTAGTTCTTTTGTTGTTGTTGTAGAAATAGGAATACTTCTGTACATGCTATTGTAGTTAGTTTTTAGTTTTTTTTTCTTATAAGTGTTTTATGCTATTATGCCTTATTGTATTTTATGTCTGATTGTATTGTGATGCAATGTACACCGGTGTGAAGGTTTACACCAACATCGGTTTAGAAAACTAACTAACTAAATAAATAAATAAATAAACTAGGTTGATGGACAGGTAGCTAAGTTAATGGAAGGAAGTCTCTCGTTGGAATGCTTGGCTAAAAAGTCATGCTTTAGCTTTCTCCTGAAGATGAGGTAGATGCACTCCAAGTATAGAGATAATGAAACATATTCCAGATCTTAGTCCATAACAGCTAAAGGCCCAAGCTCTGGTGCAGGACAGTCTATCAGAGGCTTAGAGACAGGTGGAAAGTAGAGCTGAAGAAAATCTCTCTCTTGGGGCCATAAGAGAGAAGGAGTTGTGAGAGATATTCTGGTGCCTGTTTGTTTATGCATTTGAAGACAAAGCAGAGTGTTTTGAATTTGATCCTGCTCTCTGTTGGTAGCCAGTATAGTCTAGGTTTTATGTGGCCAGATGCTTTTGCTCTTACTAGGATTCTTGCTGCTAAATATTGTAGGAGCTGGAGGAGTTTTGAATTGTATAGGGAGAAGCCACTGAATAAAGAATTACTGTAGTCTAATCTGCTGGTGATTGGTACATGGATTACTATAGCCAGATTGTGTTTATCTAGATAGTTTCATAAGATCTGATGTAGGTGTTTGAATGAGGTTTTTACTACTTTGGAGATATATGTTTCCATACTGAGGTTTTGATCAAGTAGGACCCCCTAAGCTTTGCACTGATTCTTTGGGATGTGCATGTCTAACAGTTAGGGTGGTGACTGTAATGGATGACCTTGGCAGCTAATCCAGAGAAGTTCCAATTTAGAGGGGTTCTATTTGAGCTTTTTGATGCTGAGCCGTTATGCCACTGATGTAAGTGAGATTTGAACTGGAGTTTGACTAGTCACCTTCGATTCTGACTCAGAGTTCAATGTCATCTGCAAAAAATGGCACTCAATTTTGAAGGCTTGGATGAGGTTGCATACCGGATGGATGTAAATGTTAAAAAGAAATGGGAGGAGGACTGAGCCTTGGGGCACTCTACATATAAGAACTTGAGATTTTGAGGGTTTTTTGGCCCAAGTGACAGACTGGTTCTGTTAAAGAGAAAGGACTCAAATCATTTTAGGATGGAACCTTCAATGCTGATTTTCCCGTAAGCACTGGATCAGAAGTTGGTGGTTGACTATTTCAAAGGCGGCAGAGAGATCTAGCAAGATGAGGAGGGAATCACCACCGTGATCAGCGTGCAAACAGGTGCTATTAGTAATGGCTAGTAGAACAGATTCATCTCCATGGCCTTTCCTAGAGCTGGATTGATGGTGGTGTAATTTTTTTTTTTCCTCAAGGTGATCGAGGAGTTGGAGGTGAGCTACCATTTCTATTAGCTTAGACAGGAAGGGGAGACTAGAGACTGGATGATAGTTGTTTAATACTTTTTGATCTGACCCAGGTTTCTTCAGAATCTGTTTGATGATTGCACTTTTGAGTGAGTGAAAGAAAATGCCTTGAGATAAGATGACATTTACAATAGTTGTCAGCCAGGGGGCTAGGTCTTGCTTCACGTTGCAGACAAATCTAGATGGAATGGGATCTAGTGGGATAATAGAGTGACTGATTCTTTGGAGGATCTTCTCCTCCAACTTTACGAAAGTCACCCCACGCGCCAGGGCCGGCGCGTGGGGTGACTTTCGTAAAGTTAGTTAGTGGGAATAGTTTTGCTGAGGTTTGGTGGGAGGTAGTAGTTTTGTTTGGGAGATGTAGTGCTGTGATCCGTGAAGTTGAGGAAGATCTAATTTTTTGGATTTTTTTCTGTGAATAATTGAGCAAAGTTGCTAGTTAGGTGAAAAAAAAGACTTATCCAGCTAACTTTAGCCCTGCTCTAACTTATCTGGCTGACATAACTAAATAAGTTTGAATGTCTCTGGATATCTTTAGTTAACTTTAGAAATTCATCTAAAATTATTAAGTTAATTTAACTATGCCCTACATCCTGGTTCAAGTCCTGGACTAGACATCTGCCTATTGGGCCAGTAGGAAGAGACAATACTCTAGAGACAGACTTCAGTGTATCAGGGGTGAGGGGAGTCCCAATCCATCCACCACAGTGGTAGCTACTAGTTGGATTCAGATTACACTCCTACCTGACTCCAAAGTGAGCCGTGATACATTATGGAGGTCTACTACCACAATGGCTATGTTATAGTAGGAAGAGGATGGGGGTCTAATCAGGAGGGACAGTCCCCAGGCAGCTTCAAGTAAAAGGCTATGGTGTCTCAGTTTCGGACCTCCTCTTTTATAAATGGCAGTAGTCAGTTTGGTGCAGTTTCTGTCTGGGCTGGAAGTTTGGTTAGAGAGGAGGAAGAGGTTAGACAAAAAAAAAAAAAAGAATTTATTAATGTACATCAAATCCTTTATGAAAATAACTTTAATAAAACATAATTACATTTTCCTAACCTTGATTGTTAATGTACAAAATGCCACCGGTTTCTCAGCACTGAGGACAAACAGCAGCACCATAGGGGAGGGAGGTTTGCTCCTTTCTCTTTGCCTGGTGTTGCTAACAATACCTGGGAATACTCTTCCTGCCCCTTGCAAGAGGGATTTGCTAACGATACCTGGGAATACTCTTCCTGCCCCTTGCAAGAGGGATGCTTGAACATTGCACACTAATGACATTCGAATTAACGTTGAAACTGAGCTTTCATTTATTTTCTGTTTTACCTGATGTACTTAATCCATTGTGACTAATCAGATGGGTAAAACAAATATCTATTTACACTTTGTGCCTTAGCAGGTATTGTAATGTTTGGTCAATGCTGTGCCAAGAACACTCTGCCCTTTGAGGAATGAATCCTTAGTGTTGTGTTTATGTTAAAAAAAAAAAGACCTATAAAAATCCATCTGCTCTGATGTGAATAAGCCAACTATAAACTCCCCCTGTGGTACTGGATGTGCTATTACTGAGGGTAAAACTTAGCCGCACTGTAATAAATGTTTCCTTATGCACTTTGCTGGGATAGCACTAGCAGCCAGCTGCCACATCTTCTCTTGCAAAAAAGATGAAATAAAGGATTTGCATTTTCTGTAGGTTGGAAGAGGAGGAGAAAGAGCAGAGGGCAGGAACCAGTTTCTGTTTTTTTTCTAATAGCAATCTGCTCGTCCTTTCAAAAATATTCAACTTTGCTTATGTGGGGGTAAGTCAATATGGCTTTCTCCAGTGAGATGGAAGAGAAATTATATAAATGCTAGAGATGTGCACAGACTTTTTTTTTCCATTTCATTTCATTTTTTTTTTTGAAACCCCCCCCCCCAAACAAATAAAACAGACAAACAAACAAAATTAAAACAATGTTGAGTCTGCAGCCAAAAAAAAAAAACAAAACAACAACTCCCGGGCTACCCCCCTTTCCTCTCCTCTACCCCTGGACCCTGTAGTTGAAAGTGTCTTCATGGGATAGGAGCATTCCCCAGTTGCTCCTGCCTCACTACTGCCCCTAATGGAAATGGTGCTGGCAGACCGAGGCCGGAGCCATTGGTCACCAAACAACATAGTGCCAGTCAGGCTCAGGATGGTGCCATTGAGTGTCGTAAATATTAATGCAACCAGCCTCAGTCTGCCGGCGCCATTTCCACTAGCGGCAATGGTGGGGCAGGAGTGGCCAGGGATTGCACCTGCCTCATAAATTACATTTTTTGCATTTTCCTTTTGTTTCTTTTTTAAAACGAATCGAAATGAAATGAGGAAATTTTGTTACCATTTTCCACTTCCCTTCAAATGAATGCACATTCCTAATAAATACCCTTAACCTCTGCGTGTATATTCATGTTTCATAAGAGGCTACATTTTACCAGAACATTCTAAACTTTTTTCATTCTGTTTTCTAGGTGCTTGACAAAGGACTTTCCAACTTAGGACATTTAGCTCATCCTAGTCCAATTGAGGGTCTCTGTATGAAATAAAGGGTTGTTTTTTTTTGGCAAGAGTTAATGCTCCACCTCAAGATGCCGATGCACTGATGTAAGCATTTCAAATAAACCTCCACAGAAGTGCCCAGATTAACTGGGTTGTCAGGATCTTTCTCTCTCTCTCTCTCTCTCTCTAACCCCCTTTTCCACTTCACTGGGCTGAGCTTTTGACACACTGAAAACGCATCATTTAAAATTAATTAAAGCTTCTTAGTTTGCACCAGATCTCAGTACTACTGGGTACTGGCTCTGTTTCTCACTCTTCATTGTATGTGTAGGTTCAGCTGCACACGTTTTTGCGCTGCCTTAATAAACAGCAAAATTGTTTGCAGAATAATGACATAAGTGAAATGGTAGTGATTGCTATACAACTGAAGTATTCTGAAGTGCACGCTAAGACTTTGAGCTTTTCAATAGTTTTATGGTTTTCTAGGTGGGTAATTTTTTTTTTTTTTTTTTTTATTTACGGTGTATCTGTAGTCGATGTATTTTGTAAAACCTTTTAGATCCAATTGCTTGCTAAGCAACAAAAAGAAAGAAGCAATACACCACGAGTACTTTATTCTCCAGTCTAATGACTTCAATCATGTTAAGAATAATTTCTTAAATAGCAGGGAGCTGGGGATTTGGTTTATTTATTTATTCATTACTGCTTTCACATTGCTATGTTTGCCGATCTGATAAAAACAATAAAATGAGCTCAACTTAGCAAATGGAAGCTCAGCTTACACCAGGAACACTTTCATAGATACAGCATGCACGAGACGGTTTAAAATATTATTTAGGAGTTACACAAACTGATGACTCATTAAAAATAAAAAAATCGGGTTAAACAGTACCAAGAGCAAAGATTCCTAATGTGTGACATTATCTGTTGGAATTGTTTTAAAATACATAAACATCTGATGCTATTGACCCCCTCCCCACCCCACACACACACACACACTTGCAACAATCTACAGAAATACAAATATTTTATGTTTGGAAGGGATATTCCCAGGGCCGGCGCGTCCCAATAGGCAAACTAGGGTGCCAGCAAAGAGCAGCCACCGCGAGCAGAGCCCATTCCCCTCACGGCCGAGAGAAGCAGAGACTTGGCGGGCCACGAGCGGGGAACTCTGTGTGTGTGTCTATGTGTGTTAGTAAGAGGGATTATTTGTGTACGAGATAGCAGTGGTGTTGGTGAGAGGAGAGAAGGAGGGAGCCGGTGTAAGGGTGCCTGTGTGAACGAGACAAGGAACCTAAGGGGCAGATTTTAAAAGCCCTACGCACACCCAGCCTATTTTGCATAGGCCCGGCGACGCGCGCATGTCCCGGGGCTTGAAAAAAGGGGCGGGGAGTGGGCGGAGCAGGGGCATGGCCAGAGGCCTCCGTAGGGCCACTAGGCTGGGGGATTGTGCAACCTATGTCTGCCCAGAGGCAGGCGCAACCTGTAAAACAAAGGTTAAGGGGGGGGGGGTTTAGGTAGGGCTGGGGGCGCGGGTTAGGTAGGGGAAGGGAGGGGAAGGTGGGGGGGGTGGAGGGAACTGGGAAAGCCATCGGGGCTCCCCTAGGGCTGGGCGTGTGCAAGGTGCACTAGTGTGCACCCCATTTGCTCGTGCCCACCCCGGATTTTATAACATGCATGCGGCTGCGCACACGTTATAAAATCGGGCGTACGTTTGTGCGCGCCGGGTTGCGCGCACAAATGTACGCCCGCATGTACCTCTTAAAATCCGGCCCTAAGTGTGTGTAGGTGAATAAGGTCAGAGCCGGAGCCTGGACTGGGGGGGGCAGCAAGGCAGAAGGTTTGCCTAGGGCGCCTAATACCCTTGCACCGGCCCTGGATATTGCGTCCAAAAGAGCAATTTCTTTGATCATTAGTTAAATCACAATTTTTAAATTAGGATTCATCAGGCAAGGTGACGTATACAGAAGAGTAGGATGATCCTTGACTGCAGAGCAAGGGAGAGAAACTAGCAAAAGTTAATGAAGAAAATACACTTTTTTTTTTTAAAGTAGGGTCATATGTACAGCCATCCCCCATCACTGTCTCACTCATGACTCAGCAGATCTAAGAGATGCCCGAGGCCATAGAACAAGCCTGATACATCGTTACTCACACAGGAACACCTGCACACCATCATGAAAGGCTGCTCAGAGTCTCTGTGATTTTAGGCCTAGCGCTCAAATATGCACTAAGCCTTAAAAGCTGATTTCTGAACTGGTTTAGGGTGTCTGTGCTACTGTCGTCCAACCTACATTGGCTCAAGTGAAGAGAGACAGAGGCACAGGGGATTGAGAGCTGGGGCCACAGGAGGAAGGAGGAGATAAAGGTAGGGAGGGGAGAGGTAGGAGCAGGAAGCGTGATGGGGAGAGATGAAAGAGCAGTAGTGACGGGATGAGGGCAGGAGCAAGGGGGCAATTGAAATCACAGGATGAGTGACTGGGGAGGGAAAAGGGGGGGGGCCCAAGAAGGAGCAGAGGATGGAGTGCAAGGGGCAATGGGGAAGGATGGGGCAATGGGGGAGAAGTAGGAGAAGGATGGGGCAATGGAAAAGGAAAGAGCAGGAGAGGTGATGAGAAGAGAGGTAGTTGCCGGAGGAAATGAAGGAACAGAGGGGGTATAAGAAGGGCCATGGGGAAGATGAAGAAGCCAGAGACACAATGAAGGAGCAGGAGGGGCCCATAGGGCAAAAGATGTGAGCAGGAAGGGCCCATCCATGGAGAGAGGAGGACGGCATCTAGAGAGTCAGGGGTCAGTAGTCGTGACCAAACAGGATGGCGAGTGCTGGGCAAAGGGCGTTGTGTGGCAGGATGCTGCAGGGGAGGCTGGGGGAGGAAGACGTCATCTTCCCCTGTGCAGCCCAGGAGTGTGAGCAAAGAGGAGGGATTTTCCAGCACCTCCGCTATAAGAGTTACTACATTGTCTGTAGGGGTAACATGGAATAGCAACACACACCAGGCGCATGGACCCAAAAAGCACCTTGTTCTCAAGACTGACTATGTCCCATAGTACCTACCATGCCTTGGAGGACATTATTGCTATTCTAATCTAGAAAGTGGGTGAAGAAATAATGTAGAAAAGCAGTCTTTTAATACCATAGACTTATGCCAAGAAAAAATGGTGCAAAGTCAGCGATGTGGATTAAAAGTACTTAGAATAGCTGTAGGCATTTTTGTTTTATTTTGTAGGCTTCTTTAGCAGGCACTGTTTTTTCTCCCTTTCTGTTTAGTTCCTTCTGTTTGTTTACTGAGCCTGTGTCCCAGCTTTGGAGCCTCTTGTGTCACACACTCCCTCTCCCTCTCCCCCTGCCCCCCCCCCCCCCCTTTTTTCCTGCTGGCTCTAGGCTGCTTCTCTGTTTCTTTCTCTTTCTGCTTGCTCTGTTATTTTATGTTCACTCCCTCCCCTCCCCCCCCCCCCCTACCTGAGTTTATTTCCTGTCTGGTTCCGCCTTTTTGGTACCCGATCCACTTCTTAGCAAGGGGCGAGCTGTACAGCAAAAACAACCAAAATTGCTCACATTTATTATGTAGAAATGAGTGTCGACAAATTTAATTTATTTATGTATTTATTTATTTATTTAGGATCTTTTCTACACCGTCGTTAAGATGGATACCGTCACAACGGTTTACAGCAAGGCACATAAAAGTAATGGTGCTAAAATATATCAGTTTACACAGGTGCCATAAAGGTTCGGTAGCAAGGTTTGTAATCGATATTAATTGGTAAATGTGACAAATCATGCCCAAATCTCTCTGTATCAGTTTTGAGTACAAAACTAGCTTTATAATTGTAACTTATCCTTTACTGATAACACAGCAGCCAAATGACTTTATGATAATTAAGTTGTAGGTGATACCTTCTGATGGGACTGACAATTGCCTTTGCAACTTGTTTTTCGGGAGCTATGCAGCCTTCATCAGGTAGTGAGGAATGCAGCTGCCCTGGGTGAAAATCATACAGAAGCAGTTGGCATGAAGCTGGCAGCATATAGCAGGAAGTCACTAGGGATGTATATTTATTCTGTAACAAAATGAGAAATGCAATATGTATTTATATATTTAGCTTACACCTTTTCATTTGTAGATCAAGGCGAGTTACGTTCAGGTCCTGTAAGTGTTTCCCCTTTCCCCAGGGGGTTTACAATCTAAGGGGATCATTTTCTAAGCCGCAGTTATTTCCCCCAGGAGGGAAATACAGTGGGGTATATTGAGCAGCAGTACCGAGTACCGCAGTTTGGAAAATACCACGGGTTAGTATCCCCCTGAAAATGCCCTGCGATGGCATCCCCATGTCTAGGGCTGCCATCTTCTTAAAGGGTCCCAGCGACCCAAATAACCCCCCCCCCCCCAGTACAGGCTAAACCCCGGAGGGGTCTCTCTAGATCCTCCTGCCTTACCTACCCTCGCCACCACCACCCCAAGAGGAGGCCAAAGTAAAAAATATATATAAATAGTAAAAGTCAGAGCCAGACCCCTCCCCTTTTGTAACTTCCCCCCCCCCCCCCCCCCCACGAGCTTGCCCACTCCCTGGTTCTTACTGAAACCTCCCTGGTGGCCCAGTGAGGGCCCAGTGTCCCCCTATATTTCCGGACCTGGCGCTGCCATTTTTCAAAATCATGCAGCTGACCGAGGTCCTACTATTGCCCCTATTGCTCTACTCCTTAGCTCTATTTCCTGTACTATTTAGGGAAACAATCATTTCCAGGGAGTGCGAGAAACTGGAGCAGCCGGATATGTTCTGTAACGCCGCATCCCACCCTTTCTGAAGTGAAAGACCCCAATTTGGGCTGTCATTAGTAAGGAAGTTTGCATTTATTGAAATGGAAGTTCTGCCCAACTGAACCCTTCATTTGGATTGAATTAATAGCTTAAGTTTTAAAGGCGTAGAGCTACACCTGGTGATGGCGTTCCCATTGGCAAAACTAGGTCTGAGCTCTGACAACATTATTGCAGGTAGTTATCAAGGTGGGTGTGACCTACTGTCAGCCAATCAGGATATAGGTTTTTTTTTACCCAACAAAAATAATTTCCATTGGCAGAAAATACAAGTACCCCTTTTCTTTCAGTAAGATCCTTCTAGTAGCACTGTATCTGTGTTGCTGATTTCAGGTATTGGTAGGGGTTTACAATTACAGTTAAGCTGGGGCAACATGCAACTGATTTGTTTATAACTCCTTGGAAGGTGCCCATCCCACCGGCTCAACACATTTTTCTCCTGCCACCATGGAATGGCACAGGCAAATAATTTCAAGAAAAACATTGTCCTAGTAACTTCTCTTTTTCTCTCATTCAGAATAGAATCGACAAGAGAGTAATCCCTTGTTGAGAGGGTTTTTTTTTCTTTTTTTTCAGATGAAAGAGTATGAACATTTGTTTCCCTTGTTTTCCTAAACAAGTCTTTGAAAAACATCAATTCATCTCTTGGGCTTTAGGAAGTTTACTGATCCTATCGGATTAATAGCACGCAGTCACATTCAAAGGAAGGCACTGATGCTTCTTGAGGATTGTTTCCATTCTTCCGACACCAGCCACCCTGCTTGTCCTTAGTGTATGTTTGATTAAATAACCAGCTATTTCTGCATTTACAGGCACTGTTGGTTTTAAGTTATTTAGAGGGAAAACCAGCATTTTCACCCTAAACTGTGACAAGATTAGGGGAGTTTCAGCACCTCAGGTAAGATGTTTAGTACCCAAATAGCAGCATTCTACACATGGTACCGATTCCTCGTGGTTTCAGAATCGCGTGTCAGAATTAAGCCTCTCTTGGGCTTTCTAGTGATTAACAATGTAAAATATGCTTCAAAACTAGGAGACAAATATACAAAAGTACGCTGCATTTCGCAAAGTTTTCTTTGCAACTAAAAATGACCAACATGTGCTCCTAAGTTGGGTTGTTTAGGAGCTTAAGTTTCCCCTTTTTATACGCAAAGCAGACTTTGCAAATTTTTTTTGGCTTGCACGTGGAAACGTACTCCTGCGAAATTTCATGCTCGTTAGTTATCTGCTGCAGTGCAAAATCATGCAAAGCAGGTTTGCAGTATTACAATATGTATGAGAAGGCCCTCACAGGCTGTTTTTCAGCAAAGAAGATAACTATAGCTCAAACAGGTATAGTTAATCCTTTCTGCGAAGTTGTCCATAGGAAGCTTCTGCGTATAAGTTTTCCACTAGATTTATTTGCATACAAGTCCCAGTCAAAAACGTACATGCAGAAATTGAAACTTATGCTTGAAAATTGGTGCAACTTTAGTTTATCAGCTTTTAAGCCTGCATGAAAAGTGTAATCTTTATTTTGTAAACTGTTATTTATGCAATAAATCACCACTTATGCCAAATTGTTTCTGTGGCTATAATTCTCTGAATATTTTAGATAAGTCCTAGTAAAAAGTTACTCAAAATCTATGAACTGGTACTAATATCCTTCCTTCGACTTGCAAAAAAAAAAAAAAGTTGGTTTTGTGAATGATTATTGTGCTATTTTATTTTTTCAAGCCCTTACTTTGGTTTGCCAATTCTGGATCATTTCTCTTCAAAAGAACCTGTATTAGGAAGGAAAGAATTTCTCCTGCACAGGGCAGAAAATCTCAGAGAAGGATTTTCCAGTTCTGATTGTGTGTCTGTATTTATTTATGTGTACACTAAAGCTAAAAGGCGGGGCAGGACCATGGAGAAGTTCGTGACCTGTCTGCCTTGCCCGTGTCAGGGATCGGCTACGTTTTAGCAGTTATTCACCAACTTGCATTTATATGAAGTAGATGACACTCCATACGTGCCTACAGTTTTGTCCTCTTGCTTCAACCAACATTGCAATTCTGCAGAGATCCAGGGAGTATCCAATCAGTCACACAAGTGCCTTCAGAATGAATTGTTTTGTTTATTTTCTTGTTTCTTTTTGGTTAAAATTGAATGTAAGGTCTGAATCATGAGCTGAAAATAGTGCCTTCTTGGCCTTTTGACTGAGACTGAAAACCTGCATAAAATGGGGGAAGGGGGAGTGAGTAGGTGGTGGTGGTGGTTAAATCCCTATTACCCTATAGCAACTGGGAAATGGGACCCTGGCCAGACTGGGAGGATTTAAAAGAGTAAATTTACTTTGCTGCTTTCTGGAGCTGTGTAGCTCCAGTGATGTCAATGGGAGCTCCTCTTGCACATCCTACAACCTCTCATGGACTCATTCTCTTTCACTCATCCCTTGCCTCTTCTGGTAGCTAATTCCACCCATCCTCTTTTCCTTTCTCCCAAGTATTCCCCTTTATCCTTTCTATATAGCTCTTTTCCAGATGGCGCCTCTTACTTTATGTCCTTCCCATGATGTCACCAGCTACATGGCACTTTCTCCATTATGGGCTGGAGATCATTCATCTCTAAGCAAATAGAAATTTGTGTGTTAAAATGTACTTCCTCTTTAATTTGACCTACTGTATTTAATAAGAGTTATTAATTGCTATTTTATTTTACTGTGGCATGACTTTTTTTTTCCTTTTGGTATAATAATTTTTGGCTTTAATTTACCAGTTGCACTGTGGCTCCTTTTATTTTCCTTACTGTTGAACACATGATAACATGGGCGGCATTGCTGAAAGACAGTATTCACAGAAGAACTGTTGCACTTGGAGGTGGACCCTTGTTCTGGAGCAGTGTTGGTAGGCTCCCTGGTTGGACCCAGGAAGCACCTGCCACCAGGAGGCGGAGCACAGGAGGAGACAGAGGCTAGTTGGAGCTTCACCACTGGAAGGCCACAGTCCCACTGGGTGCAGCGCTTGGGGAACCGGGTCGCTTGGACTTAGGTGAGCCTCGCAGGGTCTCCCAGAAAGGAAGTTCAATGGTGTGCCCACCAGGATCAAGGGTGCACGGTCAATGTCAAGGCTAGAGGTCTGAGGGACCAGAGAAGGCCAGAACAGTGTCTGTGATGATAAGACTAGGAGCAAGGCCAGAATCAAGGAAGCAAGGTCAGTAGTAGCAGAGGTCATGTTCCAAAAGTCAGTCCGAGAGTTGTCAGCCAAAGCAGAGGTCAGGTTCCAGAGGTCAGACATGGTCGAGTAGACAGACAAGGGTCAGTATCCGGGCAGCGATCAACATAGTCAAGAACAGGCAGAGGTCAGTACCAGAGAGTCAGTCCAAGAGGTACTACCTGGGGGAACGTAGGAACAGACAGACGCTGGAACAGACAGACGCTGGAACAGAAGGACGCTGGAACAGGACTGGAACAAGCGATGAGACACGGAGGCAAACTAGTACACACACGGTGTCGACCCGATTGCCAAAGCAGGGAAGTGCAGGCAGGTACTTCCTTTAGTAGTGTGTTCAATCAGGGCGCGCTGCGGAACTAGGACCCTCCCCTGGCCCATTAAGGGACCGGTCGGTCCGTGCGCACGTGCCTAGGGGTGGGGCTGATGCCACGGAGGAGCCCCGCCGTGAGGCCTGGTGTGCTGAGGAAGGCCTGGCGACCGCTGCTGCGGGACATCAAGGCCTGCAGGAGCTTGCGGCTGCTGCTGGGGAGGCCAACCTGGGACCTGCAGAGGAGTTGTAGAGATGAGCAGGCCCATGCGCGGGCCGAGTGCGGATGGGGCGCGCAACAGTACCCCCCCCCCCTTCTAGGCCTCCCTCTATTCGAGCAAGGTTTCTCAGGGTGAGCCCTGTGGAAGGCCCTGAGGAGCTCCTTGTCCAGAATATTATGGGATGGCTCCCATGAATTCTCCTCAGCCCCGTAGCCCTCCCAGGCTAAGAGATATTCCCATTGGCCTTGACGCCGATGGACATTGAGTACTTCTCTTACCTGGAGGGAGGAGTCTGGTTCTGTGGAGATCTGAGGAGGCGAGGGATCTCTGTGAGAGGGCCAGGAGAGGACTAGCAGCTTCAGCAGGGAGACGTGAAAGGTATTGTGAATACCCATGGCAAGTGGCAATTACAGCTGATAAGAAACTGCTCCCACTCTTTGGAGGACCGGGAATGGACCAATGTACTTGGGTGCCAGACGATGCGAAGGGAGTCGCAGCCTTATGTGTCGGATGCTTAGCCACACATTCTGGCCAGGTTGGAAGAGTGGAGCGGGATGTCTGTGGGCATCTGAAGTGCGCTTGGAACGTTTGACGGCCTGGTTGAGCCATTCCTTCACTTGGTTCCACACATGACAAATGGTGTGAGCCATGAATTGAGCAGCTGGTGATGGAACAGAGAGGGGTACTGGCAGTGGTAAAAGTGGCTGTCAGCCATACACCACAGAGAATGGAGATACTTTGTTGGCTGCAGGGATATGGGTATTATGCGACAACTCGGCCCAGGGCAGCAGGTCGGACCAATTATTCTGTTGATCATTCACATATGAATGGAGGAAGGTCTTCAGGGTCCAATTGGTTCTTTCTGCTTGGCCGTTGGTCTAGGGGTGATAGGCCGACGTGAAATGCAGTGTGATGTCGAATTTCTTACATAAAGAGCGCCAGTACCTTGCAGCGAACTGTGGTCCTTGGTCAGATATGATTTCTTTTGGAAGGCCGTGGGGTCGAAAGACATGCTTCAGGAATAGTTTGGCCAGTTCTGGGGCCGATAGAAGGCTTCACAGAGGGATGAAATGACCCAGTTTAGAAAAGGGGTCAATGATGACCCATATCACGGTGTTGTTTTGAGATGGTGGTAGGTCCGTGATGAAGTCTGTCAAAATTTTTGACCAGGGTTCGGTGGGAGCTGGAAGCGGTTGGAGAATGCCCCATGGTCGCCCCCTTGGAGGTTTCTGTTGGGCACAGATGGGGCATGAAACAACATAGTTGTGGGAGGACTTCACCATACTGGGCCACCAGTAAAAGCTCCGTAACATCTCGTGGGTACTCGTACGGCCCGGATGTCCTGCCGACTTTGAATCATGGGCCCAGTGGAGTACATGCTTACGTAATCGGCGGGGGATGACGGTCTTTCCGGCGGGTACCATGGTGATCACCACGAGAGCTACACAGGCTGGATCGAAAATGTGTCATGGGACATCTGGAATGTCTTGTGGTTCAAAGGACATGGAAAGCACGTCAGCCCAGAGATTTTTTGAGGCCATCGGTAGCGCAGTTCAAAATTAAATCATTCGAAAAACAGCGCCCATCAGGCTTGCCTCGGATTCAAGAGTTGTGCTTCTTTTAAGTGTTCGAGATTTTTATGATCATTGAAAATGGTAAATTTGTGTTGCACCCCTTCCAGCCATGGGCGTCACTCTTGGAGGGCCAACTTGATGGCCAGGAGTTCCCGATCTCCGACTGTATAGTTCTGTTCTGTAGGTGAGAATTTGTGCGAATAAAATGAGCATGGTATCAATGTACCCTTGGGGGAAAATTGGCTTAGTACTGCTCCAGCTCTGATAGTAGATGCATCGACTTTTACGACGAATGGATATCTTGGGTCTGGGTGTCACAGGCATGGGCCAGAGCAGAAGGCCTCTTTCAGTGCGTGAAAGGTGGCTTGCGCTTTGGGAGTCCAAACACAGGTGTTAGCCCCTTTTTTTGTCATGGCAGTGAGTGGAGCGGCTGAGGTAGAATAATTGGCAATAAAACTTCTATAATAGTTTGTGAAGCTGAGGAATCATTGCAAGGCACAGAGGCCAACTGGCTGGGGCCAGTCACGAATGCCTTGCAGCTTTTCTGGATCTATAGAAAATGCTCGATCGGAGATGATATACCCTAGGAAGGGCAGGTGGTTTTGCTCAAAGATGCATTTTTCCCGTTTGGCGTAGAGGTGGTTCTCTCTCAGGCGTTGAAGTATGGTCTTGACATGAGCACAATGTGACTCTAGATCCTTTGAGAAGATCAAGATGTCGTCCAGGTATACGACCACAAAGGAATATAGGAGATCTCGGAGAATTTCATTCATGAGATGTTGAAAGACGGCGGGGGCGTTAAGAGGCCGAAAGGCATCACGATGTACTCATAGTGACCATACCTAGTGTTGAGCGCAGTCTTCCAAATATCTTCCAGTTGGATGTGCACAAGATTGTACGCTCCCCGTAGATCCAACTTCGTGAAGATCCGAGCCCCTTGGAGGCAGTCAAACAGCTCGCTGATGAGAGGCAACAGATACCAATTCTTTCGGGTTATGGCGTTAAGCCCTCTATAATCAATGCAAGGGTGGAATCCTCCTCCTTTTCTTAATGAAGAAGAAACCCACCCCTGCAGGAGAGTTGTAGGGTCTAATGAACCCTTTGTATTTCACTTGGATGCAGCTCCATCACTGCTCTCTACATTAATGGTGGGGGTGGAAGGGAAATAGAACCAAAGAGCTAAGAGAAACAGATAAGTATGAGAAAAAAAAATGTGTGAAGCTTGCTGGGCAAACTGGATGGGCCGTTTGGTCTTCTTCTGCCGTCATTTCTATGTTTCTATGTTTCTAGATTTTCTTTAATATACTCAGTCATGGCTAAGGGCCAACGACTATGAGTAGCATCAGAGCTGTAGCTAGGCCATGTGGCACCTTATGGCCAGGTGAAAAAGAGAGCCCTTGTCCTGAGCAAACACACGACACCACAAGCTGGAAGACTGAGCTTTATTTTCACCCAGCAGTTTCCTTTGGCTCCTTTGGGCTTCCAACTCATTCAGAAACAGTAGAGAGATTCACCACTCCCAGGGATCTTTTTTTCACCTAAAATTTCTTTAATCCAGTCATTGCACACATGGACGCATGCACGCGCCTTTAAAAATGTACCCCTAAGTGAGCACATGAGCAACAGAACAGCAGCAGAATGTATGTATCTGAGAGAGTATATACCAGGGAGCTCGAGGGTATATGCATGCCAATAATTTCCTTAATCTGAAAATCTGTGGGCCAGCGAGAATGTTAATCTGTGTGTCAGTGTGCATGTGCCAATAAAGTTTCTCAATCTTGAAATCTGTCTGCATGACTGAGCATGTGTCTGTCCCTCTGTCGGTGTACATACGCTAATAAAGTTTCCTCAGTTGTGTGACTGAGCTTGTGTGTATGTGGTAATAGAAAGAGTGTATGGCTGGCAGTGTGGTTGCCTCATTGCTGGGCAATTAGTTCAAGAGCTGATTATTTGGCAAGAGAGTTTAATAGCAGGCCAGGAATACAGGATATATATGAAATATGGAACCAGACTTTTGGGAGAGGGGGCCCAACTATTTGCATGGATGGGAGACTGCAGTTCACTCTGGTCTAAGGTGTGCTTTACCTTTTGGTTATTTAGGAAACATGGACTATAATTTGGAGATTTTTGGCTCAATTCTTGCCAGTAGAGGTGTACCTGCTCCAGGTCACATGATGCAGCTTTAAAGGGTCAGCTTGGCATGGTTTTGGAGCTGTTTAAGCATGTGCTGCAGGAAAAATGCACAAGGGAGTCAGACAGATACCTTGTGGACCAGCTTCGAAAACCCCCCAGATGATATTTTCCTACAATCTGCCCTGGTTGGCTCCAGCCCCTAGACCTTCACTTTTTTACACATGGCATGCGTATTTTGACTTTTATAAAATATGGATACTCAAGTAGATGCTACTTATACGTATATACACTAAATTTTACATGCAAATGTTTTGAAAAGTTACCCCATATTTTTTAAAATCAGAAGAATGTATGGAAATCCAAACTGTACTCCTACTCTGCCTCCCATAATGCCTCATTTTTGCATGCCCAAAAGTATTCATGAAATGGAGGTACAAGCATTCATTTTGCATGCAAATATTGGCAGATTTTTTAACAAGCCATTGACTTTGAAAATTCAGCCCTCTAAGGCTTATTTCTGACATTGCATGCTGTATTATTTGCAATATTATAAAACACATTCTATCTCTTTTTACTCCGTTAACAAGTTTGATATAACTAATGTTGTCATACATATTTTGCCTACTTTGAAGCCCTTTTCCCTCATGTAGAGGCATTGTTTCTACACTTACAATAAATTGCGTCTGGGATTGTATTACCAAAAGATGCATGCTTTAAAATTTCAGATTTATGTAAGTCCTGGAAAGAAATTGGTGCCTATGAGAAAAATATGAAAAACGCTTCCAATATAGCATGCACACTCTGATTAACTTATGTCTTCTGGCATTTGGAGCCCCACTGCACCAACTGTAGGGACTGCCAATCGAACTGGGATTTGTGGACCTGGAGCAAGGGCAACCCCAGGATAACAGGATGTATGGAATGTTTCAACACATAGAAGGACATCTCCTCCTCATGGAAAGTGCCCACGATAAGACGGATAGCCACTGTTCGATGGGTGATGAGCCCTGGAGGAGGTTCTCCTTGAATGGAGGCGATACGAAGACTCACATCTAATGGCTGAAGAGGAATGTTCAGAAGCTTGACAATGTTATGCATGATGAAGCTGCTCCTTCGCCACCACTTGCTCCGGTATCGACAAGAGCAGTGGTGGCGAAGGAATGGGCCTCGATGCCCAGAGAGACGGGAAGCAGGAGTTGGGGGCTGGTGACAGTAGCGCCTAAGCTCGGGACCCTGCCAGGCTCAGGCATTGCAGTTTTCCGGAAGGACCGGACAGAACTGCCAAGTATGTCCGGAAGTGCCACAGTAAAAGCAAAGGCTCTCCTTCCTGCACTGGAGATGTTCGTTCGGAGACAGTCGCTCATGGTTCACCTCCATAAGTTCCACCACGGAAGAGGACAGTGGTGCTGGAGTCTTAGCAGGAGAACTTAGGACACACGTGGGACGTGGTGTAGGAGAGCGGGAGGCCTTTACTTCTAGGCGCATTTGCCGGAGATGAAGATTGAGCTTCTCAGTGAGGGAAATCAGGTTCTCTAGAGACGTGGGAGTTTCACGGACAGAGTTCATCTTTGAGAGTGCTGGAGAGTCCATCTAGGAAGATGGCTTGCAGACAATCTTCTTGCCACCCGAGCTCAGTAGCTAGGGTCCTGAACTCCACCGTATGCTCAGAGAGGGTCCGTGACCCTTGACGGAGGTGGAGTAGACTATGGCTGGCTATAGCCTGGCAGCCTGGTCTCCGAAGGTCTGCTTGAAGAGAACAACAAACTAGGATAACTCGGAAAGTATGGAATCAGAGCGTTCCCATAAGGGAGAGGCCCATGTCAGAGCCTTCCCTTCCAGGCGGGAAAGGATGAAGGTTACTTTAGTAGTTTCCTTCAGGAACAAGGAGGGTTGCAGTGCAAATTGCATGAAGCACTGATTGAGGAAGCCACGACAGGAGCATGGGTCCCCATTGTATCGAGGAGGTGCAGGGAGTGCCAATGATGCTTTGGGCAGCATAGAGGCCGATAGGCCCACGGGATTGGCCAGAGCGATATCTCGCAGCTGGGAACAAAGCTCTTCCACCGAAGAGGCTAGCGCTTCCAAAGCTTGATGATGTCCTTTGACTGTAGTGGCCAAACCCGGTAGGGCCCTGGAGGCGGAAAACTCTGAAGTCCATGGCCTTGGCAACCTGTTGCGCTCGGGGGGTGGATCCTTGTTCTGGAGCAGTGGAGAACAGCTCCCTGGTAGGGACCAGGAAGCACCTGTCCCCAGGGGTGGAGCACTGGAAGAGATAGAGGCTAGGATGAGCTTCACCACTGGAAGCCTGAGGTCCCTCCGGGAGGAGCCCGTAGGGACCCGGGCCGCTTGGATTTAGGTGGGCCTCGCAGGGTCTCCTGGAGATGTAGTAGACAGGCGTGCCTACAAACAGCAGGGGAGCGTGGTCGGACTTGAGATTGTAGGTCTGATGGAGCAAGGAAGACCAGAACAGCATAGGCGATGACAAGGCAAGGGACAGAGCCAGAATCAGGAGGCGTGGTCAATCAGGCTGAGGTCAGAATCTGGGGGTCAGTCTGAGGAGTAGTCAACGAGACAGAGGTCAGGTTCCGGAGGTCAGATGAGGTCACAAGGCAGACAGAGGTCAGGAGGCAGGCAGTAGACAGAGATGTCAAGGAACAGGCTGAGGGTACTACCTGGAGGACGGACGGACAGACGCAGGAACAGAGGGACGCTGGAACAGTAGGATGCAGAAACAAGGCTGGAACAGTAGGATCCTGGAACAAGACTGGAACAAGACTTAGAACGCAGAGACAATCTAGCATACAATACAATGCCGACCCGATTGCCAAGGCAAGGAAGTGCAGGCAGCGACGTCCTTAAGTAGTTCCTTCAATCAGGGCACACCACAGTTAGGACCCGCCCCTGGCCTTACAAGAGACCGGCGGTCTGCAGGAGCGTGCGTAGGGGCGTGGCCAACGCCACGGAAGACGCTGAACTCCGGCGTGAGGCCTGGTGCGCAGTGGAAGGCCCGGTGACCGCTGCCTGGACGAGCTCATGGCTGCCGCTGGGGAGGCCAACCCAGGACTTGCAGAGGAGCCAGAGAGGTGACCAGGCCCGTGCGCGGGCCAGATGCGGACGGGGCGCGTAACAAAAAGGTAGCGGAGTTTAATTGAAGATAGGGACCACATCGTCTTATTAGGTAAATCTGAGAAAAGTTTAATCTGTGCCCCTAAAACAATCTATTTAAGAAAAGCAGGAAATGTGGTGGGTGCATGAGGTGGTGTGTGGGAGGGAATTTATTAGCATGTATTAGTTTTTGGATCAAGGCAAAGTATTAAAGTCTTATCCCTCAGTCTACCAAAATTAATAATTTGATAATTCTCTCCACAAGCTGTCATGTACTCCAAGCAACAGATGTGTTAAGAACACCTTCCATTCCCAGAGGTGACTGCATGCATGCTTTCAAAATACCATGCAAAGGATATTGGAATTCTGTTTGAATGAAGGCGCTTTAAAAGCAAATTTTTTCCTACAAAGCAGAAATAGAAACTATATTTGGAATAATATAACCTTAGTAGCAAATTGGAAGCCGGTTCGTTTTAGCTCTTTGTTGCTCTTATATTGATCCTGCACAAGTAGCTGTACAGACAGGCTCACAACATGTTAAGAGACAGCAGAATAAAATTCTATTTTTCACCTTGCAAAGACTACCCATGCCTAGCAGGCAACCTTGGATTAACCATTATGCAGAATAAGTATATGCAGAGGGCACTGAGGGAAGGGCAGGGGACACCACAGACTGCCTCCTAGTTATAAGTAAATAATTTGCTTATAATACTTACTGCTATTTAGTGTTAAAAAAATACTTTTTTTTTTTAAAGTTTACATTTAATATAGTCGTGGGGTCTGGCCTGGAAGAAAACCTGCATTTTTAATCTCTTATTTCACCTCACCTTCAGCACATACCGAGTCTTAATGTCTTGTTAGTTAATCAATGGAAGGCCCAAGGGGGCACCATTGTAGGGCTGTGCTTGGGGCATCCGTTGGTCTTATTCCGGCCCAGGTCACAAATTTTGTAACATATCCATTGAAAGAAATGGTCAAGGAAAGATGACAGATTTCCATTCCCTGTAAGCTCTCTCTCTGCTTCACAGTTTGCAGTGTAACATGGTGTCAGGCTATGTCTTACATAGCAAAGTATGGTCTTAGTTACAAAGGGCTATTTCCCATTTTTTGCCAATGGAAAAAAATATATTTATTGAGTAAGGCCTGAAGGGTTTTAATAAAGAAAAGAAATGGTGGCTGTTTAATTCGAGACAAACTTAAGAACAGAGGTTGGCCAGCACTGAGAAGTGGAAGCACTGTGTGTAGACAGTTCTGAATCTTTTCAGGACAATGGCCAAGATCAGATCCTTAATTAATCCTTTTGGTTCAACCTGTTCTCTTTAAGTGTATTGTGTATACAATCAATTAAGCATTTTTATTAGAAATTAATTTACTCTGGATGCAATGTCCATTGTGTTAAGTAAAGCACTAAAATATGTTTACTTTTAACATAGGCCTCCACTGACCTCTGAAAATATGAAGATGTTTCCCTAATGTTACCGTACCAATATGTTTGCAAACTTAATATACCAAGACAAAAGGTGAATATTTTGTTCATTAAAGCTTGTCAAGAGGAAACTATCTTTCCAATCTGACTAAAAACCGAGCAATTCTAGAGAATACCATTTAAGGTAATTCTCTGCCTTTAGTGGGGTCCTCTTATCCATTAAAACTGAAGGAAAAAGAGAGCTCAGGAGTGCAATGACTGGACCACACCAATCAGACAGTGAGCAAGAGGCTGTCCCACTTACATATAAACCAACTCAGTAACAAAACTGATGCAATTCTTGGAGTTATAATAGGCTGCAGCTTTACTATTAATAAAAATTAATTCAACAAGTACCTCAAGTCATTATAAGTTGCCATAAAATGTGAGTGTGTGTGTGTGTGTGTGGGGGGGGGGGGGGGGTGGTGAGGAGAGAGAGGGATGGAAATTGAGCTTGTTCTCATATCGTGACACCCCTCTTTATCACTGGGTCCAATCAACTCTTCACAAGAAAGCAAACCAGGGGTCCTTTTGGGAGGGGCATACTGGCCAGGCCTCAGCAGGCAACCTGCCCCATGCAGGCCCGGATTTAGGTATAGGCAACATAGGCAACTGCCAAATACCTAAACCTAAGAGGAGCCTCCTTCTAAGAACATAGCTTTAGGGCTATATTCTGGCACAGCTTCAAAAGGCAGCCACCATGGCCCTATGGAAGCAAGATTTCCAGCCCTCCGGGCCATCACACAGCTCCATCGCGAAGCAACTGGTCCATTAATAAACTGGGGCCATAGCAGCCCATACTGCAGATAACCCCAACTGTGCCAGGAAATCCTAAAGGTGAGGCTTATCCTTTTGCAACTACAGTTCCCCCCACAACCCCACTTGGGTGCCCAAAGCCATGTTGTGACATTTCAATAAAAAAAAAAAAAAGCATCAGTGCAGTCACATCATCACAGGGAACTGTCTCATACAAGAAACTGGCTGCCCATACAACAGATGTCAATCTGATGCAAGATTTAACCTGTGACGCGAATAGTGATAAATAGTGGGTGGGCGGGTGGGGTAGAAATACCTGCAGTGGCCAGAAGCAGAGGAGCAAAAAGGTCCGAGGAGTAAGGGAGTGCCCTTAAATATCCGTTTCTCCTTTCCTCCTTTTTGAATGGCTTAATCTGGACCAAGCACTACTCAGAGCACTGGTGGTCAGCATCACTTGTGCAACCCAGCACGCCCTCCCCATGTCACGTGCACTGGCCCGAAGTCACTAGAGTGACCAGCACCCCAACTGCTGAGCAATGCAGTCTGCCCCTCCTGCATGCCAAGGAGCCCACCAGTGCCACATGGCCTGATATTTTGATGCATGGCCCCAAGATTTGTGGAGGAGGGGGCGTCGTGACAGGAGGAGGATGCTCTTCCTCTTTGATTTAAGCTGAAAGGTGGTAAAATAAGTTATAAATGAAAGTAAACTAAACGTAGCCCGGTCTTTACACATGGATGCCTGGTTATTGGCAATGTCTGTGTGCCCTAGGTACTGCCAGCCATTTCATGTTCTAAATCGTCAAAGTCTGTGCATTTCCAGCAGCTCATCTGCTTGCATTTTGCCAGTGGGCACGACATAGGAAAGAGCTAGCCCAGGGGCAATATGGGAACGTCTACAGAAAACAGCGCCAACCCTGTTTCATTGTGGCACTCTTGCATGTGAAATGGTAAGAGGCAACTAGTGGGAAGAATCTGGGGAGTATCAAGTTAAAAAAAACAATAGCATGAAGAATAAACAGATTTGAGACATGCTAATGCACTCCTGCAACCCCATCCTCTTTTCTGGTCTTTCTTTTAAAGGGGAAAAAGGGCTATGATGTTTTTTGTAAATTTCACATTTTCCCCCGCTTTATATGTAATTTCTGTTGAATACAGCATTGCCAGGTAGCATAGGAACCGTCACTGGCTGCAGGCATGTCTCCTCCAAGACTAACCCTCAGCATCAATGAGAAAAGAATCACTGTAACCATTATAATTTGTGGAAATTCTGCTCCATTTACAGATTGTTTGGCCTATTTGTGTTTGTTTGCCATATGTAATAGAATAATGCATTATTACTATGAAAACAGTGATAGAGATGGTTACTCCTGACCCAAATTGTTTTGTCAATGCTGAGGGTCCGGGTTCTAAGGGAATTCAGACCAGTATCAAGCGTTGACATTGAGAAAATGTGAAAGAAATGAAACTGACAGCATGTAGTCTAGATCCAGTTCCCTTTAAATCACGTCAGGTTTTCAGGATATCCCTAATGAATATGCATGAGAAATATCTACATATATCTCATTAGAGATAGCCTGAAAACCCGACTGGCTGGGGGAGCCCGAGTAACAGTTTGAACAACCCTGCTCTAAATTGCTCAGGAGCCTAGTTCCCACTTAGCCAAGATTGTTAATCATTCTTTGAGTTTAGAGGAATTTGCTTCAAGTTTGGAATCTGCTGTTAAACCAGACTTGAAAAAAGGAAATTTGACTCTAGAGAATGTGCAAAATTATCATCCGGTATCCCATGTGCCCTTTTTTGGGAAAATAATTTCAGAAGCGTTTTTGATAGCTTCAGTGATTTGTTGAATCCAGGGGCCTTCTTCACAATGATCAATCTGCTTTCAGAAAAGGGCATAATACTAAACTTGTTCTAAACATGGAAATGAGGGCAGAAAATGCTTGAGTGCCCTGCACCGGGCAAGCCAGCTCGTTGCACACCCGATACAACAAAATCCAATGCCCTTTTCCCTTTTGATCTGTCTTAGATTTGCGAATACACAAAGTCATCCTATGCTCATAAACCCATACGTCTTGAGCTCGCAACCTCGCCCCATATGCACTCACCTTGGATCTGGCCACCAACTCACTGACCATCATGGCTCTGAAAAAAGCCAACGAGAATACTGTTCTAAACAGCACAATCTTATACCGAGACCAGCAAACTGCCGCCACTCACTCAGCTATTCGCAACAGATCTGTATACCTGATGGGTCACCAGTTGTCCCCTTCTTCCACTCTTCCACTCTTCCCCTCCCCCATCCTCCCAACACCCGCTTCACCAAGAAACTGCTGGCCGGATTTCCCCAGCCCCCCCCCACCCAATTTCTGAAAAAAGGAAAAACCCGCTAACTTAGAACGCACAGCCGCCAGCGAATAACCAGATCCTTTAGCCCACAAAATAAACTGGACAACATCATTTTCACGGACCGCCCTTCCTTTTCATCCCAAGTTCTGCAAAAATTGAGACACCACTCCTCTGCCCACCAAGTACGATTTCCAAGTAGCCGGTGCCATGGATTGTTGAATCAAGCTCCACGTGTCCACCTGCCAATGTACCAGAGATGCTCCTGGAATGGCTTTCCGATCAAACTCACCTGTGGCACCAAAACCCTGAAGACGTCCCACTTGAAACGAGAAAGAGCATCAGCAATCTTCAAGTTACCAGGGACATGTCTTGCCATGATAGTTACATTCCAACTCAAACACAGTAATACCAATTCCCTCAATAACACCGAAACTCTTGGACACCTGGCGGACTGCTTGTTGATCACTTGAACGACCCCCAAGTTGTCACACAAGAAAACAACTTTTTTGTTCTGAAGTCTAGTCCCCCAAATGGTTAGCGCCACTACTATAGGAAACAGCTCAAGAAATGTGATATTCCTTGTGATCCCTTCCGCCTTGCAATCCCCAGGCCACCGCTCCGCGCACCATTGCCCCTAAAAGTATACACCAAAACCAATTGCCCCGGCCGTGTCCAAATACAACTCTAAATCCTCATTGGATCCTCCTGTATCATGCGTGCTCCATTGAAAGATTCTAAAAAGCCCTCCCAAACTCCCAATTCATCTTTCACCGCCCGAGTCACCCTGATGAAATGATGACCAGCTTTTACACCTGCAGTTTTTGCCGAAAGCCGACGAATGAATGCACGTGCCATCGGAATCACCCTACGTGTAAAGTTAAGCGAACCAATCAGTGACTGCATCTGCTTCAATGTGATTTTAGCCGACCCTCGAACCAACCTCACTAATTCCTTAAGCTGAACAACTTTATCTAATGACCAATGCGACCCATTCCTACTGAATTCAGTTCAATCCCTAAAAAGGTAAGCCGAGTAACTGGGCCCTCCATCTTCTCCCGCGCAATAGGCACGCCTAGTCACTGGGCTACCTCCATAAAACCATCCAACTGATCCTGACATACACTTGTCCCGCTAGGGCCCACAAACAGAAAATCATCTAAATAGTGTAACATCGCTTCGCAACCATTATGTCGCATTGTGGCCCATTGTATAAATGTGCTAAATGCTTCAAAGAATGCGCAGGAAATCGCGCATCCCATGGGCAAACAATGATCCACAAAATAGTGTCCTTCGAACACAAAACCTAACAGTGGAAAGCTTAGCGGGTGAATAGGTAAGAGCCGGAATGCAGATTCTATGTCTACCTTGGCTAGTAAAGCCCCAGGACCCGCGCTGCACACCAAAGCTACAGCCTCATCAAAAGAAGCATATTTCACCATATACTCCCGCCGCGGAATAAAGTCATTGACGGACGATCCCTCTGGATACGATAAGTTCAGAATCAACCGAAACTTTCCCAATGCCTTTTTTAGAATCACCCCCAGCGGAGACAGATGCATCCGTCCGAAAGGCTGCGTAACAAAAGGCCCCACCACCCTCCCCATCTGAATCTCCAAATGCAACTTGTCCCTGGCGATATCCGCCATCCGATAAGCCGACCTTGTGTTTCTCGCTTGCCCCACGCCACCCGGCCCCATGTATGGGATACTAAAACCAACACTAAAACCAACACTCATGATATGATACGAACTCCGTGAATGCCGGTATAGAAAAAAAAAATACAAAATACAAATAACACTCAAAAAACTAGCTGCAGCTGCATCCAGATAGAACCGTAACTACTCCTTTAAAACGGAAACAACCACCGGTGAATCCGCCTTCTGTTCAAGGACCTTATAGTTTTCCGCCCTTAGCAAGGGCGGTATTCTGTCCCTGTGAGCACTTTGTGGCAGGATGCGCTCCTCCACAAGAAGCACACGCATGCCTGAACTTGCACTCGGGAAACAGGCATGTGAGTTTGTTGAATCTCCAACAGATGTCAGACCTGCCCCCTGTGAGCTTGCTGGCCCCGAACCCTGCTGCGTTACCACCCGCGCTTCCCCCAAACCCAGTACTCTTGGCTGCGCTGACCCCCTTGTTCGTCATCTGGGTTAACCACAGATGAATGTCCTGAGTGTCCCAGGACATAAATCTATTCCCTGCCATTTTGTCACGAAACGTTTCGTCATAGTTGAGCCAAGCCCAACCTTTGTAGTCTTTGAATGCACCCAATATACTGTCCGCATAGGACAGCAAAGCACCATATTGGGTCAGGTCGAAGTGCCCTACCACGCTAGCCAATCTTAAGAAACTCCGTTCCCAGCTAACTATATTTTTGGAAATTTTTGGCCCCAACCCGTCCCTTTTATTCTTCTTAGTCTTCATTTTATCCTTTCTTCCCCCCGTCTTCCCTCTAATAATTTGAAAATGTTCACAAATTTACTTTTCTGAATCCACCTAATTAGTCTCTTCGGCACCTTTTCCCACAACTCAATTAAAGATGCCAATGCTGGATGCCCCATATCTTGTTTAGGACCCTCTGTTAACACTGCGTGCGGCGCCAGCCCTGACTCTCCCGAAATAGAGGATGATCACGACGTTCCTGGCAACACTTCCTCCACCGCATCTGAAAATGAAACAGCCTCCCACTCTGCCCCCTTACTAACTGCCGCACCTTTCCTTTGCCCAGAAAACCCTGGGGTGGAAGTGAACTTTCCCGCCCCATCGTCCACACCTCTTCCCCTTGCCCATCTATATGCCGTTGTCCGGCTGATGAACTCCCCTCCCTGTACTCAACCCCAAACTCAGGAGGCCAACCCCCTACTCCACACTTACTCCAGCAGCCCTTCCCATCCGCTGAATGGTGGCGTGACCCCAAACAAGTAGCCACATAATGCCCCAATATATCCGCTATCAAGGCAGCGGTGGAGCCCCCCATTGCTCCATAACTTCCATCTGAAGGGATTACCCCCCCTAAAGCTAGGCCAGCCACAGGGACCTGCAGCAACACTATGAGCCCTGGGCCTCTGCACTGCCAGAGCCTGCCTCAAACCTGTCTGTTTTCCCCGTCCTCCCTCACCACTCACTGACTTCTGTTTACGCGAAACCCCGGGGGTGGGCGTAGGCATAGGGCCTGGTTGCCCTCTGTTTATGGGCGCCGCTCCACCCTTCTGCACCCTGCTCCTCCTCCTAGGTGGGGGAGCCATGCCTCCCCGAATAAAACTGCCGCATTGGAGCCAGGCCTCAGCGCACAGTGAGATCCCTGACGCCGTTTGCCCAATATCTCCATGCCCGGAACCAGTGTGTCACCAGTGCTGGCCAGAAGCTCTGGGATTGCAGGGGCGCCGCGCATCAGGGGGGCGGGGCCGGAGAAAGGGGTGGGCGGAAGTAAAAAATCACCGCCAGAGGCATTCAATGAAATCTCTGCGGCCGAGCCTAGAGACAAAGACGTAGGAGAAAGGGGATCGGGGGGGGGGGGGGGCAGAGGCAAAAACCGAGGCCTCGGCCGACTCAGGGCCGCTCTCCCCCGAATCGGGCTCGGGGGAGGGGAGGGTCTGGGGCACGGGGGAGGCCAGGGGGTACAGATGTGGGCAGGCCATCGAAGCAGCCAGCAGCGAGAAGGCCCCACTCCGAGGTGCACTTACCGTTTGGGACCACGGCAGGTGGGCAGGGCCCAGGCCCCGAGAAGCAACAACACCAAGCACCGGAGGTCAACCTGACATTGCTTCCAAAAGTGGGGGGATCCGCTCGGACTTTTGCAAGATTCATCACTCGCAACCTCGAAAAATTGAGCCGACCCAAAACTGCACAAAATCCCCAAAAAAAACCGCTGAAAAATCAGGAATCGCAACGAAGCAAAAGCAGAATTCTGCTGCTTGCTTCGCTGCTGATTTCTGACTGACGCATACCCTGCCAAAACCCTGACTCCCTCATCAAGCAACCAATGGCAAGGCAGCAATTCAAAATTGTTGCCATTGCCGTCGGTTACCCTCAGCCCCTCTTCCCCCAGCTCTGCCCGCTCCCTGCCGCTTTGCCCCATATTACTGGCGGTGGCCCAAGACAAGCTCGCGCCACCTTTACATATATGAGAGAGAGAGAGAGAGAGACTCTCTTTATAAGGCCTTCACAGTAGTCAACTATTTTTACATGCAGACTGAGACGTATGAACAGCACAGTATACCTTAGTGAAGATTTGACATCACAAGTCCATCAAGCTAGGGTGAGAGAACATTGTAGAATCTCATCTTTGTGTGAGACTTTCCTCACTCCAAATGACGTCAAATCTTCACTGAGGTGTACTGTGCTCTCTCTCTCTCCTGTATGCAATGCAGTAATTATAAAATTATCATAGCCACACCCCTTTTTCTTATCATATGCAAAACTTTTGATGACTCTAGGGGTTAGCGATTAAGGGTAGTCCAATTCCCCTTTTCCCACTGCCATTGAAGCAGAGAGCAATGATGGAGTTGCATTAACAGTATCAAGGCTTATTTGTTAAGGGTAGCAACTGTCACACCAGCAAGTTATCCCCAGTTACCCCCATGCACTCTTTTCTTTATTTCCAACCTCTAGCCTTTAGGGATCCACAGTGTTTATCCCATGCCTCTTTGAATTCCTTCACAGTTTTTGTCCTCTGGAAGTGCATTCCAGGCATTCACCACTCTCTCTGTGAAGAAATATTTCCTGACATTGGTTCTGAGTCATCCTCCGTGGAGTTTCATCTCATGACCCCTAGTTCTATTGAATTATTTCCAATGGAAAAGGTTTGACAATTGTGCATCATTAAAACCTTTCAGGTATCGTAAGGTCTGTATCATATCTCCCCTGCATCGAGGGTATACATATTCAGATCCTTCAGCTTTTCCTCAAAAGCCTTCCAATGCTGACGCTTCACCATTTTGGTTGCTCCTCTTTGGACCCCTCTATCCTGTCTTTATCCTTTTTTGAGATAGACAAGGCTTGGATTGCTGGATAAAGTTAGCAGATGGGCAGATATTGGGACAGATTCAATAGTGATTTAATTAGACCTATCAGCCATGTTTTTTTAGACTACGTTTTGTTATTGCAGTGACTGAGGCAGGTTGGGGGTTTTTTTTTGGGAGGGGGGGGATGAGTACTTCAGTGATTTTTATTCTTGTCTTAAGGATCAGACACAGATTTTACACTGGCATACTTGCATAGGGGGAAGTCTACATCTTTCCCATTGACATGAGTGATTCTACAGGGTTCTATCTTGCTTTTTAACCTCTGCATGACTCCAATTACAGAACCTATCTGCACAGACTGCCTGTAGAAGAGCATATCAGATTTAAAGTTCTGTCCTTGATGTTTAAATGCTTTTGACCAGAGCATCCAGTTTATCTGGCACAAATGATGAAGCCTTGTGAGTCTTCAATGCATTCATGCTCTTTGCAGAAATCCCTTCTGGAGGACCCTGGCCTTATGAATATAAGCAGATATTACACAACTCATGCCCTTTCGTTATGTTGGGCAAAAAATGTGGAACAGTTTACCAAAGGTAAGATAGGACTTGGATTACCTAAGAAAACAAGTAAAGATCTGGATGTATTCATTTATCTTAGTTAACTTATCATGGGAATATCTGTAGGGGTTGGCTTGATTTATGACGTGACTGTTTATTGCAGTTTTAATTATTATTGCTTTAAATGATATTGTATTTTGTTTTAATTTTTGGACTGTATTAACTGTGGGGGTGGGTCAAGGGTATTGGAATTTTTATTGTACAATATTCTGATGTTCGGCATGTAGCATGTAATCAAATTTTAATAAATAAAGATAAAGTCAAGAACACTATCAGAATTGCATTTTTTTTAATGCTGAAATCAGTTACTTAAGCTATCCTTACATCTTTAGCAAATAAAGAAAATGTATTGGCCTCAAGCACAAGGACTGGGGAAGATTTTCACAGACTCATAAATGATGTGACTAGCTGGAAAATAAAAGTATTTATTTTTAATTCTATTTTTCATTGACTTGGAAGTGGCAGCAAATGAGGTCCCAGTGCCATTAGCCTTCATTCACAAGGAGATAATATTGAGTAAGCCGGCTAGAGACAAGTTATCCGGCTACAGTTAGCCTGATGACCTGTCCTGGATATTCAGTAGGATAAACGTCCTTCTGAATACCCCCTTTGATTAAAGTTATCTGGCTAACTGTAGCTGAATAATTTTAAACCTAATCATCATGGCTCTCTAGAGGCACCAGGTCCATGATCTGGACTGAAGATTAAAGGTCATTCAGGAGCCAGACTAAAATTATCTGGGAATATATTCATGGATAACTTTAGACCTGAATTTAGCAGGTCTAAAGTTTCAGATACTTGAAAGTTTTAATAATCTATGGTCAACAATAAACCTTTTATGTTGGAAAAAAATCAGTAAAACTAGGGTCACGATTTGAAGCTCCAGGGAGGAAGACTCAGAATCAATATTCGGAAGTATTTCTTTCACGGAGAGGGTGGTGGATGCCTGGAATTCCCTTCCGGAGGAAGTGGTGAAGATTAAAACTGTGAAGGGTTTCAAAGGGGCATGGGATAAACACTGTGGATCCATAAAGGCTAGAGGATGGGAATGAAGAGAAGAGCCATGGGGGTGGATTACTGGAGTGGAGGCTACTACCTGGTGATTACTACCCTTACTCAGTATGCTTTCACACGATTAATGCAACTCCAACATTGCTCTCTGCTTCAACGGCAAGGGGAAATGTGGAAAAGAGGATTTGCATTCAGATAACAACCAACAAGGACTGAACTTCACAATCTGGGTAAACAAATAAGCGTGGGGGTAGCTTGCTTATTACAGCAGTTACTACCCTAAACCAATTAAGCCTGATATATTACTTTGAATGCATATACAGCAGGGGGAAATGTGGAAAACAGGATTTACATTCAGACAACATCCAACAAGGCATTGATCTGTGCAGTCTGGGTAAACAAGCATCAGGGTAACTTGCTTGATGCAGCGGTTACTACCCCTTAACCATTAAGCCTTTTGCTCACCTTTCATGCAACTCCAGCATTACTATCTGCATCAATGGCAGGGCATGGCAGGAAATTTGAATCAGTTACCAACAAGGGCCCTGAACTTGATGGTTGATGAAACAGATAAGTTTGGGAAAATAAGTGTGGGGGCTTGCTGGGCAGACTGGATGGGCCGATTGGTCTTTTTTCTGCCGTCATTTCTATATTTTTATGTTTCTATATAATCAATGACAATAAAACCTTTAACTAAAAGTAACCATTATGCATTTTATTCATGCCATATTAATGGACTTTTACTTTTTTAATTATGTTAACTTTCAGTGTTTCATAGCAAAATCTTTGGTTATATAGTATATTATTTAACGTAATCAAAGATTATAGTTTTATTGTACTGTTTTATTAAGTTTCACTGGAGGTTAAACAGGTTAGCAAAATAATCATATTACAAATGCAGTATTTTAAAATTAATAATCAACAAGAGCAGGCCATTTTTCCATTGCCCTCTGGGTGTGTGAGCAAAATAATTCCACCCTTTGCTAATGAGCGATCACACAGATGTGGAAAAGTGCTCCAGGGAGAAATGCAGTTTGGAAGCTATTGTGTGTCATCTCTGGTCTTTTTTTCACTTACAATTTCCCAAATAGCTGATGAGAACTCACTAAAGCTTGATCATGGCCCCCTGTGCTAGAAGGCTGCAGAACTGTTTTCCTTGAGGCTTTAGCCCATTCTGTAATACTAGAGATTGCACAATGCTTTCTGCAAAGCAATAGGGATGTGCACTCGGACAATATTTGTGTTTTTTTGGTTCATTTTTTTTTTAATATTGGTTTTGTTTTCTTGATTAATTTTCATTTTATTTAGTACGCACTAAAAAATGAAAACGAATCAAACAAATGCACATATCCACCATGCAGAGCCTTACTTTCACAGAAATTGAGATGCCCCCATGAAAACAGATTCTGTAATGTCCACTCTTGAAAGCAGAGGGGACAGCTTTTTGCAGCAGAAATATAAGGCTTATCCAGGGGTAGTGTTGGAAGTGAGCTTTTGAGGTCACATATGGCTCTTTTTCCAGATGTGAGCCCCAGGAACCTGTATAATCCCCATGGCTCTTTGGATAATTTTTATGTTGTTTCAACTACCTGAAAGAATTCAGTTTTTTTCCATGAACTGAATGGCTACTCAAACTCTCTCTACCTTAGACCTGTGTCTGTGTAGTATTTAGCAGTGCATAGGTCCTATATTCAATCATGTCGACATGGACAGAGAAGAAGTGAGGAAACCCTCTAGATAATATGATCCAGTATCTGCTTCCATTTGCACGTCACATTTTTTTAAAAATTCTGTAAAGCAGGTAGGGCACCAGTCTCATGCCTCAGCAGCAATGCTGTGCACTACCAGGTGCACCTGGGTTCGATCCTCTGGGTTTTCCCAGGTGAGAAATGCCATGGAGGCAGCCTCTACAGCCTCTGGGAAGGGAGGGGAGGAAGTCATAGTCATTGCACGATGGTGACACCTAGTGGCCAGATACAGGGTCCATGGCTTCAGGGATCTGGAAGGAGCTTGGATGCATGGTCTGTGGCTGAGGACCTTCACTGCTGTGACAGGAGTAAAGTAAGCTGGGAGGGGATATAAAATTGGGGGAGGGCGGCAGGGAAGACCCTTGGTAGTTATGAATGAAACATTCATGGGGCCAGGTCCTTGCCCTGGTTTCAACTGAGCTAGAAGCCCAAATAAGCAGGTGGAAAATATGCCAGGCCAAGAAAAAAAGGATGCTTCCTTTCCACACATGCCACATTTTGTAAATTCATGATATATTTGCAATATCCAGTCACACTTTAAAATAAAGGAGCAGGGAGGGAATTCATTATTGAAAAATAATTTTGCTATAGAATTTGACTAATATTCTACAAATATTGTTCAAGAATTGCTTTGAAAAGCTTCTGTTTGTTTACAACTGTGCTTTTTTTTTTTAATGGAGATTCTTATAGTGAGGTAGCTACTCTATTATGGCTTGCATTTATCGTTCTCCATGAATCACATTTCATCCGTTCAAATGACCTTGTTTTGTGGCATAAAAATTAATTTTGGTATATTTAGAGCTCTTCAGGTGACAATGTTCAGTGAAAACTGTCATTGTCTTGCTTCAGTTTATCTTGCATGTAATTCAGTTGTGTATACTACATTTTGACCGAATGGCCGTTTATCATGACATTGTTATCTAACTGTCTCTTTTGAATCTGAATTTAAACCTAAGTTAACTAAGTCAAAGTCTTCTCTGTCACCTTCTTTTATAGCTCTATAAAGTAACTTTCTATTTAAAATAAATATATTCCATGTTCATGACCACCCTCAGGCCTTATGCTGGAACCTATCTGGAATGGCTCATAGAGAATAAGGCCTAGAAGAGGCTACTAATGTTTCCTTACCTGCTAACCTAAAAGAACATTTAAGTTATTTTTACTACCACAGGACATGTCAGCCCTAGGGCTCATGGTGCCCTGGGCAAAAATTGTCGATGGTGCCCCCATTTAGACATCTTCCCCTTCTTCTCTTCCTCCTCACTCAAGGCATTCACTCCTATTTCTCCCTCCCTCAATCCATTTTTTTCTTCTTCCCTCCAGGAACTCTCTCTTTCCCCTTCAAGCATTCTCCCTCATTTTCCTTCCCTCCATGCTCTCCTTATTCTTTGAGCAGGTCCTTTCTCTCCTCTTCTCTCCAATCATTCTCCCTTCATTCTCTCCTTCCCTCCAAGCAAACTCTCCCACCTTGTCTCTCCCGCCAGCATTTTCTTTCCCCCTTCCTCTGAGCATTTTCTCCCCCGCCCCCTCCTTCCCTCCCTCCACACATTCATACTCTTCTTCCTCTCCATCCAGGCATTTAATTCCCCCTTCCATTCTCTCCTTCCCTCCAAGCAAACTCTCCCACCTTGTCTCTCCCGCCAGCATTTTCTTTCCCCCTTCCTCTGAGCATTTTCTCCCCTGCTCCCTCCACACATTCATACTCTTCTTCCCCTCCATCCAGGCATTTCATTCCCCCCTCCATTCTCTTCTTTCCTCCAGGCAGTTTTCCCCCCTTTCCCCCATTTCCTTCTCCCTTCAGGCATTCTCTCTGTCTCTACTGGCATTCGGGGGGGGGGGGGGGGAGGGAGGGAAGGATGACAACTTCTTGGGCTATCCCAGGCCCAGCCCTGTGGCAGCAATTTCATTAGCCTCCCCAGGCCTTCACAGGGCCCATCCTCCCTCTCACCCTCTGAAACAGTGGTGGCAGCTTCATGGGCCTCTCTCTGTTCCCGACTGTGGGTGGGCATAATTTGATGCCTCTCCTCTTCCTTTCTACTGGCCATTGTTTCTTGCAGACCATGCTGACCACTACTTCTGTCTTGCTTCTCCTGGGTCCACAGAGGAGCAGTGTGTTCTGTCCAAGCCCACTCTATTAAAGGTGCAGGGGTGCATAGGCCAGTGGCAATTCCATTGTTGAAAGCCTGGGAAACCCCTGAACTTGGACAGATATTACACTGTAGCTACCTTGCCTTTCCTGCACCAGCCAGCATTGTTGCTTCCCAGCCCACCGGCTGACCAGCTCACTAGGGGGTTGCCAGAGGCATACCCTCATCACACAGCGCCCTTTCACTTCACCCTACCCAAAAGGGGAAAGGGGTCCAGGTTGGCACCATAATGTTTTAAGGTGGTGTGACCTGGCAGAAGATCACCACTGCGCATAGCCATGGTCATTGGAGTCTAAGACACTCTCTGCATGTCAATAGAATAAAATGCACATGGGTAAATGCTTTAATGGGACTGCTGGAAATGTTTTTGTGTAATCCACATGTGCACATTTTCAGTTTCTTTGGACTTTGAATAAAAACTGAAAGAAGAGGAGGCTTATTATTGCTGTTGCTGTATATAGAACCTTGATTCCTTGGCAGTTTGGCATCAGTGGCACAGTAGAGCCAAAAACTGCTCAACACCATGTTTAGTAATCTCTTGATAGTGCAACTCACCTACCACCCCCCACCAAAAAAATGTCAAAGAAGGGCCAACCCATTATTTCTCTTCCATGTCAGTGGGAACTGTGTGCAGTGTGCATGCAAGAAATGAAAACCCACACCCTGAACTGAGACTGAAACGGCTGTGCCAAGGAAAACAAATAAAAGGGAACTGAATCATTTATTCCCTCCTTTCTTTCTTTCTTTTTGCATTATTTTAAGAAGTTTCCCCCATGTGCAAACAGCGGGATGCACAGGTTGGCAACATAAGCCTTTTCCTTTTGATGTATATCAGTAAATATGGATAATGAAAAAACTGTTCTTAGAAAGACGCCTGTGCCTGGGGTGATCCCTGCCTGATCAGCTCACCCCCTACACACAGAACTTTCCAAGGGATGTGCAATTATTTGCTCAGTCGGACTTATGCTATTAAAACCATTTATTTATGTAATTGCTTCATCCCCCAACTCCTGTCATGCTTTGATCTGATGGCTCCAGACCACCTTTTTTCATCTCCACTGGCCTATTAGCTAATCAATTGTAGTTTGGGAAGGCATGCAATATCCTGCCGAAATCATTTCACTTTGACATCGAACATTGTTTTGAAACATATGCTTTGTGACTGCCTGTGTCCTTAAGGAGAGCCTTTAATGCCCTTTTTGCAAGGGAGCTGGAGCAAGCTGGCAGAGGGAAGCTCTCGGCACCCGCTCTTGGCCTCTCTCTGCTCTAAGGTTTACTGAGTGACTCAGAGGTGAATCACAGGTTTCTGCAGGTGCAAGCTCAGGAGGACTGGATGGCTTCCATCTCTCCGCGGTTGCAAATGTTTACTTCATTAGTTCACAGGGTTGCTCAGCAGTTTTACCTTGTACACTTTTTATGGGTATTAAATTTGTCTGTATACACCAGGTGTGCACTCCACCCTGGATATTTAAAAGGTCATCTTGTAAGCAGAAAATGTTATACTCATAGATAGGATGGGTAATGTTCAATGTGTGGGTCCTGCTCGTTTTCCACTCATTTTTGGAGGAAAAGTATGTGCAGACTGTACTTTCGCTGTGCAAATTCTCGGAAAGAACGTGCACAAATTCTCCCGCACAAAGTTACAGCTGGTCCTGGCAGGGTGTATCTTGTACGTGCAGATTTGAGTGCTAACTTTTCAAATTGGTAGTACGCATGCAAATGCATACTCTGCCCCAGTTCCATGCTCTCCCTCCCCTCTGGGAATGCCTCTTATTTGCATGCAGGAAATCGAGTTCTGTGCATAAGGTTTGCACTGAAAGACCAGGAACCACATTTTAGGCATGTAAGTGACCTTGAACGTTTGGCCTTTAAAGAGATCATGTGATGCAATGGATGTGTCCTGATTTTCTTGTTTCAGGAGAATATAAATGTCTTATTTCAGAAAAGAAAAATCAGAAAGTTTAGTAGATGTCTTTCAAATGTATGCCACATTAAAAATGTGCCAAAACCAACATAATCTGACAATAGGTACTAGGTAATATTCCTTTTTTAGAATGAGATACTTTGTTTTACAGATAAAATTTACAGTATCTTTGTCTCAGGGAGATGAATTAGCTGTGATATTACTTACAGGAACATCAATGTTAGGTAATAAACACAAAATACTATGTTATTGTGGACAATAATTTATGCTGGCACTGCATCATGTTGGAAAGTACGGACTTCCTAGAAAATAGTGTGTATGGGATCTCCGGATCTCTGGATATACAGAACACCAAATTCAGAACCCATATAGGTCCTGCTTTCAAAAGGATCTCTTTGGGCCATAGACAGCACATATGTGAGATCTCCGCGTTTGATAGTTGGGACCTGATTCATGCTTCTCCAGCCAGCAAGGCTGAGAACACTGCAGAAGCAGCAATCATGTAAACCTCACTCCCCACAACCACTACCACCTAGGAACAAGGGTGTTTCAACAGTGTCATCTGCTGGCTTGGGTAAAGGTGCACATGTACTGGGTACCTAAAGGAGAGATGTCCTGTAGCTCCTGGTATAGAGGGAAGGTGGAATACAAATGGGAATACAATAGTAAAAAATAAAGTTTCTTTCACAACTGTATCTTTCAGCAAGCAAAAAACCAGTGATTTAAGATTGCAGTTCTTATTTTGGCTGCAGGAGATTGTATGGGGGGGGGGGGGCTTTCCTATTCCCCCTTGATTGCAGGGCCTCTTACTATGATCTGATAAAGGCTGCCCAGTCACTGGGACAATTATCTGATTCACAGCAGGAGTTCAAGGTCATGATTCTAAATTGCAATTCCTGCACCTGTCTCTAGTGCCCTTTGCAAACCAGGGCCCTATGCACGTAACATAGCCAGGTATATCCGAATGATCTTTCAGTCCAGGTATCAATTCCGTTTTCAGATGGATATGGACTTAACCACACCTGATTTTAAGATGACCAGAATTTCCTTCAAGAATCGGTTTGGACTTTTAAAAATCTTGGTGCTGTCCTGAAAAGGTTTACAACTGACAGCTGAAAGATCCTCATAAATATGATGGTGCCGCAGGCATGCTGCAATTCTGGGAGAGGCCAGGGATGCTCGAGTTCCAGGAACACACCTGGCCTCTCTGAAGTTGCAGAAGCCTTCATTACCTGCACTTGACAGGATGTCGGAAGAATACTCTGTGGTTTAACGGTTTTTTTTTTCCCTTTGAGTGCATTTTGTATTTTTGCATGAATAGAAATCACCCTGGCACAGAAGAAGGGCAAAAAGGTGCTCAGATCATTGTTTATGAACTGTTACTTCCAATTTCTGGCTTGGAAACCTAAACCAAACTCTCACGGGCTCTAGCAGTGGGCCTATGCGACTGACTCCTCCAAGCCAAGGCTCATGATCTCCTGCATGGCTATAGCTGTGGGAAGGGCAAAAAATGTGACCCTTCCTGTGGAATCCCACTGAAGAGTTGCCATGGAAGACCAGGAACAGGGCGGCTTGTTATGCCACACCATTACCGTGGTCCTCCTATCAGCCGCTGTATCCTCCTCTGTTGATGGGTCCAGAGGGAATCATACAGCATTACTGGTTCAAAGTGTGATACCAGGCCTGGAAAGCAGAGGAGGAGGACATGGCCCATCATGCCACTCTGCCACCATCCTTCTCTAATAGCCAAGCCAGGATGGGAGGGTGAGTGTGAGCAGATCAGAGGGAGGATGAAGGGATGCAGGGGCAAGAGAGTGTGTGAAGGGGGATGGGGGCAAGAGTGAGTGAAGGGATTGGAGAAGCTGTGGGTGGTGAGGGGGATTGGAAGGGGTGCAGGGAGAGGGAGGATAGGAAGAGAATGAGTGAGGGGATTGGAGGTGCTATGGGGTATGTGAGATAATCAGAGAGGTTGTGGGCTATGAGTGAGAGGATTGGAGGGGAGTATGTGGGGATAGAGTAAGTGAGAGGCTGGAGGGACTTTGGGGTGTAAGAGGGGATTGGAGCAGTGTGTGAGGGGATGGGAGGGGCTGTAAAATGTGAGTGAGGGGATCTAGGTGTTGTGGGGTGTGATTAAGAGGATTGGAGTGGGGTATGGAGAGAGAGAGAGTGAGGGGATTGGAGGAGATATGGGGTATGAGTGAAGGGATTGGGAGTGTGCAGGGATAGAGTACATGAAGAGATTAGAGGGGCCTTGGGCTGCGGGTGGATCATCCAATCCCTTTTTCAGAGATCCTCCCCCCCAGTTCAGGATCCTCTCTCTTCCCCCTCCCTGATCTCTCTTTCCTCTCCTTCCCTCCCTTCCCTCCCTTCATTCCCATTACATTTCCTTCCTCTGTTCCCTCTTCCTTCTGCATCTTTATCCCCCTCCTTCCCCTACCCCTTGTTCCCATTCTCCATTTCCCTCCTGTCAGATACTCTTACTCATGCCCTCCTTTGAGATTCCCTTACTCTCCCCATTCCCCAGATATCTCCCCTTCCCCTATTCTTCTCCTCCTTTCCCAGTACCAATCACTAAGATCCATTTTCCTTCAAAAAGCAATCAAATAAATTAATAGGACAGACAAGAAATGACAGAAAATGACTTTATTTTTAGAAAATAAAATTTAGAAAATCCAACCATGATGCTATATGCAAATTTATGCAAATGTGCCACATAATTGCCACAGAATTTCAGAAATTTTACCAGCAAGGTCAATATTCTGAGGCATTTTGTTGAATAACTCATAACACCTAGCAACTCAGGACTCACTGCGTGTTACAATAAATGGGGAAAACATAATTAATCAATACTTACAAACAGTAAATTATAAGGGATCAATTTTAAGACTGCATGCGTGCGTCCATGTGCGTCCAGTTCCCGGTGATTGGCCTTTTTTCCAGTTCCCTCCGCTCCAGTTAAGAGGTGGCCTGAGAGGGAACTTTCCTATTCCTAACCCTACCTTTCCTACCTCTTCCCCTCCCCTCTCCTCCCCGACCCCTAACCCTGCTAACCTATTTTTTTTATTTTTGAACTTATGAGCTCCTTTGAGCAGTAGTAAGTTCTGCGTGCCAGCTGGCAGCCGGTGTATGCTTCCCCGGCACAACAGCTGTCCAGGCCCTCCCCCACCCTACTCTTCCCCGCTCAGACCATGCCCCCTGGCCTGCCCCTTTTCCCTCGGCTGGCATTTTTGCGTATAGCGGGGTTTACACGTGTGGCTGGGCCCATTGTAAAATGCACACGGTGCGCACAAGGCTGGCCACACGTGTAAACCCCAAATTTTATACGCTTAGTCCTTTTAAGATCCGGGCTTTAATGCATAACAATATTGTATCAAAATCTGCCAAAATACATAATGCGATAGAAACTTACACCAACACAAATATTACTACAAAAATAAAAAATATTATATCAAAAATAAATATTCAGAATCTCCAAACCCTCATTCAAATTCCATCTTTATCCCAAACCCAATAAAAAAAGTCACTAAAACCCCTCAATGCCAACCTGTCCCCTCCCCACTTTCACTAGGAAGAAAAAAGGGTGAATAAATGTAGATAAACGTGTAAAAAATTCCTTCACTGTTCAAACCCTCCAGTTAGGGATGTGTACACGCCTCCCACAAATAAACAAATAAGCCATGGCCAGGTCTGCTGGTTTCCAATCCTCAAAGCTGCTGACTGGCTCTGAAGCTGGCACCATTTTGTTATATAGCCACACAAACATTAGACCTTAAAACAAAATGGCGCTGGCCAGTCCTGGGACTTGCAACATTTTGGTTTATATCCATAAAATATTGTTGCTGGTCTCAGGGCTGGCTGATGCCATTGAGACAGGAGTGACTGGGGATTACTCCTGCCCCCTTTCCTCGTTGAAGACTCTCATGAAAGGCCTATGTGGTGACATGGGAGGCCCCGGTCCTGGCTTATTTGTGGGGACCTAGGGGCCCGAGGAGACTGCAGTTTACTTGCCAGGGTGAGTGGGGGAGCGAAGGGGCCTGGGGAGCTCCGTCCACTTGAGGCAGCAACAGAGGGCATGAGGAGACCCCCTTTTGGTTCCTTTTTTTTAAAAGGTAATGTTTATTTTGGTTCAGCAAATGAATCAGATTGAAATAAACATTAAACTAACTGAAACCAGAGCAGGAAATAACCCTGAAACAAACAAACAAAAAAAAGAACTGAAATGAAAACTTTCTCCCTGCTCATCTCTACTTCAGGATTATACATCACCATTAAAAGTCCAAACACTGTAATCCCCATTAAAAACTTCATTAAAAAGAAGCATTAAACAAACCAGAGGACACAACCCTAACTGCTCCTAATCAGCTCCCTAAGAAGCTTTCCAAGTGGCGACCTCCTCCAGCATCTCGCTGGAGACATCGTGCTGCCGTGGCAGGCTGACTTTTTAGGGCGGCCCATGATGACATCAGCAGATGGGGGCGGGGTTGCAGTCAAGATCCCTAGCATGAGCCCTCCGTGGCAGGCTGGCTTTTCAGGGCGGCCCATGATGACATCAGCGGGTCGGGGTGGGGTTGCAGTCAGGATCCCTAGCATGGGCCCCCCATGGCAGCCTGATTTTTTAGGGTGGCCCATGATGTCATCAACAGGGGAGGGGGGGCACAGTCAAGATTCCCAGCATTGGGCTGACATGGGCATGGGCACAGCTCTGCAGGAAGGTAAGAGATTGCATCTTCAGGGATAGGAACATGGTGGAAAGCTACTCTCCTCACTCCATCTTGGTGTTTCTCTCCACCCCCTCCACAGCGATGGATTGCCTTTTAGGTGTGAGCCACAGTGACATCAGTGGAAGGGAAGGGTGGATCTTGCAGTCAGGGCTCCTGCCATGAGCCTGGTCCGGTATGCATGCACTTTCATTTTGAAAAACAGTGCAAAGTTTGCAGTTAAAAAACAGTGCAAAGTTTGCAGTTAAAAAGTGGAAAATTATCCCCGTAGTGACCAGCACATTCTCTCTGCATACCCTTGTTTTGTGGTTGACTTGGTTAGAGAGATGTTCATATCGCAGCGCATGTATTTGTACGATGTGTCAGCCAGACTGCTAAAGGTAGCTGCGGAAATGAATTGCAGCAAGAAGAGGCCATGCATGAGATGCGCTGCACGCCAAGGGGAGATTCAAACCTGTTTAGGGTTGAATGCTCTTAAAAAGCCTGTTTGTAGTATATAAAAAAACAACAGCTCTTGAATAAACAGTAAAAAGGATCAAAGAAAATGTATCTTATGGCACATAACATTCTGTCTAACATGCAAAGATCTGTTTTGCCTCTGATATACTGTTGTTCAAAACTAAAAGAGAAATTGAACACTAAAGCTGAGATAGTAACATTCTAAAATATCACGCGGAAAATTGCCAGTGTTTGTTTAAAAACTTGGGGGCTTGATTCAGACTTTGAAAGAGAGCTGTACATGCTAGGAAAGACCTGAATCAACCATCTGATGGTCCCGACTGGAGCCAGTGGAATGCTAGGGTACATAAGGGACACGAAGGGTGGAGACAATGCCTCTGTACAGGTAACTGGTGATACTTCATTTAGATAATCATGTCCAGTTCTGAAGGCCATACCTCCAAAATGGGATTTAGACAACGTAAAGGTAATCCAGAAAAGAGCTTCCAGAATGGTGCAGGATCTGCACCAAAAGCCCCAAGGGATGGGGCTTAAAGACCTCTGTATGCATACCTAGAGGAGAGGAGAGACGGGGAATATGACAGAGACATTCATTTAAAGGTATAAACAGTGCACAAGGAAGAAATGTTTCCCAGTGAAGAGGACGTTCTAGAACAAGAGGTGGTGGATGCATGACATGGCTTTCCATAGAAAATAGTGGAGGCAAGAAGAATGGCAGAATTTATGAAAGGATATGATCACTATAGAAGGTCCCTAGCCACTAGGAAGTGAAAGAATGCCTCAGATCAACCGGGGTCCAAGGCCTGCAACGGGAAGCAATCTGAGAAGGTGGGGTGGGCCTTCCTAGCCCTCAGGTTTTCATGCTGTTGTGATTTGGCTTTTCCCAGTATGTAAATCCAGTCCATATAAAAGGTAAATACCAGCCCTAAATGTCTGAATTCACCTGGGGCTGGACTCAGCTGAAATAGTTTCAATACAATTTTTAGGAAATAGCAAAACTATTTGCTCAGAAAAAGGCACTTATCCTTCTTTTGGTTTATGACCAAAGGATGAAGGCAAACAAATGGAAGGTAATAAAACTCTCATCTCTCTTATTTCCTCCTGCTGAGATTACTGCAGCATGCTCTTCAGGCCTCTCATTGGCCTTTTTATTTATTTATTTATTTATTTGTTTGTTTGTTTGTTTGTTTGTTTGTTTGTTGAGTTTTATATACCGTTATTCGGTTGAGCCATCATAACGGTTTACAAAAGTATACATTTATCTTGTAACAGAAAAGCAATATGAACGTTAAACATATTCTTCGTAGTTGAGCAACAGTAAAAACCATTTAAACAATATCAGAAATAAGCATATCAAGTTCAGAGAGCATTGTTAGGTTAGATGGGGAGGGTATGCAGGTTCAGGGAGAAGGGAGTGAATTAAGAGGTATACAATTAAGAGTTCAGTTGAGAGTTGGGATGATTAGACGTCTGAAAGTCAGTGAGGAATTTGCGGAACATTAGTGTTGTTAGGTCCTTTTTGAATGTTTTAGGTTATGTTGAGTTCTCAGGAATTTAGGTAGGGTGTTCCACAGTTTAGGTGAGGCAATTGAAAAGGCTCTTTCTCTTGTGGTTGCCAGATGCGCATGTGGTTGCCAGATACACATGTGGTTGCCAGATGCGCATCTTTGATAGGGGGAATGTTTAAGTAACCTGAGTTATTGGAGCGAAGGTTTCTTGAAGGATTTTGAGGGATTATGTTTAGGGAGTTAAGATCTTGATGATCATTGTTTAGGATTTTGTGGATTATGGTCATTGATTTGTAGGCAATACGTGCATTAATAGGGAGCCAGTGAAGTGAGGTCAAAATTGGTGTGATGTGTTCACTTCGTTTTGTTCCAGTTAGGACTCTGGCAGCAGAGTTCTGCAGTATTTGGAGTGGTTTGAGGGATGAAAGAGGTAATCCAATTAGTAAGGAGTTGCAATAGTCAAAGGTGGAGAAGATAAGAAGTTGTAGTACAGTTCTGAAATCGTAGGGATTGAGAAATGATTTTAGGTGTCTTAGGGTTAGGAGTCTGTGGTATCCTTCCTTGGTTTTGTTTATGTGGTTCCTGTAAGAAAGTTCCTTATCAATGGTAACTTCAAGGTTCCTGGTGTGGTTGGTAGGGAGTATAGTTATGATTTGTTTGTCAGGTATTGTCAGGGGTGGCGGAGTTGGATTTGTTTTTTTATCCATGAGTATTATTTCAGTTTTGTCAAAGTTGATTATGAGTTTAAGGGAGTTTAGTAGGTGTTTGATTGAGATAAGTAGTTCTGAGGTTTTCTTGTAGGTGTCATCAATCGAATTTTGTATGGGAATGAGAAGCTGAATGTCATCAGCATAGAGGAAGTGTGTGATTCCATATTCTTTTAGTAGTTGGCAGACGGGGAGAAGGTATATGTTGAAAAGGGTGGCTGATAAAGCTGATCCTTGAGAGACACAGGTGTTGAGGTTGATTATTTTTGATAGGTTGTTGTTGATTAATACTTGGTATGTTCGATCAGATAAATAGGAAGAAAACCAACGTAAGGTATTGCCAGTTAAACTAATTTGGGATAGTTGTGCCAATAGTATTGTGTGGTTCACTGTGTCGAAGGCGGCTGAAAGGTCAAGAAGAATGAGCAGGAATTTTTCTTGTTTGTCAAAGCCTCTTATGATAATGTCATTTAGGGAGATGAGGAGAGATTCCATGTTTAGGTTTTTTCTAAAACCATATTGGGATGGAGATAGGATGCTGTTTGTCTCCAGGTAGTCATCTAGTTGAGTGTGTACGACTTTTTCAATGGTTTTTGCTATGAATGAAAGGTTTGATATGGGACGGTAGTTGTTAAGAATTTCCGGATCTAGGATGTTCTTTTTAAGGATTGGTTTGATGACAGCAGATTTGAGGCATTTGGGATAGTTGCCTTCGTTCAGTGATAAATTGACAATTTTGGTGATGGTTTTTTATATGGTAGGTTCGATTGATTTGAGGGTTGTTATTGGGATGACGTCCAATGGATGGCTGGCGGGGTTCATTTTATTTATTATTGATTGAATTTCAATGGTAGAGGCAGTGTCAAAGTTTGACCATGATGAGGTTGTCTTGTTGTTAAGTTTGGTGTCTTGGTTGTTGTTGGTTAAGTTGGATTGGATTAGAAGAGATATTTTGTTGTTGAAGAAATCAGCAATATCGTCGCTTCCATGTTTGGTGCATGAGGATTCTTGGGTGGTTTTGGTAAGTTTCTGAACTATTGTGAATAACATTCTGGGGTTATGATGAAATTTGGAGATTTTGTTGGAGAAGAATTCCTTTTTCACATTGTTGATGATATTTTTATATTGAGCTAAGTTATTCCGATAATTATTTAGTGTGGTAGTGTTTTTGTTTTTCTCCATTCTCTTTCTTTTTTCTGGAGTATGCGTTTAGCAGTTCTGATATTTTTGTTATACCATTGGTTGTTGTGTTTAGGTTGTTGTTTAGTTTTTGTAATGATGGGATTAATGTTGTCTGCAACTTGTTTTGTGATGTATAGTCATGATGAGGTAGCGTTCTCGGAGCTAGATAGATTGATGTTGTTTCATTCACATTGGAGATTTTTTTGTAAAAGTTCAATGTTGAATGGTGGACAGTAGGAAATTTTGATTGGGGTAATTTGAGGAGGTTTTAGGTTGATGTTGGTATGAAGGTTAGCTTGGATGAGGTGGTGGTCAGACCAGGAAATTTCTGTGGTGTGAGTTGAGTTTGATTTCCAGATTTCAGTGTTGATAAAGATGAGATCAATGGTGTGACCAGCTTTATGTGTTTGAATTATTTGTTCTAGATTTAGAGTTGATAGTGCATCAATGATGGTTTGACAGGTTTTTGAGTGGGAGGATAAGTTGAAATGAATGTTGAAGTCACCAAGGATGATGATGGGTTTATTGAGAGAGATGTTATTCATGATATATTCAATAAGAGGGGAGCAGTTTTTATCGCGTGCTCCTGGAGGACAGTAAACAAGGCAAATTTGAAGTTTTGGAGAATCAAATAAAGCTATTTCAAAAGGTGGGGGAGAGTTAGATGGACGAAGTGTTAATTGAAGGCTTTTTTTTAGAGATGAGCATTAAGCCACCACCTATTTTGTTTTTTTCTGGGAATTGAAGAGGTAATGTAATCCTGGTTGGATAGTTGGTTTATTATGACAGAATCTGTGTTTTTGAGCCAGGTTTCCATGATTGCAATGAAATCTGGTTTGAGGTCCGTGAGGAGGTCATTGAATAGAGGGATTTTTTTTTATTATTGAGCGGGTATTGACAAGTATGAATGAGAGTAGCATATAGTTTGATAGTTGGATATGTTTGTTGTTTTTGTTGTTGCTTGGATGTTTTAATTTGTGCAGAGGTTTTGAAGAAGTATGTTTCGTTTGAGGCGAGTGTTGATTATTTGGTGGTGAGATTTTGTTATCCATCTTTTTTTTTTTTGTGTTGGGGGAGGTTGTAGGAAGCTGGTTTAGGAGGGGGAGAACTCTGTAGGTTTTGCTGAATGGGCTGCGTGAAGGGGCACGCAAAGGGGCCTGCTCCTTTGGACACGCTCCTTTGGCGCGCGGCGCCTGGTGAGAGTGTAAATTTAAACCTACTCACCCAGCCCCTCCTGTGACATCAGGGGGTTGTCCTTGTGGCGAGATAGGTGGAGTCAGGGCTGAGAGGCCTTTCCGCAGCATTAGTTGGAGAGCGGAGACGCAGGATATCGGCGTGCTCGGGGGTAGCCTCGCTAGGCTCCCTAGTTGCTGGTGGGGGTGGTCGTTCGGACGGGGCGACCTCGGGAAAGCCCCTGCGGAGTTTGACGTCAGCAGCACGGCAGGACGGAGAGCAGAGTCCAGCGGCGAAGCAGTAGTCCCCGAGAGATGGCAGGTAGGGATCGGCTGCCCAACGATCTCCTGGTGTTAAAGGGGGGCGCCTGGGGAGAGTGTAAATTTAAACCCACTCACCCAGCCCCTCCTGTGACGTCAGGGGTTGTCCTTGCGGCGAGATAGGTGGAGTCGGGGCTGAGATGCCTTTCCGCGGCCTTAGTTGGAGAGCGGAGACGCAGGATATCGGCTCGCTCGGGGGTAGCCCTATCTTTCTCCTCTTTAATCTATTCAGAATTCGGCTGCATGGCTTACCATCCTCTAAAGTTGCTATGACCATGCAACCCCGCTAAGGCTGCTACACTGGCTCACCATCCACTTCCACACACAGTTCTAGCTTCTCTTACTCACCTACAAATGCATTCACTCTGCGGCTCTTCGTCACCTTATCTTTTCTTACTCTTCCATATAAACTCTATTCATCGGGCAAGTTGCTCTTGTCTGTGACCTTCCCACCTCCATGCTTTCCTTATTTGGCGCATCATTCTCTCTCTGACCTTACTCGTCTGGTCTGAAAACTCATCTTTTTGAGCTGCTTTTAAATCCTAAACATTTTTTTTTTCAATAAATATACTACCCACAGATTCTTGTTTGTCATGCATGTTTTTCTGGACTAGATTGTAAGCTCCACAGAGCAGGGACTGTCTTTCTGTACAGCACTTCATATTAGGGTTGTGCTTTGATTTGAAATGAGATTGACAATATCGTTTTTTTAAATAAAATGACAAAAAACCCATGAATTTTCTTTTCATTTTTAGCATCCACTAATTAAAAACACTGTGCAATAAATATAAAGAGTGCACACTAACTCAAATAGTGCACAGAAAATCAAGTTATGGTGAATGAAATTAATTAGTGTGCATTAATTCAAGTAGTACGTTATTTGAGTTAGTGTGTACTATTTCAAGTTAGTATGCATTATTTCAAGTTAGTGTGCAATATTTTGAGTTATTGTGCACTAATTTGAATTGGTGCACAGTAAAAAGGTTACAAATTTTAAAACTAAAATTATTCTAAACAAAACTAAAAAACAAAATTAAACAAAAAACAAAACAAAATATTTTGCCATACATACCTCTAGTAATGTCTAGTAGTGCTTTAAAAATTATAAATAGTAGCAGTTGTAGTAGTAAAAGGAGAAGCAAGAAAGTTACTGTTTGCTAGATACAAAAAAATGGAGAAAGAATCAGATAGAAACAATTATAGCCCTAGTAACAAAATAAACAACAGCAGGTAAAGACCAGATGGCCTATCCAGTGTGCCCATTTATCATCCTGATACTTCTGCTACAAGACCCACTCTCCAAAATAAGCAAAATAATTCTGATAAATAATGGGCCAGATTTTAAAAGCCAGTGAGACGCGTAAAGCCCCGGGATGCTTGTAAGTCCCGAGGCTTACAAAAAGGGGCGGTCCAGGGATGGGGCGTAGGTGGGGTGGGGCGGTCTGGGGGCGGAGTGGGGGCGGGGCCAGAGGCCTCCGACATAGCAGCCATTTGCCACTGTGTTGGAGGATTGCGTGCCAGCAGGCTGCTGGTGCATGCAACTTGCGCCTGCCCGGAGGCAGGCGCAAAAGGTAAGACAAAGGTCGGGGGGGGGGGGGGTGTTACAGTAGGGCTAGGGGTGGAAAGGTTAGGACAAGGGGTGGGAATGTCAGGCTAGGGGGAGGGAATGGGGGAAGGCAGCATGGCTCGGCGCACACAAGGTGCACAATTGTGCACCCCCTTGCAAGCGCCGAACCCTGATTTTATAACATGCGCACACCTGCACGCGCATGTTAAAAAACAGGCGTACATGTGTGTGCACCAGGTAGCGTGTGCACATGTACGCCCGCGCGCACCTTTCAAAATCTACCACAATATTAGTAAGCTATATTCTTTAACTATGTGATAATACTGTTCAGCTAATGATATGCATTTTAGATGCTGTAGTATTTAGATTCTGGATGAAAACAAATAATAATAATAAATGGCAAATATCTGCAGACTTCAGAAGTTCTTGTCTTTTTCTTGAAGAATAAATTCAAGATGCAAAAAAGTGATTATAAGATAAATTCTCAGGCTCCATTCACCTAAATTTTCTTTTTTACTTCTTGAAGACTAATTGCAGAAAAAAAAATATTTTTGAGCCATTTATTTATTTATTTATTTATTTATTTATTTATTTCGAGGTTTTTATATACCGAAGTATAGCGGGAAGCCTTCACTCCGGTTTACATGACTTTTCTCCTCCTTTTGGGCATCTAGTTCAGTGGGAACCAGGGCTAGAATCTGGCACCTGGAGCCTTTGTTAGCAGCTCCTCGGGTAAGAACATAAGAAATTGCCATACTGGGTCAGACCAAGGGTCCATCAAGCCCAACATCCTGTTTCCAACAGTGGCCAATCCAGGCCATAAGAACCTGGCAAGTACCCAAAAAGTAAGGGGGTCATTTTTCAAAGCGATAACTAAAAAAGGGGCGGCGGCGGTGTCAAGACTGGAACAGCAGGAGTCGGGGTGGCACCGGGGCGGACGCCGCGAAGACATGGTGGACAGCGAAAAGGTAAGAACTCTTTTTGCTGCCTATTTCGCATCCAATAGCACCACCTTTTATGATGGTGCTATTGGTTGCGAAAGCCGTCAGCGATCGCACCGCAATCGCTGACGGCTTTCGCAGGACCACCTCCGCTTCGCCCCCACCCCCCTGTACCGCGCAATTCACGACACCGCGGTAGGTTAGAAAATCTAGGCCTAAGTCTATTCCATGCTACTGATGCAATTAATAGCAGTGGCTATTCCCTAAGTAAACTTGATTAACAGCAGTTAATGGACTTCTCCTCCAAGAACTTATCCAATCCTTTTTTGAACCCAGCTACACTAACTGCTCTAACCACATCCTCTGGCAATAAATTCCAGAGCTTAATTGTGCATTGAGTGAAAAAGAATTTTCTCCGATTAGTCTTAAATGTTACGGATGTGCAGAGGGACCGCATACGTTGCATTTGGTATTCGTATTTGTCGGGGGGCAGATTCGTTGCATTCAGCAAGGGAGGCCCCCGATACGTTCATGCTTTCATTCTTATTCATTTCCCGGCTAGAATTTAACTACAACCCCCCACCATCCTGACCCCCCCAAGACTTACCAAAACTCCCTGGTGGTCCAGCGGGGGGTCTGGGAGCCATCTACTGCACTCACGCCGTCGGCTGCCGGTATTCAAAATGTGCGCCAATAGCCTTTGACCTTACTATGTCACAGGGGCTACCGGTGCCATTGGTCGGCCCCTGTCACATGGTAGGAGGACAAGATGGCACCGGCCGTCCATTGCTCCTACCATGTGACAGGGGCCGACCAATAGCACCGCTATCCCCTGTGACATAGTAAGGTCAAAGGCTATTGGTGCCATTTTGAATACCAGCTGCCGACCGCGTGAGTTCAGGAGATGGCTCCCGGACCCCTCGCTGGACCACTAGGGAGTTTTGGTAAGTCTTGGGGGGGGGGGGTCAGGAAGGTGGGGGCTTTGTTTACATTCGCTCTTTAGACGGCTGATTAATTCGGTGAAGATTCGTTGTATTCGTGGGGAATCGCGATACATTTCGCTTCCCCACGAATACAATGAATAGGGCCCTATACATTGCGGATTACCAATACGTTGCAAACGAATGCACACCCCTATTAAATGTGCTACTTGCTAATTTCATGGAATGCCCCCTAGTCCTTCTATTATCCGAAAGGGTAAATAACTGATTTACATCTACTCGTTCAAGATCTCTCATGATCTTAAAGACCTCTATCATATCCTTCAGTCATCTCTTTTCCAAGATGAACAGCCCTAACCTTTTCAGCCTTTCCTCATAGGGGAGCTGTTCCATCCCCTTTATCATTTTGGTTGCCCTTCTCTGTACCTTCTCCATTGCAACTATATCTTTTTTGAGATGCAGTGACCAGAATTGAACACAGTATTCAAGGTGTGGTCTCACCATGAAGCGATACAGAGGCATTATGACATTTTCCGTTTTATTAACCATTCCCTTCATAATAATTCCCAACATTCTGTTTGCTTTTTTGACTGCTGCAGCACACTGAGCTGATGATTTTAAAGTATTATCTACTATGATGCCTAGATCTTTTTCCTGGGTGGTAGCTCCTAATATGGAACCTAACATCGTGTAACTACAGCAAGGGTTATTTTTCCCTATATGCAACATGTTGCACTTGTCCACATTAAATTTCATCTGCATTTGGATGCCCAATCATCCAGTCTTGCAAGGTCCTCCTGTAATGTATCATAATCCGCTTGTAATTTAACTACTCTGAATAATTTTGTATCGTCCACAAATTTGATAACCTCACTCATCGTATTGCTTTCCAGATCATTCATATATATATATTAAAAAGTACCAGTCCAAGTATAGATCCCTGAGGCACTCCACTGTTTACCCTTTTCCACTGAGAAAATTGACCATTTAATCCTACTCTCTGTTTTCTGTCTTTTAACCAGTTTGTAAACCACGAAAGGATATCGCCTCCTATCCCATGACTTGTTAGTTTTCTTAGAAGCCTCTCATGAGGGACTTTGTCAAACGCATTCTGAAAATCCAAATACACTACATCTACCGGTTCACCTTTATCCACATGTTTATTAACCCCTTCAAAAAAATGAAGCAGATTTGTTAGACAAGAATTCCCTTGGGTAAATCCATGTTGACTGTCCATTAAACCATGTCTTTCTATATGCTCTATGATTTTGATCTTTAGAATAGTTTCCACTATTTTACTCGGCACTGAAGTCAGGCTCACTGGTCTAATAGTTACCCGAATCGCCCCTGGAGCACTTTTTAAATATTGGGGTTTCTTTGGCCACCCTCCAGTCTTCAGGTACAATGGATGATTTTAATGATAGGTTACAAATTTTAACTAACAGATCAGAAATTTCATTTTTAGTTCCTTCAGTACCCTAGGATGCATACCATCCGGTATGCAACCTAGGGTACTGAATTAGAATGTATAGAATGCTATACATTCTAATTCTCACTTCTTAGACTTCTGGCATTAGCAAACAAACATTTCAAAGTTTGTTTTTTGTTTGTTTTTTCATTCTGCTTTTTAATTGATAGGGATAAGTTAGAATTTTTTTTAGCTCAGGTGAGTTTTTATTTACAGGCACTTGGACTACTTTTCTTATTATTGGAACCTCACTGTTGGGATGCCCTAATTCTAATGCATCATTAGTATCCTTTGAAGATACCTCCCTCCGAACCATTCACTGCTGAGTGACTGTCGGCTTTCCCCTTTGTTCTAGTTTAAAAGCTGCTCTATCTCCTTTTTAAAGGTTAGCGCCTGCAGTCTGGTTCCACCCTGGTTAAGGTGGAGCCCATCCCTTCGGAAGTGACTCCCCCTTCCCCAAAAGGTTCCCCAGTTCCTTACAAAACTCAATCCCTCTTCCTTGCACCATCGTCTCATCCACGCATTGAGACTCCGGAGCTCTGCCTGCCTCTGGTGACCTGCGCGTGGAACAGGGAGCATTTCAGAGAATGCTACCCTGGAGGTTCTGGATTTCAGCTTTCTACCTAAGAGCCTGAATTTGGCTTCCAGAACCTCCCTCTCACATTTTCCTATGTCATTGGTGCCCACATGTACCACGACAGCTGGCTCCTCCCCAGCACTGTCTAAAATCCTATGTAGGTGACGTGAGAGGTCCGCCACCTTCGCACCAGGTAGGCATGTTACCAGGCGATCCTCACTTCCACCAGCCACCCAGCTGTCTACATTCCTAATAATTGAATCACCAAATATGACGGCCGACCTAACCCTTCCCTCCTGGTCAGTAGGCCTTGGAGACACATCCTTGGTGCGAAAGGACAATGCACCATCTGGAGAGCAGGTCCTTGCTAGAGGATCCTTTCCTGCTGCACCAGGTTGATGCTCTCCGATCATGAGACCTTCTTCCTCCAAGGCAGCACCAGGGCTGCCAGTCTGAAGTTGGGACTTGGCTACTATGTCCCTGAAGGTCTCATCTATATATCTCTCTGTCTGCCTCAGCTCCTCCAGGTTTGTCACTCTAGCCTCCAGAGATCGGACTCATTCTCTGAGAGACAGGAGCTCTTTGCATCGCATGCACATGTACAACTTCTCACCGATGGGTAAAAAATCCTACATGTGACACTCGATGCAAAAGACTGGGAAGCCCCCTTCTTGCTGCTGGACTGCTGCCTTCATCTCAGATTTGTTCAGTTCCTAGTTTAGGTTGCTATGGGAGTAGGAATGTGTCTAATTAACATCTCCCATCATGCATCTCCCTCCCAGCTTAGACCCTGTGCCAGGGTTCTTTTGGAACTCTGCTACCATGGCATCTAAATCCAGTTGTTAGATGTTGCCATCGCAGATGACTATGGCTGCTTTCACCTGGAGGGGGGCTGGAGGGCTCCATGAATTCTGCTTTTGCAGCAGCATCAGTCCTAGTCAGTCTGTGGAGCAGAGGCCTCACCCAAAGACCAAGATCTGTCACCTTGTGATTACAATCTGATGATACAGCGTTATGCAATGCATTAGAAATGGCCAGGACAGCTACACGAGCTTCTGCTTTGTTTTTAAATGTTATGTAAAAAATAAATAAATAAATAAGTGGCAAGCAAAGCTATGTTGCCAATTGATACATGTGACAAGATTCACAATAGCTGCATTGTGGAAATCCTTGCCACTGATGGCACGTTGGCATAATGATTGCACGAGATTGCATTAAATAGATACATTGACTTGCACACTTGGAAATGGTTTAACTGTGTACTAGAAGGTGTGGGGTAGGCACTGGATATGGGTCAGTTCAGCAGTTTAATGAGGTCCTAGCTTTTATACTGAAAGCCATACAGACTTGGGTTAAATGCTCTGATAATGAATGGCTTTGCTGTATGTTGCTATAGGTCGTGATCAACATGAAGGGAATGTCTCACTATTCTGGTCAAGTCTGGTGATGTATCATCTATATTATGCAATCTGATACTTTTTTAATGCCTGCTGATTTGTTCAATAAAAAGATATTTAAAAAAAAAAGGAGCACTTTCCAGACACTTATACTGCATAGTGGGGCAGATTTTAAAAGTCCTACGCGCATAGGGGGGTTATGCGCTGAGCCTATTTGGCATAGGCCTGGCAACACGCGCAAGCCCAGGGACGCACGTATGTCCCGGGGCTTGAAAAAAGAGGCGGGGTGTGGGCAGTCCGGGCCATGGTGGGATCATGCCCAGAGGTCTCCATAGGGCCTCTAGGCTGGGGGATTGCACGCCGGCACTTGGCTGGTGCGCGCAACCTACGCCTGCCCAGAGGCAGGCGTAAAACAAAGGTTGGGGGGGGGGTTAGGTAGGGCTGGGGGGCGGGTTAGGTAGGGGAATGGAGGGGAAGGTGGGGGGGGGGGTGGAAGGAACAGGGAAAGCCATCGGGGCTCCCCTAGGGTTCAGCGCACACAAGGTGCACAAGTGTGCACCCCCTTGCGCGCGCCGACTCCGGATTTTATAACATGCGCGCGGCTGCGCGCGCATGTTATAAAATCAGGTGTAGATTTGTGCGCGCCGGGTTGCGCGCACAAATCTACGCCCGCGCGTAGGTATTAAAATCTGCCCCTTTGAGAGCAATTTTCAAAGAGATTAATACAGGTAAAAAGGTGTTTCGCTCTGGTAAAAGCCCTTTGAAGATTGCCCAGAGCGGGCAAATATGCACGTGCTGTCCAGACAAAGTACCCACAAGGTCTTGCAAGCCTGCAAGCTACACGATTCTAAAAATAGCCTTCCTCATTGTTAAATCTTGAAGATTTTTCTTCGTTTCAATTTTCATTTAATTCCGGAGGAGTTGCCTCTGTGGATAATGTTTTTTGAATCTCTTCCTTCTTAGCCACTCCCACCCTGATGAATTTAAGTAATCAGTGGAGCTCTTCTGCTGGTAAGAGCTCTAAGCAGTCATCACCCCTATAGCTAGAAATTAATTTGATAGCTAGAAATTAATTTTTTTCCAGCAGATACAAGGTACTGCTCCTTTAGGCAAGTCCTCTAAATTCAGATGGTTGTAGGGGCCATTAACTGTGCTAGAAGTAGTCTTATATGTCAGGTGAGCAGGGCATCATCATTTCCTTTAAACTATGTATCTGCTTTCACTGGACATAAAACAGGACATTTCAGCGAAATGTCCTGTTTTGTTTCCGTTCAGTTTTAAAAAGAAAACCAAATTAAATTTCATTTGCTTTTTTTTTTTTTGCTTCAGGAAAAAACCCCGGGCTTCTCCCCTCCTCTCTCCCACCCCTCCAGACCACCCCCTCTCCAGTGCCTTAACCCATCCATCGTCTCCAAATGAGGCAGGAGCAATCCCCAGTCACTTCTGTCCTGCTGCTGCTGCTACTTTGCAAAATGCTGCCAGTGACCCGAGGCCGACTCCTTTTCGCTTTAGCCCCATTTGGAGCCGACGGATAGCGTGAGATATTGAGAAGGGAGGAGGAGGAGTGGGTAAGAAGTGGAGAGGAGCCTGTAATTTTTTTAAAAAATATATAGACATTTTTATTGGTGAGGGAAGAGGCAGAAGCTCATTTCCTATTTTGTTTTGATTTTTGTTTCTCGTCTTTCTTTTCACTTTGCTAAAAATGAAATGATGAAAGTACATGGAAAGAAATGTGCAGTGCATATGCCCCCTGAACCTGTTCTTTATTTTTGAAACAGAAAATCTCGAATTACATCTCTGGCATTCTCAAATCCTCAGGTGTTCACGACATGCTCTTGCTATATCCCGAGCACCGCTGCAGTACCACAGATGCCAACTGACAAATCTCCTGCTTATACTAAATTCAGCTAAAATCCTACTGGAAATCAGCAGAGGCTATTAGGAATCCATTTCTTGCAATGAATTTAATCCCTCCAGGAGGTGATGGTGGGGGGTGGAGGGGAGAGAGGGGGGGAAGGAGCACCGAGGCTTAATACTTCTATAAATATCCTTGTTTTTCTAAAGCCAATGTAGGTGTGCTTGGCATTTGACTTTGGGAGGTCGGGGATTTTTTTCTCCTTAGGTAATACTGCTTGGCAGCTTTCCACCGCATCTCACCACAGATCCCTGCCAAAACCTGAACTGACTTCCGTCAGATTAACTGTCTCCAACAACAAAACCGGCACTTCTTCTGAGGGCCCTGAGTGAAGGGATAAGCCTGAATGACACCAGTCTTAAACCACTGGATCTTCTCCGGGGCTGACAAATCAGAGGAGGGGAAACCTGCAAGATGCTGCATTTTGTTATTCAGTCATCAAGACTTAATATAGTTAATTGCAGGCCAGATGGGCACATCGCTTCATATTCTTCCTTATTTGAGGAATTGCTGTCCGTCTTCTAGATTTATTTTATTTTAGTTTGTATTTTTCCTAAAAATTCTCATTCAGTTTCTGTGTGCTTCAGATTCACAACACATTTCTCATTAGAAATAACAGTAAAAGAAAAATGTATGTGACAATGACCTGTGGCTCATTTTTCTTTTACTATAATTCTAGATAGCCTGACTTTTATTAAATTGCTACAGTGTTTGGGGATTGTCTTATAATAGATTTGAACTATGTGGAAAGGTGTGTCTGATGCCCTGGATGTGCAAGGCTAGGCTCCATACTTGTATAAACATAAAACTGTGGTGGACAGTATACAAAACATAATTATACTAGAACAAGGTGATAAGACTTGACTGCTCGTGTCCAAAGGATAAAAGCAATATTAAATGGAATTAAACCTGATACCATAGAGTTTAATGCTAAAAGTGAAGTGCAACAGAGAGTAAAAGTGGCAAAATGCTGGTGAATTGTTGCAAAAAAGTAACAAGATCACTTGTTAATTCTAATATGCCTCTGTGGACGTACAAAAAAAGGTAAGAGAAGCATTTTGTGAATAATGGTGAAATTAATATTCTTAACATTTCACTACTGGTGCAAACATTTTCACACTTCTCCCCAGCTGGATTTCTCACTGAGTGCAGTGTATGAGCATGTGTGTGGATGAGTTTCTGCATGCATGTTATGAGTAGGTATGTGTAGAAGTATTTGTGTGTGTGTGTGTGTGTGTGTGTGTGTTAAGTGATCTCTCAGTGAGACATGGACACATAGGAGGGAAGTGTCAAAGGTTTCCTCCTTACTAAACACTGTTGTGTTTACCCCTGTAGATAAACCTTTTGAAAGTAAGCACCTTGTGAAACAGTTTGTGCACTTTTACCAGCATGAGGAAAGGGGCTGGATTAGGTCGGGAAAAAAACTTTGGGAAGTAAAGGTTGCACCAGTTGTACAGCAGGCTCAGAGCCCTCAGGGGCACTTTCATGCGTGTGGCATGCACGCTGGTGCCTTTGCATGGAAAGCTTCCCGGGGAGTTTCCCTTTGAAAATGGACTTACAGGTATGTGGGTACAGAGGACCGGTGGACTTGCAAGCTGCTCAGAGACTCTGAAAATTGCCTCCATAGAGGGCAGACTGAAAATTGCCCTTGCTCCTCCTGGCTAAAAGTACATGTAGGGTTCCATAGTGCATGTGTGGTTAGCTCTACTGAGGGGAGGCGCTCTCCCTTCCTTCCCCAGGCGGGATCAGAAAATAATGGGTGTAGATTGTATTTTCAAATATATGCACATTATTTTCCATAGAAATGTTACCTGCTGAGAAAGCTGTACCTGTGGCAATTTTCAAAGGAAAAATACATGCATACCTTCCCATTGAAAATTAGGTGCAAGATTCATGGGCATAAAATACTTGCGGACTTTGCACTTAGGTGGACAGTTTGCCAATTGCTCCATACTGGACAATTTTAGGTGGCATCTAGCTACGTTAATAATTATTAATGAGATTGTTCCTCCGCATCCCTCCTTAATGCAGGCTACCAAAAGTATGCATGTGGCTTCACAGCTACCCTGGAGAAGGGTGGTTACTTTCCCTTACAGACTTTGCACAGACTCTGAAAATGAGCTTACAGGTCCAAGGTTATCGCTTGAGTTCATAGGTCCTCTCACAGCCAGGTTTCAGGCCATACCAGGACCTTTCAAGGTTCGGAGCTCATTATGTTTCTTGCCTTGGGTCTTTTCGAAGTACTGTGGTTATGGTTAGATGAATGGGCCAAAGCCTGTTATCCAAATGTCTCCTGACATGAAAAGATGAGCTAGGAATTGTATTTATTTATTTTTTACTAGTTGGAGTTGTAGAAATATAGAATTATGATGCTGTTACTAAAATGTTTTCTGACCAGGTCTACCTGCAGGGATGAAGCCCTTCCTTCTGCAGCCTAATTCATAGAGACGTGCATCTACAGGCACACACTGCCTGAAACAGGAAGGGCTGGCTTGGAACTTTTCCAACTGCTACTTTTATATAGGACTAGTAGACCATTTTTAATGTGCTTTTTCAAAAGACAGAAAGGATAAAAGACCAGAAGGACAACCCCTCCATTGGAAAGGCTTTGTATATTATCACATAAATTATTTGTTTCCACGGGATTAATTAAACAACTGTCGAGGTTGAATCAAGAATCAAATATCACAAATTTTCACATTTATTTACCTGAACTGTACAATAGCTGTGGGAATTTAGGCTGCATCCAGTTCTTCAGGTCAGTGAGGCCATGGCAAGCAGTATTTACAGCTCCAGGAGAAAGATTTTAGAATAGCTTATGATATTTGTTATTTGAATGTTATAAAGCTTGCCTTGGAAATCAAGGCTGTGAACGAACAGGGCAACTTGTTGGTTAAGAATTAAACAACCCAAAGCCATTTCTAAATGACATCGCCATAAATGATCTAGAAAGGCTTGGATGCAATGAGATATGCAAAATATGGGATTGCAGTTATCTGCTGTATTCAGGCTATTTCAAATGCAGTGATCAGGGGTACCTGTAAGAAATGTGTAGCCTCAGCTTGCAGGTCAACAGAATGAACATAAGAACATAAGAAATTGCCATGCTGGATCAGACCAAGGATCCACCAAGCCCAGCATCCTGTTTCCAACAGAGGCCAAATCAGGTCACAAGAACCTGGCAAGTACTCAAATATCAAGAAGATCCCATGCTACTGATGCAATTAATAGCTGTGGATATTAGCTAAGTAAACTTGATTAATAGCAGTTCATGGACTTCTCCTCCAAGAACTTATCCAAACCTTTTTTGAACCCAACTACACTAACTGCACTAACCACATCCTCTGGCAACAAATTCCAGAGCTTTATTGTGCGTTGAGTGAAAAAGAATTTTCTCCGATTAGTCTTAAATGTGCTACTTGCTAATTTCATGGAATGCCCCCTGGTCCTTCTATTATTCGAAAGTGTAAATAACCGATTCACATCTACTCATTCAAGACCTCTCATGATCTTAAAGACCTCTATCATATCCCCCCTCAGCTGTCTCTTCTCCAAGCTGAACAGCCCTAACCTCTTCAGCCTTTCCTCATAGGGGAGCTATTCCATTCCCTTTATCATTTTGGTTGCCCTTCTCTGTACTTTCTCCATCGCAACTATATCTTTTTTGAGATGCAGCAACCAGAATTGCACACAGTATTCAAGGTGTGGTCTCACCATGGAGCGATACAGAGGCATTATGACATTTTCCGTTTTATTAACCATTACCTTCCTAATAATTCCTAACATTCTGTTTGCATTCCAGACAAACATTAGATCATTTTATAACTTGAGTCATTGAAGGAATCAGTTAAGTCATAGGTGGCCAGCTCCTCAAGAGCCACTAAGAGACATGGCTTTCAGGATATCCAAAATGAATACGCATGAGATATATTTGCACATAATGAAAGCAGTTCTCTCTCATGCATATTCATTGTGGAGATCCTGAAAACCAGCCTTGTTTGTGGCTCTTGAGGACCAGAGATGGCCACCACTGAGTTAAAATTTCACTCTTATTTATAACACCCCCCCCCCTACAATAGCACCACCTTGTGATACTTGTAAAGCTAATAAGCAATACCAAGAAAATGGAACAAAAATGAATGAAAGTTTGTTTGATTTTCTTTCGTTTTGTTTTCAAAATGAAAGAAACAAAATAGAAAATTGTGTTTCCAACAAAAGCACATCCCTACCCAGTTCTATAAAATGACTTATACAACAGAATTATTTGAAAACAGGGTGAATTTTAAAAGCCCGGCAGGTGCCCAAATCAGTAGATGTGCGTGCATGTAGGACTTACACGCGCCCGCCGTATTTTCAAAGTTGCCTACATGCATGCGTTATCTACTGCTGTGTGCACATCTCACTCAGAATCAAAAAGGGATGTGGTGTGGGCGGGACCTGGGCATTATGGGGTGGAGCCAAGAAATGCGCGTGCAAATACTTGTGCACCTGGGCGCGTGCCCATGACTAGTGCCACGTAACTTTACTTCTGCTATGGAGGAGGAGGAAGAGTAAGTGTAAAAAACAAGAAAAAAGAGGCAGCCCTGAGGAGTTTGAGGGGTCTGGGGTAACTGGGGGAAGTGCAGACTATTAAAGTAGGGGGGGTTTGGAGGACCTAGCTCTATACTGGGTGAAGTGGTGGATGAACTGGTGAAACTGGTCTTGGCGTTGACACGCACCAGTTATAAACTTCCCTGACTTACGTGGCTGAAACCCAATTTACGAAGTTGAGAACACCTACTTGCAAAATTATGAGCACACATATGTGCACCAAGGCTATTTTAGTGTCATACATGTGTATGTTCACGAATGTTATAAAACCGCAGCATTTCTGGGCACGCGCCAACTAATGTGCGTCAATGTGCACCTGCATGCCCCATTCAAAGTTACTATCGTGGTGTTTACCTTTAAGGAGTCAGCATTGCAAATACAGTGCTCAAAAGTTTTCTACAAGAAATATTTAAATAGTTGAGTAATTGATTCTGATACTGCATTTTTTTGTGTTTTTCAGAAAGCATTGGGAAAAGCCTACAATTTGCCATATGATCAGGACAGCAAGTATGTTTCTCTCTAAATTAGAGTAATTAACTTTGTCACAACCCCTCCCCCCCCCAAGAAAACGACTTTATTCTAAGTAACTAGTAAGTGGAGAATTAATCATATCACCAGTAATTACTGCCCAAAATAGGAATACTGTAGTCTATGAGATGACATGAAATGGAGGATCTATTATAAAACTAAAGTTCTGTGATATCTTTTTATAGGCGCCAGTATTTAACTAATAGACTTGTTAGACAGGATGTGGCAATAATAGAGACAGGGAGGAAGGAGAAAGGGAGGGGCAAAGTGTGTTTGAGTGGATCGGGGAAGAAGGATAGAAGAGGCTCCTGCAAAAATAAACTATAGACTAATTTGGAAGTATTTTGCCTCATTCAGGTCATCCCCAGGAGTCTGTTTCAATTCTGGTTTTGATTCATTGAATGCACGGAGTTGCAGTTCTCATTTCCCGAAGAAAGGTAGTGGGGCAAAACCAGGCCCCGATCAGCTTGTTTGGGGTGATTTGAATGAGGTGGAGACCTTTGACTGCCCTAATTCTTCTGTTTTGGTAAGCAAAAATGATACCCCAGTTTTTTTCAGAACAAAAAGGAAAACACAGGAGGTGATTTTAAAAGGAGTGTAAATGTAACATACATACATAGCAATTTTAAAAAGCCATTTATGTGTGTAAAGTGCACACGTCAGTGGCATATATTGAGCAATTTTCAAAAGCCACTTATATGGGTAAAGTGCATTTACACATGTAAAACCCAATGTTAAGTGGGCAAATGCTTTTTACAGTCAGGTCCATAATGTATATCTTTGTTTTCTGTTTTCTTCTGCACCAGCAGAAGAGTTGGATAGTGATTTGGTCAAAGACATACATGAAATTGCAATGAAAATGCAGATGCTGCTGGTGGGAGATTTTAATCTGCTAGATTTGGATTGGACCATCCATCTGTAAAATCAATTAGAAGCAGAGAGATCCTGGACTCCCTTCAAGGGGGTTCTCCTCACCTGAACTCCAGTGAAAACCAAATGGTATAGTTAAGATGCAAGCCAACGCAGAAAGGAGTCATACAAAAGTCAAAGCCGTGAACTTCAGGAGCACCAACTTTGTTAAACAAGGAAACGCAGAACATGATGGCCGACAAAGTCCCTATGTCCCACCCAGTCCTCCCATCCATGCTTCTTGCTCATCTGTGCAATCTTTTCCGCTCCCTCTGAACTTGCCCATTGCTTTCTTGAATGCAGGTACTGTCCTTGTCTCCACCACCCTCACTGGGAGGCTGTTCCATGCTTCCACCACCCTTTCTGTAAAAAGTATTTCCTTAGATTACTTCTGTCTATTCCCTTTCCTCCGCATTTCATGACCTCTCGTTCTAGAGCCTCCTTTCCACTGAAAGAGTCCTGCATTTCTTCCTTGAAGATATTTGGAAAATGACTATCATATCTCCTCTTTTCCTCCAGAGTGAACATGTTTAGATCTTTAAGTCTATCCCTTTATGCTTTATAACGAAGACCTTTGACCATTTTAATAACTGCTATCTGGACTGACTCCATCTGGTTTATATCTGTTTGAAGATGCAATCTCCAATTAGGTCTCATCATTCCTATATACTTCCTTTATCTTACTGGCTATTTCTCTCCCTGTACATCCACACATACTTCTTACTGTTGCTGTTGCCTTATCGACCTGTTTGGCCACCGAAACATATAGTTATTCCCAGATCCTGCTTTTGTTTTGTGCACAGAATTTCACACCTTATACTGTATTGTTCCCATGGGTTCTTGCACCTTAAATGCATGACCCTGAAGTTTTTAGCGTTAAATCTTAGGTGCTAAACTCTGGATCAATGCTCAAGATTTACTAAATTCCTCCTTACATTTTTCACACATTCAAGGGTGTCTACCCTTTTGCAGATTTGGTCTCATCTGCAAAATGGCAAACCTTTCCCAATGGACTTTCTGTAATTCTGTTTACGAAAATGTTGAACAAAACCAGACCAAGGACCTTAAGGAATTGATGGCTGGGTGAAATATTCTTTGTGAAGTAGAACAACAATTGACTAAAGCAGTGGTTCTTGACCCAGTCTTCGGGACACAGCTAGCTGGTTGAGCTTTCAGGATATCCACAATGAATATTTAAGCAATACAGCTGCATGTAATGGAGGCAGGGTATGCAAATCTATTCCATGCATATTCATTATGGCTATCCTGAAAACCTGGCTATTTAGCTGTTTCCTGAGGACTGGGTTGAGAAGTGGGCTAAACTAAAAAGAGCTATAATAAAGGCAATGAATCTTCATGCTAGAAAAGAAACAGGTATGGTTTTCCAAAATGTTGACTGTTAAAGTAAAGGCAGAAAGGTTAGCATTCAAAGCATACAAAAAAGAGTGGATAGCTAAAATGGTTAAGAGAGGCCACAACTTTTTTCAGGTATGTCAATGAAAGAAGGAAGTGCAGAGGTTGGACTGTAAGACTGAAAGAGAAAGGGAGCATTGAATGATGTAAAAATGACGAAGATGGATGTGGCACCTTATAGATTAACAGATGTATTGAGGCGTGAGCTTTCAAGGACAAGGGTCCACTTCATTAGATGTGCAGAGGGTAAATGGTAAGTGTGGAAGGATGGCAGTATGATTGGTTTATGGTGTACATAAAATATGAAAAGGACCAGGACGCTTATTATGCTTTTTGTACATCGAAATGGTACTGTCAGATTAAGTAGTTCTGATATATTTGAAGCATCAGAAAGCAGGTTGCTTCTCTGTTTTGTTTATGTGCTTGTAAACATTCTTTGTTTTATTTCCATATGTTATCTCTTTCTTTCTATCTGGTGTATTTGATGTGTTTGAGCATCTGGTTTTCAATAAAAATGATTTAAAAAAAAATTGTGCAGAGATTGATGAGGATAAAGCTCATTTTGGAGTACAGCTTTGTTCCACAGTGGAACAAAAAGCTCCAAATACATTTATGCCAGGGAGAAGTTGTATTTGTTGATACTCTCAGCTGATTAAAAGCCATCCCTCCTTACCTCTCTCCATCCTTCCCAGAGCTTGCTCGTCTAATATAGTCTTGCTAGGCTATATAATTTACGTGTCTATATGTTCACTTACAGGTCAATTTTAAAAGCATTGCTCACGCAAAAATGGCCACATACGCACATATATGAGCCTCACGTGAGCAACACACATTTTAAGAAGCCACAAAGTATATGCGTACACACCTGTGCGTGCCTCAAGAAGAAGGGGCGAGAAAGGGTGGGGGATGGGCGGAGCATGGGAGTCCCAGGGCAGGGCTAAGACCTACGTGTGTAAGTCCATATTTTAAAAAAGATGACCACGGTGCACGTTGGCTTGTTATTCGCGTAAATTTAATTCTGGCCCTGATTAGGAGCAGGTTTGGAGATCTCGAGTTTTAGGGTGTTTAGTCGCAGTGTGAGGGTTCAGGATCAAGGTGGGGGGGGGGGGGGGTGTGTCTTGGAGGATGAAGAACCAGAGAGGTCTTGAAGACCTTGATATGAGCCGGGCAAACTGGTGGACTACAGGAAAACTGTTTTTTTTCCCTCGCGCAAGCATGTTTTTAAATCTTTCTGCATATATGCATAAATCCGCTAAAGTCCTAACCGAAATATGCGCAGAAGAGGTATTTTAAATGATATGCATGTACTTGCAAGCACAATTTAAAATTGCAGCACCTCTCTGCTCGTACACTGATATGTGCATTTATGGGTGCACATGCGTTCCTTTTAAAATTACCCTGTCAGCCGGATAAGTCTACCCAGCTAAGTTTAGGCATACTGTATGGGGCATCTAAACTTATATGTCTACTTATGTGGCTAACTCCAAATATCGGTAGTTAACCATATGAGTTATACGGCTAACTCAATCTGCCCCCAATCTGCCCAGTATATGCCTACCTTTTGTGCATGTAACTTTTAACCATATAACAAACATATGCTAAGCGGTGGCCGCTGAACGTAGGCGCATATTCAGCGGCCATTACTTAGCTGTGTAAGTTCCACTTATCTGGCTAAATAGCACTTTGAATATCGGGCCCCCTAAGTGGTAATGAAGTACTTTACAAATCTTTAGCATATTAAAAGTATTCCATATCAAAACAAATTAACAAAATTCAATGTAATAACAGTGGTGCCTCTGTCTTAAGGTAAACTATCTGGAGTCTTACAGCTGCCCTATTTGTTTACAGCTCTCTAAAATGAAAAAGGAGTTGACTCAACTTAATCAGAATTAGCTACATTTGAAAGGGCTACACAGGAATTTGCAACCATCAAATATAAGCATTCCCTACTTTACAGCATTCAGAAAACCTGCCCTCATTCCCTATAAGATTCAGAAACCAAGGAATAAGTGGTTTACAGTTGGATCTGGTAGGACATAGAGACACCTACTCTCCCCAATTGTATAGCCAGGATATCTACCCCTACTTCCACAGAGGATCCAGAAACCCAGGAAGAAATGGATTATCATGGGCTCTGTGGCACACCCACTCTTTCAAATGATGCCCATATAAAGTGGCCTTTTGTATCAGAAAATGAAGATGCTCTAGTAATGGAAACTGAAAGGAGATATCAATTGCACACAAAACCCCAAACCCCAAAACCTCAAACACTATCAAAAGTCATAACAGAAAGTTCTTTATGCTGGGAGATTCATACATCAGAGGAACTCATTTAGAAACTCATTTTGAGGGAAACACAATAATAAAGTGCCTTCCAGGATCCTCAGCTGGTAGAAATGCAAACCCGTCAATGCAATTAAAAAAAAGGTAAGGACTCTAAAATCAATGTTATCATCCATTTGGGGATCAATGTCCTTGATAGAAACAGCACCCAAACAATACAGAGAGATTTCCAGATTCTTAGGATTGTAAGGTTTACAATCTTTTTTCAGAAGTGTTACTGGTTCACAGAAAGAGGAAGGAAAAGCTAAGCCATATAGACAACTTCAATACATGGCTCACAACCTGGTGTAAGAAAGAAGGTTTTGGATATATTGGGGCGCTGGGGCTGTGTATAGAATAGTACAAGTCTATATGTTAAAGATGGCTTACATCTATCCATACAAAGAGAGGGAAAAGGATCAACAGTCCAATCCACAAAACTTCAACTAATTAATGGCAAATGACAATATCATAAAGATCTTTGCTTTGGAATTTCAATCTGCGGCCTCTCGCCTCGCAATGGGCCGCAAGCCTTAATCAGCTTACAAAGCAGGATATAATATTTAATCATTTATTGTCATTTTGCTCATATCAGTACGAAACTTTATTCTAATCTCTTAATATTTTTTGCCACAATTTTATTTCCAAACTTCCCTAAAAAAGGTATAAATGTGAAACAAAAGCTATACTTCCCACCAACATTAAAAAATTTTTGACTCCAAAATTTAGAGAGAGGAATACTTAGCCCATGCTTTGTGAAATATCAATTGAATCATTCCCGACATGAATCATGTTTCGATTGTAGAAAACAATCTTCTTCAGGGGATATTTCTCAACAATTCTTTGCATAAAGCGGCATAAAGCGGCCAACATTCTTCAATCCCTTCTAAAAACAAACACAACATATTAAAAAGTGCACATATCTTAAGTTATACAAAACCCACAATCGTCTAACATTTTATCCAATCAAAGAGTGATTCACACTGACCTGTATCGCTAAAGAAAGCTTACCCGGACAAACACTGTCTCAGCCGATAATTTCAAAAATGGCGCCACAGCGTCTCTAACTAACTCAGGAGGCCCCCGCAAGCTGGCCAAAAGTTCCTTTTGGGCCCAACGAGGGGTCCGGGAGCGAACCCGAGGGTCAGGAGGCCCCCCCAAGCTGGCCAAAAGTGCCGTTTGGGCCCAACGAGGGGTCCGGGAGCGGAACCGCGATGGACCACGTGACGTCGGCATCACGTCGGAGTGACGCGGACGTCACGTGATTCCCCTCGGGTCCGCTCCCGGACCCTCACGGAACTTTTGGCCAGCTTGGGGAGTTTTGGTAAGTCTTGGGGGAGGGGATTAAGGAGGGTGAGGGGTTTAAATTTTTATTTAGATCAACAATCATGATTTCCAACGTATTCAACATAGCTATGTTGAATAAGTTGGAAATCCGATCGTTTACGCCTCATCACTTTTTTAAGTTAAAAAAAAAAAAAAGTTGCGTTTTACATTTAAGTTCAAAACGAATGCACACCCCTAATACGCGTACATGTGTGCATAATTATACAAGGCCATATGGATCTATGTATCCTTCAGCTGTATCTTCTCCAACCTGAAAGGTTCTAACCTAGTTATCTTTTCTGCTGTTCCATCCTCTGTAATATTTTGGTTGCCCTTCTCTGTACCTTTTCCAGTTCAGCTATTTTTTGAGTTGTGACTACCAGAATTACACAAAGTCTTATCATGCAGTCTCACTATGGAGCAATACAGAGGTATTATGATATTCTCTGTTTCATTTTCCATTTTTTTCCTAATAATTTCTAACATTCTGTTTACATTTTTGGCTGCCACCGCACATTGAGCCAAGGATTTCAAAGTATTGACCATGATGACTTCCAGATCTTTTTCCTGGGTGGTAACTCCTAATGTGGAACCTAAAATCATATAATTACAGCGTGGGTTACTTTTCCCTATGTGTGTCACTTTGCACTTGTCCACATTAAATTTCATCTGCAATTTGGATACCCAGACTTCCAGTCTCAAAAGGTCCTCCTTCAATTTCTCACAATCCACTTGCAATTTAACAACTCAAAATAATTTTGTGTTGTCTGCAAATTTGATCACGTTGCTTATCGTTCCTCATTCCTTATCATTTATAAATATATTAAAAAGCACTAGTCCCTGAGGCACTCCACTGTTTACCTTCCTCCATTGAGAAAACTGACCATTTGTTCTTACTCTGTTTCCTATCTTTTAGCCAGCTTGCAATCCCTAACAGGACATTGCTTCTTATTCCATGACTTTGAAATTTTCTCAGGAGTCTCTCATGCTTTGTTAAAATCCAAATATACCACATCCACCAGCTCATCATTATCTACATGCATATTCTCCCCTTCAAAAAAAATGTAGCAAATTGGTGAAGCAAGATTTCCCTTGTGTAAATCCTTGCTGGCTATGCCCCATTAAACCATGTCTATCTATATGTTCTGTGATTTTGTTCTTTAGAATAGTTTCCATGATTTTTCCCAGCACTGAAGTCAGACCCACCAGTCTATAGTTTCCTAGATCACCCTTGGACCCCTTTCTAAATATTAGGGTTACAATGGTCACCATCCAATCTTTGGGTACAATGGTTGTTTTTAATGATAGGTAATAAATTACAAGTAATAGATTTGCAATTTCATTTTTGAATTTTTTCAGAATTCTGGGGTGTATGCCATCTGATCCTGGAAATTTGCTACTCTTTAGTTTGCCAATTTGCCTTATAACATCTTCTAGATTCACTGTGATTTGTTTTAGTTCTTCTGAAACATTACCGCTGAACACTGTTTCTGGTACAGGGTATCTCCTTTATCAAATAGAGCCGAACAAAGATATAGGAAAGTCATTTTTAAAATATCTATGAGATTAATTTACTAACGTGAGACAGGGGTTTGAACAAAGAAAAAAGAGGATTTCATAATTCCCCTATCCTGGGGGGAAAAAATGGATCCGGTTCGTATCCTTGTTACAGGAATGTTAGAAATTGTTTGACACGGAGGGAATGAATGAATATTAGCAGCATTATAAATTACTTTTTAAAAGTAACTAGTTAAAGTTTACTAGTTACGCTCGCAAAAATTCAGCTGGTTACGGTGACTAATTATGAGGCGCTCAGTCAATTTCTTAGTAGGGATGGAGATAATTACTGCAGTCCTAACCTCATCCTACCCATCACTGAGATATTTCCAGGTGAGGTTTAGCAGATCATCATCCTAGGGCACATAAGAACGATTTGCCAGGAAGCTGAGGAATGACATACAAAGTCCAGAGGTGGGGTAGTGGTTCAACAGGAAATACCCAGACAACATGGGCAGCTGGATCGGCACTCTGAATCGCAACTCACTCCAGAGGTGGGGTAGTGGTTCAACAGGAAATACCCAGACAACATGGGCAGCTGGATCAGCACTCTGAATCGCAACTCACTCCAGAGGTGGGGTAGTGGTTCAACAGGAAATACCCAGACAACATGGGCAGCTGGATCGGCACTCTGAATCGCAACTCACTCCAGAGGTGGGGTAGTGGTTCAACAGGAAATACCCAGACAACATGGGCAGCTGGATCGGCACTCTGAATCGCAACTCACTCCAGAGGTGGGGTAGTGGTTCAACAGGAAATACCCAGACAACATGGGCAGCTGGATCGGCACTCTGAATCGCAACTCACTTTCCTTCTCTCTAGCAACTTGTACATTTGTACATTTGTATTGCTCCCTTTGTGTGTGGGGAAGGATACAGTCTTTTCTGTTTTGCTTTTATTACTTTTACTTTGTTTAAATAAATGCAGCCACTTCTCACTAACGGTCTCTGTAAGCATTTGATTCCATTTTAATTACACATGGCTGCAGTGTTGCTAGAACTGAAAGCATGTGCCATATTATTAACACTGGATTTACTCATCATTATTTTATTATTAGTAACATTAAATTAGATATTGTCATGTGTCTGCCGACTTGGATTTCTGAGTAGCTGGTATTTAAACTGACGTTTACCTTTGTTTTCTGCAGGTAAATGCTTGTTTTCTTAATGGACAGGTTTGGTAGCAGCTTTAAAAGAATTCAAGGGTAAATAATTTATTATCAAAGTAACTCTGAAAGAAAAAAATATGAACAGCCACAAAGATTTGGAAACATAGCAGTAACTATAATGTTCCATGACAGTCTTAAAAAGCCGTTGACTTAACTGCTTATCCAGGCAAGCTTTCTGCCTTCTGACTCTCTGGCTCCCTTCCTGCACATACCCACCCACCCACCTACACACCTCTTCTTTTAGAATATCTCTGCTACTAGTACTACTTATTTTCCTCTAAGGACATAAGGATAGCACGAAAGAGCATAATTTACATGAAATTCAAGGACAGCTCATCATGTTATTGTCTATAATCTCTCAATACTAAAACACCCAATAGAGTTACCATGTCATATTAGAATTGTGAGCAAATAAAAAAAATTCATCCACATCCAAATTCCATATCTTTCAACATTTATTAGGTTTTATAGTCTGTTGTTTTAAGTATGGTTTTATATTTATATTTATATATTGTATCATGGATTTGATGTGTATTTGTATGGATTTTTCAGAGTGTGTGCAGACATTTATTTCATTTCATTTTGTTCTTTTGTTTTGTTTTTCCATTTAAAAAATTGTTTGTTGTTTCTTTCCTTTATGTTTAAAGCAAAAAAAAAATAAAAATTGAAACAACCAATGAGATTAACAAAAAAAAAAAACAAAACCAAAGAAAAGGAAAAAAAACAAAACATCAAGCCCCCTTGGAGATTTATTTTTTTTTAATTTTCCTTCCCACCAAACCCTCTTACCACAGGGCTCAGTCTGCTGGCGCCAATTGTAAGCATATCAATGGTGGCACAGGACAGACCAAGGATAACACCTGGTCTAGGAAGCAACTGAAATATATTAAGAGGATTTGGGGGCCCGGGGTATTTCATTAAAGTTTCCCATTACAATACATTTCAAAGGAATGTGCACACCTAGTCCTCCGAACAAGTACCAGACTTAGGAATACAACTAGATGAGAAACTATAAATGAAAATGCACATCAGTAAACTAATCAAAACAGGTTACACCAAGCTGTATATACAACGATTGAAACTATTATTAACAATGGCAGACTTCCGTACTGTATTATAAACTCTAATATTCTCAAACCTAGACTCCTGCAGCTCCTTACTACTAGGCCTTCCAGCATGACAATTAAAACCACTGCAACTATTGCAAAATGCTGCAGCAAGACTCCTACTAGGATCCAGAAAATATGATCACATTACACCCACACTGATCACACTGCTTTGGTTACCAGTACAAGCCAGAATTTATTACAAAGTTCTAACAATAATTTTCAGCATCATTCATTATAATAACCCCAGCTTGTTAGGGGTGACTCTACAGCCTTACACACCCCAACAAACTTTAAGATCCCAAAACAAAGGACTACTGACTATTCCAACAATAAGGCGCACACATCTAACACAAATAAGAGATTGGGTGTTTTCTATAGCAGGCCCAAAGCTATAGAATTCTCTGCCCAAGATGTTATGCAGTTTACCTGATAGAAGGACATTCAAATGCGAACTAAAAACATGGCTATTCAAAAACGCGTATAAACTAACTTAAAACACCAGAAAATAGAGAGCCGCAAAGACAAGAATGACTAAAACAATAAACGAAACTTGAAAATGTACCCAACGAGAGAATAAATGAAATGGAAAATTATCTTCTCATTTGAAATCCCCGCACTCCTTGTCTTAAGTACTAGACCAGTTATTGATATGTAATAGAAAACTCTCTAGATAGATCCTAATGCCTGCATAGGAATACTACATCTGTAACCATTAACCAATAATTGTGTGTCTGTTAAGTTATAACTGTGAATGTAAACCGTTGTGATCTATGCATGGAATATATAAATATATAAAGGGCCGGATTTTAATACCTACGTGCAGGCGTACATTTGTGCGCACAACCCGGCGCGCACAAATGTACGCCCGATTTTATAACATGCGCGCGCAGCCACACGCGCATGTTATAAAATCCGGGGTTGGAGTGCACATTTGGGTGCACAATAGTGCACCTTGCGCATGCCAAGCCCTTGGGGAGCCCTGCTGGCTTTCCCCATTCCCTCCAAGGCCGCTCCGAAATCGAAGCGGCCTCGGAGGGAACTTTCCTTCCACCCCCCCACCTTCCCCTCCCTTCCCCTACCTAAACCGCCCCCCAGCCCTGCCTAAAACCCCCCTAACCTTTATTTTATAAGTTGCGTCTGCCTCCGGACAGGTGTAGGTTGCGTGCGCCAGCCGATGGCCGGCCCACAATCCCGGACACAGCAGCAATGGCCGCTGTGCCTGGAGGCTCCAGCCCCGCCCCCGCCCCTTTATTCAAGCCCCGGGACTTACACGTGCACCGGGCCTTTTGAAAATAGGCCCGGTGCACGTAACCCCCCTACGCGTGTAAATCCTTGAAAATCTGCCCCAAAATGTCCAAACAAATAATTCAATAAATGTTTTGTATTCTGCCTTGGGCACTTGTTGGGTAGGCAGCTAACAAGTTTAATAAATAGATACATAAAAGACAACTATACCACTAAACCAGGTGTGGGCAATGCTAGTCCTTGAGGGCCGCAAACTAGTTGGGTTTTCAAGCTAGCCCTAATGAATATGCATGAGAGAGATTTGTGTACAATTGAAGCAGAGTGCATGCAAATTTCTCTCATGCATATTCATTAGGGATATCCTGAAAATTGGACCAGAATTGCCCAACCCCTGCACTAAACCATATAGAAAATCAGACTGTGATATCATTAGCTAGGAGGCAGATTTCTCCATTCGGAGGGAAGAGTTCAGATTAGCTTGCTGATATGTTTGCTAGCATGCCCATGACAGTCTCCAACATAACCCATGGTTATTATTTTTGCTTTGTGGCTAATGTTTTTCACCTCTACAATAAAACAATGCAGATTTATAGAAAGACAAAGTAAGTTCCCCTTCAGGAGAAGCTTGCTACTGTATCTTTTGTGATCTTTGCTTAAAAAAAAAAAATCTCTGGCTGGAGTTTCCTGCAGCTGTAATTACAATGAAATGCAACTGACTCACTGCATTGCTCACTGTTGCTGGTAAAGTTACTGAAACAAGCCCTTTTGGAGAAACCCCTAGCCATGCAGATTAAATTGTTTTACGAATGTAAGGTGTGTTTCACTGAGTGGAGCAAAGCTGACGAGAGTCTCTCAACTGGAAATTGCTAACACATCACAGGGTATCCCCGGACCCAACAAGCTCCTCTGTGTGATTTGTCTGAAGGTCAGGAATAGTGACTATACTAAAAAAAAGGAGGAGTTTTACAGGCCACACATCAAACAATATATTAGCAAACAGGAAAGCTAAAACATAGGTCTTATCTGCAAAAATGACAAATCATTGTAATTCCCTCCTGTTTGTATTTATTCTTTTCTCCTTTTCTTACCCACACATTTCTGACCTGCAGCTCAAACCAATCAGAATGGCAAAGAGTTAAGGAAAAAGCCAATCTGCTGTGTAATTTTTCACAAGCAATCTTTTCATCTTTTATTAAGGTGAGTTGAATGTAACCTACACTTTCCTCAGTGTGCACCTGTTCTTTGTGTGCTGCTTTATTAGTGCATGTATCTGTTTGAATGTTGGTGGTGTGAACTTATCGAGAAAAGAAATGTGCAAATATTTAAAATTAAGGGCATGGGTCCTTCTAGCAATTGCTATGGTTTGCTCCCTTTTGAAAATGGAGCCTGTTTATTTTTAGACATTAACAACATATGATTGTGAGCAGGCATAGCAGTACTATTTGGTTTATTGTGGCTTTCGCAGATGGATCAAATCAAAGTAAACAGAGGAACAGTAGCTTTAAAATGAGCATGCGTGCACCCACATAAGCGCAAATGCTGGAATTTTAATTCATCTGCACAACGCTTGCATGCTTTTTAAAATAAGCCTAGCGTGCATATTTGTGCTCCTAATTTTAAGCGGGTATGCAAGGAATGTTATTAGAGCATCTTTCCTTAGGACTTGTTGGCTTTTACACCCACAAGGGAGCTCATTTCAAAACACGCACTTAGGAAGGAAATAACCAGTTTAACCACTTAGTCTATTGGTTTGCCCAGTCTATCTCTAGATCATCAAGAGCCCTCTGGTTCTTCAGCCTGCACTCCCCCTAGTTTACCCAGACCCCTCACCCAATCAGATTTTGGCTATAACGAGTTTTATTCTAATTTACGTCTGAAGAAGAGCAGAAGTAAATATGTGCTGGTAAGAGCCCGACATGCGCCAGGTTCGCCAGATTTAAAATTGGGATTTATCACATGTAAATGTTGGCCCCGGCCCGGAACGCCACTGCTCCGCCCCTTTAATTTTGCGCGTACCGTTAAGCATGCACGCGCATATAGGTACATAATTTGCCAGTTTTAAAAAGGCGTATATGGGCCTTTTAACGCAAGCAACTCTTTTAAAATTCACCCCTAAATGAATCAAATCCCTAAACCTCCCCCCCACCAAAACAAAATACAAAAAAAAGGAACCAAAGTGAAAATGTTGTGTTCTGCACATCCCTAACGTACAGTGTCCCTTTATATAGATGCCAAACAGTTTCAAATTATGCCAATGGGCAATTTTGAATAGCCTGCACTGTTTAGCAAGGTAGGGAGACACTTTTAGCCCACGTACATTGCCGTCTATTTTCAAAGGGAATGGCAAAGTGTGCATGCTAAAAGCACCTGCATAATTTGCACCTTCTCTTTTTGTGCAAAGTGTGTATGCTAAAAGCACCTGCATAATTTGCACCTTCTCTTTTTGTGCAAAGTGTGCATGCTAAAAGCACCTGCATAATTTGCATCTTCTCTTTTTGTGGGCAGATGAGAGGCGATGAAATAGTGCACGTAAATTGCGAAATCCCATGCACGGGCGCTGTTTTATTCCCCCAGACTTAAAAATGTCCCCCAGGAACGCCTTTTCATTACCTGGCTAAGAGTATGTGCTGCTGCGGCAGCCTGCACCTGCTTTTCATGGGGCACAATAGGGCAATATTCAGCCCAGACATTTCACTCAGGTAAATCACTGTTCACCTGGGCAAGTGGCTTTGAAAACTGTCCCCTTTCTAAATAGCTTTCCCAGTTCTTACTCCACCAGCATCTGAGTTTAGAAGCTGTGTGGCAAACGTCCAGCCTCCGCAGGAAACATCCTGCCTTGATGTCCACTTCCTCTCCAGTTTTCCTGTTCTCTAAACTTTCTTTTCTATTGAGGCTTTCACGAAATGGCCTTTTCCCTTCAAGTCACTTCTCCTGCACTCCACTGCCTGGTTAATGGCTTCCTGCTAGCTGGAGATGAAGTTTCCAGCCTGCCGAGATTCTTTATTTTTTTAAAAAGTTTTTTGCACTTCCTTGTCCGGAGTGCAGCCAGTCCCCATCAGTCATCCATTCCTCCTGCGCTTTACTGCCATCCACATTTAGCGCTTTTTGACAGCTACAGCAGTGCACTCTGCATTGTACAATCTTCACCAGAGAACGCAATGACTTTTAGTTAGAGTGTATTTGTTATGCTGCTGGGAGAAAAGAAACAGTACCTTGTAGGATTTTAGAAACCTTCCCCTAGGTTTTGTCATGCATTATGTCACACAATATGATAAACTAGACCTGCTGTTCCTTCTCTATTGTTCAGACAAACCTTGCTCTAGGTTGCGCCACATTTTAATTAGGAAGGCAGCTCTTAATCGATTGTTAGGTTATAGGAGGCACTTCCACAAGGGACAGGAGAGAGGTTCTCTTTCTTATCTACCTCTCTCCAATACACCATTCAGGCATTACACGGTTTTTTTTGTAATACTGAATCTAATTTCTCGTCTGCAATTCTCTCTCTCATTATAGAAATTACTTTTTGTTTAAATATGTACTTAAACGGTGAGCCTTTTCACCTTTTGTACTTGTGTAACTTATGTTAATCATTTACTGTATTTCTGTATTGACTCATCTACTGTTCATATGCCTTGCACAGAGCTGTATGGACCGCAGTAACATGTAGAGGTAAAGTAAGCATAAGGGCATGAGATCAGTCAGACTAAGCAGCGATATCAAAACATGTTTTAAAAGATCAACCAGCCAATTTCTGGGCCATATTTCTCCATTTTTGTGCTATTAATATTCAGTTTCCTTTTTACTTTCTCCAGAATTAATTTATGACCTATATTTTTGCACTCTTTGCAATAAAACATAAACCCCTGATTGCTTTTGAACATCTCGTTAGTGGCGATCTTTCTTTGGCTACGAATGCTTCATCATTCTTTCGATGTATCACTGTCGTGGTAGCTGAGGTTTATGGCCAGCACAGTAGCACCCTGATTTTTTTAGATCTGTAGAGGTGCTTACCCACAAAGTTTCTTTAACCCCTCCGAAAATAAGAAAAGTAATATTGTTATCTGGGAGGAGGGGCTATTAATGCACGTAAAGGTGAATTTTAAAAGCCTGGAGCGTGCCAAAATAGGGAGATGTGTGCTCAAGTCAGGCTTGCACGCGCCCACTGAATTTTAAAAGTGTATCTCCCGCTGCATGCACATCTCACTTGATTTTAAAAAGGAGAGTGGCCGGGATGGGAGACGGGCATTCCATGGGGAGGCCAAGAGATGTGCGCACAAATACTTAACGCACTTCGGTGTGTTTACGTGTTCACTGTCACGTAAATTTACTTCTGCTACAGAGGAGGTGAAACTTAAAAAATCAAAGAAATCAACCATTGCTGCCGAGTTTAAAGGATCTTGGGTAACTGGGGAGGGGGTGGGAGGAGAAGAGGCTATAGAACTAGGGGGGTTTGGACGATCTAGTTTTCTACTGGGCGAATTGGTAGATGAACTGGTGAAACTGACAATGGTGTGGACATGTGCCTATTATAAATACCCTGACTTATATGGTAGAATCAAGATTTGATTGCCTAGGTGAGAACCCATTTAAATTTGGGTGCACATGTGTGCATGGCCAGGCTATTTTATAACTTGCATGTATATGTGCACGCAAATTATAAAATGGCCATGTATCTGGGTTTACACTGATGCACACGTGCCAAAGTGTGCCTGCACACCAGATTGAAAGTTACCATTGTAGTAATTAGTGATTTCCTGTGAATGCATGAATTGACTGTCAATAGGGCTAAAAGCACATGCGGTGTTCCACAACAGGCGTGCCGTTAGCTGCATTTAGAGGAGACATGTCTGGGAGCCCATTTAGGTCATGGAGTGGGAAACAACGTGTGAGGATCACATTTCCAACTTTTTTTTTCTTCAAAATAATTTTATTAATAGGAAGACGATACACAAATCTGAGATAACAATAGCAGATGCAAACAGAAAAAAAAAACCTGCATACAATACAAGCGTTGCATAAAAACGTGTGGTTAAACAACCAATCCTCTGTCAACGTACTCCCCGGTTTTCTGTTTTTATACCCTCCATCCACTCCTGACCCTACCACCCCCACCCCAAATACCCAGCTCCAAAGCATCCTCATTCATACTGCATGCATCCCACAGACAGACCGCGCATCCCCCCCCCCTAACCTAACCCCCCCTCGGAACCTCATTTAAGACCATATGGCCTTGTACCCAGTGTTATTAAGCTCAGTTTGGAAAGCCAGAGGAAACAGGGCATGACATGCATTCCAACAGGCAGTATATATCTTATCTGGTTTTCTCTTGCCAAGGCAAAAATCCATAAATTCCATCTGAAGTAGAGAGGCCATCCTGCCAAACCATGCATCAACTGAAGGCTGCGCCAACGGGGTCAGTCCAGATAGCCAGTACGGTACGGTACGGCACGCCATCATAACCACTAGGCGTTCAAATCTTGCTCTGGAACGCATACCAGGAACCTAAGAGGACTGTTGGTGTGCCATCAAAATACGACCCGTGTGAGGGAGGACAATACCAGTACTTTTATTAATCAAGTCAAGGACTGACTTCCAAAAAAGCGCCACGAGTGGGCACACCAACAAACGATGATATAAGTTGCCCTCAACAACGCCACACCGGCTACATAAAGAAGACTGGGTAAACTTCATATGAAATCGGCGAACATCATCACAGAAAATATTATGAAGAATTTTGAATTGGACTTCACGCAGCCCCTCGTCAGGCAATAACTGGTAAAGAGCCGTAAAGCAGCTCTTCAGGTAGGACGGGGCCAACTGTGAGTCCAACAAGGCAGTCCAATGAGTTGTAAGATGCTGTAATCGGCCTGAGTGGCCCAAGGACTGCCCTAATTTTTTTCCATCCAGTAACTGTATTATGGAGGCAGGCAGTGTCAAAAACCTTAGTAGCAAACGTCGTTTCCGCTTTCAGTTCCTCTACAGACCATGCGAGGGATTGAATATAATGACGGGCTTGCAGGTACGCATAAAAGTACTCAGTAGGCAGTTGAAATGTGCGTGTCAGAGTAGTGAAATCTTGGAGGACATGGGAATCGGGTTCAAACAAATGAAATATGTATATCACCCCATTGTCAGCCCAAGCCTGGAATATAGCCCGGCTATCCCTCCCCGGCACAAAACTTGCATTCCCTAGAAAAGGTAAAAAAAGGAAGGCTATGCCCCTCAAGCCCCACTGTTGCCGCAACCAGCGCCAGGCTCGGATACAAGGTTGTAAAAATATTCGAGGGTAGGCCATGGTACTCCGCAGCCCCGGGCGCATCTGAATAATACTTAAAGGGGAGCTAGGTTGAGGCATCTTATGTAACATCCCTGAAGCACAATAAGTTTCTGTAATCCATTCACCCACATACCGCAACTGACAAGCCACATTATAGAGTCTAAAATCTGGTAAATTAAGCCCTCCCTGCTCCCGGGGGCGCTCCAGGACCGCATAAGCCATCCGAGCCCGTTTCCCCTTCCACAGAAACTTTTGTAAACTAGCGCGCAATAGCCGAAGATCCCCAGCTCTCAACCAACAGGGTGTCATGTGCAGCAGATAGAGAAGCCGTGGCACCATTACCATTTTAATAAGAGCACTTCTACCAAATAGGGAAAGTGGCAATGGGGTCCAGAGCTGCAGCTGCACCCGAAGCTTAAGGAGACTTGGGGCAATATTTAATTCATAAAGCTGTGCCAGCTTTCGGGGTATCCAGACGCCCAAATATTTGATCTTGCCAGGGGCCCACTGAAAAGGAAAGGGACCATCCCAGGAATCAGGCAGGTGAGCATTTAGGGCCAAAGCCTCTGTCTTTCCATAATTGATTTTCAGCCCCGCCATCAGTCGAAACTGATCAAAAAGTTGAATAATAGTAGGCACACTGGTGCGGGGTTGTCCCACAAACAGAAGGATGTTATCTGCAAACAAAGCAGTCTTCAAAGGGTGGCCATCTACTAGGGATGTGAATCGTTTTTTGACGATTTAAAATATCGTCCGATATATTTTAAATCGTCAAAAATCGTTAGAGGCAATATATAATAGGAATTTCCCCGATTTATCGTCAAAAATCGTAAATTCGGGGGAAGGGGGAAGGGGGAGGGGAAGGGGGAGGGCGGGAAAACCGGCACACTAAAACAACCCTAAAACCCACCCCCACCCTTTAAAATAAATCCCCCACTCTCCCAAACCCCCCCAAAATGTCTTAAATTACCTGGGGTCCAGTGGGGGGGTCCCGGTGTGATGTTCCACTCTCGGGCCACAGGTGCATTTGATAGAAATGCAAAATGGCACCGCCCGTATGGCCATATTGCCGTACTGCAAAATGGCGCCGGCCATACGGCCGGCGCCATTTTGCATTACGGCAACATGATTCGAGTGCAGGAGGTCGTTCCCGGAACCCCGCTGGACTTTTCGCAAGTCTTGTGGGGGTCAGGAGGCCCCCCCAAGCTGGCCAAAAGTCCCTGGGGGTCCAGCGGAGGTCCGGGAGCAATCTCCTACGCTCGCGATGTTGGGGGACAGGAACCAAAATGGCGCCGGCGCTACCTTTGCCCTGTCATATGACAGGGCAAAGGTAGCGCCGGAGCCTAGCCCATCCTGGCCCGCTGCCTTGCCCAATTTAAGCTTGGAAATAACAGCACAGATAGGGCTGTTCAATGCAGTAATCTGATCTACAGTTAGTGAGGGCCATGAGATCCCCTGAAAGAGGGACTCAGCAACATCAGCGGCTATAGGCTTAGAGCCATAAAGAGACATATAATAGTCCCGAAATCTACGGGCAATGTCAGGTGAGGTACTCAAGTGGATTCCCTGGCTATCCCTAATGCCCGTTATGGCTGCCAATTGTTCCCTAGGCCAAATAAGGTGGGTCATCAGTCTACCTGCCCTGTTCCCTTGTTTATATAAGTGATACTGATAGTAATGGAGTGATTTAGATGCCCTTTGGGGTAGTAAACCATTAAGAGCGGTCCTAGCCCTGTCAGCCACCACCTTGGACTCCCCCGTCATGGAGGTCATATGTTGTTGTTGAGCAGTTAACCTCAGAATTTCGGCATTGCATTTTTTATTTGCTCGAGCCACATACGCTATTATTGCACCTCGCATCACAACCTTACCAGCCTCCCACACAGTCACGATGCTCATATCTGGGGTTGCATTATGTTTTAGGTATTCCAGCCATTGATTTTGTAAATAAGTCTGGAATACTTTGTCCAGATAGAAATCGGGACGCATGCGCCAGGAGAATGGAGGGCGAGCCCCGGAGCCACATTGGGGCGCGATCAGAGATAGAAATAGTACCAATAGTGGCCTCCGTCACCCTCGGGAAACAGCTATCTGATACTAGCAAGTAATCTAATCGGGAATAAGACTGGTGTGGGTTAGAAAAAAACGTAAAGTCAGAGTCTCCGGGATACAATAACCGCCAGATGTCCATTAATTGCAATTCATCACATAAGAGATTGACACCTTTACTCCTGTCTTGATTTTGCATAGGCTTGGGGGGGGGGTCTAATATCTAGCTGCTTATTATAGCCACTGTATTTAAGTCCCCCCCCCCCCCCGACTACCAGGTGATAGTTAGGGAACTCAGCTAGACGACTCACCAAGGAAGCAAAAAATAGAGGAGAATATACATTAGGAGCATAAATATTACACAACACCATTTTCTGATCATAGACTGTACCTACAGCAATCACATATCTCCCTTCTGGATCCTGGTATGTGCGTGCTAGCTGAAATGGTAAATTTTTATGGATTAGAATGGCGACCCCACGCTTCCTCGAACTAAAGGAGGAAAAGTAGCATTGACTCACCCAGTCTCTTTGTAGTTTAGCGTGCTCCTTATCTGAAAGGTGCGATTCCTGCAGGAATACCACCTGGGCCCGCATGCCCTTAAACATTGTGAGTAACTTCTTTCGCTTAATCGGGGAGTGCACCCCCATCCACATTCAGTGAGACAATTTTAACCTGCGCCATACCTCGAATCCAGAAGGACACATAAAAAAATGTCATTATTCACCTTTAGACTTTCAAGGCCCCCCCAGCCTGGGCCTTAGAAAACAGCTTGGCATACAATGAAACAGCCGCAAATACACTGCGTCCTGCAAACAGAAAGAGGTTCCCCCTACACCCCCTCCCCCCCAGCCAGTTGCTCACTCACACACACAAACCACAGCCACACCCACACATACCCCACACACCTCACACACCCTAAATACATCCACACCCAGAACTCCTTGCTCCTCAAGAGGCACAAAGTACCAAGCGGCCCTGGAGGGTTCACTGGCTTTCCTCTGCCCCCTTCCCCCCCCTTAGCATCTCTCCTATCCACTCCCCCCCCCCCCCCCCCCGACTCTGATCTTATAACGTCAGGTATTTAGAACAAATTAAAGAGAACATGGGAGGTGAAACTACCAACAGAACCATAAGACAATGGCCCATTCCTCTGTATAGGACCAGAAACAGTCAGTTATATAATCCATTGGAGGAACAGAAGAAAGTGGCACTGGCATAGCAAAGCCAGTATAACTCTGTCCTCCAAGTAACATTGCCTGGCTCTAGCGAAGAGATAAATGAATTGGCATCTTCTTTTTTGCTGAAAAAGAGGACAGTTCCATTGTGTTGAACTCGTAACTTAGCAGGAAAACGTAGGGCAAACGGTATCCCCCTTTTATGTAACTCTGTGCAGGCAGGAGACATGGCTTTCCGTTGTGCAGATACTGCAGCGGAGAAATCATGGAAAAGCAGAATCGTGTGCCCTTGGTACTCCACTCCAGAGTGCTGCCGAAAGGCTCGCATAAGCTGAATTTTGTGAGCCCAGTTAAGAATTCTGGCCATCACTGGCCGTCGTTTACCAGCATCGGTTCTAGGCGGCCCCATTCTATGCACTCTTTCACTGCGCAAGCGGCCAGTATTCAAAGTCAGGCCCAACTGACTGGGCAGCCAGGTTTCAATAAGATCATACAGTTCCTGGTCTGGCACAGATTCAGGAAGGCCTATTATTTTAAGAAACTTGGCTGAAACCCTCAGATACCGCAATAATAAACCAGCTACCGACGCTAACCTATGACATTTTCTCCCTTCCCAGACAGAAAAAGAGGGGAGGTGGAATTCTCCTAGCAACCAAAAAAGACCTTAGATTCTCTCAACATCCTGTCCACTCAGATACCAAACTTGAAATCGGCTTTTTCACATCACACCAACTATAGATTCTACTCATCTATGCCCCCCCCCCCCGGGCCTCCTAGAAACTGATGCCTCCCCTATTGTTGAAATAACTACATCGCTCCTCAACCTGGACGCCCCAGCAATAATCTTAGGAGACTTCAATCTGCACATGGACAACCCCTCACTCTCTACCAGCTGTCAAACCCTTCTCTTAGCTCTCTCAGCAATGGGATTCACACAAATAGTCAACAAACCTACACATAAAGCTGGTCATACTCTGGACCTGATCTTTGTCAACAAAGGCATAAAGTTGACATCCCTACTGAAGAGTAAGAAGGTACCCTGGTCAGATCACTTTCTGATCTCAACTTCTTTCTCGCTAGAACAAACCATCGCCCCTCACATACCCTCACCTTCCTTTCCTTACAGGAGATCATGTTCCTCCGAAGACCTCAACAATCACTTGGTTCCACACCTTCCCTCCATAGACCTCACCGACCCTAACACTGCTCTCCATTCTTGGAATGTCATCACAGAATCCATAGCTAACAAGCTCTGTCCGCTAGCAATAAAAAAATCCCACTCAAATGCCTCTAAAAGACAACCCTGGTTCACTAACGACCTGAGAAGGCTTAAACAAAGTTTAAGACAGAAAAAAGCCAAGTGGCATAAAACACCATGCGCTAGCACGCTCTCCGCCTACAAATTTATGCTTCACCTGTACAAGACCTCCACCTCCAAATCAAAAAGGGATTTTTATGCGTCCAAAATTCATAACCTGGTCTTTGACGCTAAAGCCCTATTTGCCTATGTATCTAGCCTCACTCAGGTCGCCCCCCCAGAATTTCCCAGTAACCAAGCACAATCCAAAGCTGAAGAACTCGCATCGTTTTTCCAAAACAAAATCATCAGTCTTCTTACCCAACTACCCTTCAAGATCGCCCCCCTACCATCGGCTCTGCAGCCTCCCATCAAAAATATTCACCTCGAAGCTTTCGAACCCATTTCCTCCTCTGAGATTCAAGTTGTTCTAAAAAGAATAAAACCCTCCTCTCACCCAGCGGACCATATCCCCACCAAACGTCTTCTCACAATTGCAGACTCTATCTCCAAAACACTGGCAGACATTATTAACTGTTCTCTCTCCAACGGTTCCTTCCCAGACGACCTCAAACTGGCGTCACTCAAACCACTCCTAAAAAAACCAAATTTGGATCCAAAAGATCCTAACAACTTCCGCCCAATAGCCAATCTCCCCTTCATTGCTAAGATTATGGAAAGGCTTGTAAACTCCCAACTATCAGACTACATTGAAGATAATAAACTTCTATCTGCCTCACAATATGGATTCCGTAAAAATCTAGGCACGGAATCCCTCCTTACTTCCCTAACAGACTTCCTCATCCTGGGTCTCGACAAAGGTCAATCTTTTCTGCTGGTCCTTCTGGACCTTTCGGCAGCCTTCGATACCGTCAACCACTCCATCCTCATCAACCAGTTAGCTGCCATAGGAGTTTCCGGCTCTGCTCTATCTTGGTTCAAATCGTTTCTCAGCAACAGAGGTTACAAGGTCAAAATCCAGAACAAAGAATCTTCACGTCATGACTCAACCGTAGGAGTCCCACAAGGCTCCTCTCTATCCCCGACACTCTTTAACATCTACCTTCTACCACTTTGCCAACTCCTCACCAACCTCAACCTAAAACACTTTCTCTACGCAGACGATATCCAGATCCTGATCCCCATCAAAGGCTCATACTCGAAAACCCTCGACTACTGGGAATCCTGCCACCAAGAAATCAAATGTCTCAATAGCCTAAATCTAGTACTAAACTCCTCCAAGACCGAAATACTACTCATTTCTCCAGAGAACAGCAATCTCACCGCTTCTCATCCAACCAACCCACCAACCACTCAAGTGTGAGATTTAGGAGTGATAATTGACAACAGGCTGAACTTCAAAGCCTCCATCAACAGAACGACCAAAAACTGCTTCCACAAACTCCAAGTTTTAAAAAGGATAAGACCTCTCTTCCACGCCCAAGATTTCAGAACGATCCTCCAAGCAATTATTTTCTCAAAGTTAGATTACTGTAACGCTATCCTACTTGGTCTCCATTCCTCCTACACCAAACCGCTCCAAATGGTACAAAACACAACAGCCCGTTTACTAACAAACACCAGGAAAAGAGACCATATTTCCCCAATTCTAAAAGAACTTCATTGGCTACCAATTCACTTCAGAATCATCTACAAATCCATCTCCTTGATATACAAAATCATCCATCAACACACCACAATTGACCTACAATTTCCTATCCGCTTACACAACTCCACAAGACCTACCAGAGACGCATACAGAGGATCCCTCCATGTACCCCCTACTAAAACCACTAGTCACATTACCTTAAAAGATCGAGCCCTCTCCACAGCTGGCCCACCGTTATGGAACTCCATCCCTCCCGATCTCAGAAATGAACCCTGTCTCCTAACCTTTAGAAAAAGACTCAAGACTTGGCTGTTTATGCAAGCTTTCCCAGACTTAAATTAATGCATCTCGCCATCAACATATTCAACACAGCAGCTGTACCTCATCTCCTTGGGGTAGATTTTAAAAGAAGCGCGATCAGCCTACTTTTGCTTGCGCATCAGACTCAAGCAAAAGTACGCTGGATTTTAGTAGATACGCGCGGAGCCGCGCGTATCCACTAAAATCCTGGATCGGCGCGCGCAAGGCTATCGATTTTGTATAGCCTGCGCGCGCCGAGCCACGCTGCCTCCCCCCGTTCCCTCCAAGGCCGCTCCGAAATCGGAGCGGCCTCGGAGGGAACTTTCCTTTGCCCTCCCCTCACCTTACCCTCCCTTCCCCTACCTAACCCACCCACCCGGCCCTGTCTACACCCCCCCCTTACCTTTGTCGGGGGATTTACGCCTCCCGGAGGGAGACGTAAATCCCCGCGCGCCAGCGGGCCTGCTGCGCGCCGGGCCGCGACCTGGGGGCGGGTACGGAGGGCGCGGCCACGCCCCCGGGCCGTAGCCACGCCCCCATACCCGCCCCCAAAACGCTGCCGACACGCCCCCGGAACGCCGCGACGACCGGGCCCGCCCCCCGACACGCCCCCGACACGCCCCCCTCCGAGAACCCCGGGACTTACGCGAGTCCCGGGGCTCTGCGCGCGCCGGGAGGCCTATGTAAAATAGGCTTCCCGGCGCGCAGGGCCCTGCTCGCGTAAATCCGCCCGGTTTTGGGCGGATTTACGCGAGCAGGGCTCTGAAAATCCGCCCCCTTGTATATAATTTAGTCTCTGCTAAACTATCTTTATTTCCTCTGATCCCAGTTCAATAGTCCTTGTTAATTGTAACTGCTTTCTTCGACACGTTATTTCTGTTTTGATGTATTTATTGCACCCCTATTTATTTGTAAACCAGCACGATGTGATCGCTTCATGAATGCCGGTATATAAAAACCTCAAATAAATAAATAAATAAGATTATTACAGCGATTACTATTTTCTTGATCCTCTAGCCGGTCTAGCAGTGAAGAATTCTGTGCAGTAAGCATTTGTACTTGCCTTTCTGCCGCATGCAGCCTGTCTTCCTGATCAGACAATCTGGGCTCCATTTCATCCAGCCTTTTAGCCTGCCCCTCAACAGCATTTACAACATCTTCGATGGAGGTCTGAATTTTAAGGAAGCTGGCATCCACCACTTTAGCCACCTTTGTGGATATCTTGCACAGGGCTTCCTCCGATACTTCAGCAACCAGAGTTGTGTGGTCTCCCGTGTTTGTGGCAGCCATCTTGGCCACACTATGATGGTGCTGAGAGGATCTCACCGATCTATGGCGCATTACGGGTCCAGGAGCGCTCAATTCCATCCCAAAACGCGGTGATTCCGAAGCCCCAGATGTCCTCTGCGACCCCCACAAATCCAGAAACTAGATGCTAAATAAGGTAGGGAGGATGGCCGTCAATGCAAAGGGAGGGAGCTCAGGCCTGGGACACCAAAGCTGTGGGGAAGGCCGCACTGATTTTAGATCCATACCGGCCTGAGAAGCTTCGTTTTTGATGCAAATCGCGGCGAAACGGCAGCCCCCAACTCGCTGATCAGACTCCCAACAAGCATTTTTAGGTATTAAAGCATTCCAGGGGAGGATGGCCGCCGATTGAAAGCAACGGAGTCCAGGCCCGAGACACCGATGCTGCGGGGAAGGCTGCACCGTTTTTAAGTCCTTACTGGCCTCAGAAGCTTCGTTTTCGCCGCAGATCACGGCGAAACGGCTGCCCCAGATATATTGATCCGACTCCCAGCAAAAAATGATGATGTCAAAGTTTTTCGGGGAGCATGGCATCCGATGGGGGTGAGGGGGGGTCTGGAGCTAGCTAGCTATGCTGCCGACCCCGGTGACGTCATCCCGGAAGTCCCACATTTCCAACTTTTGGCAAGTTATTTCCTCACAGGAAAAAAATAAATTCCTGCACAAAAGATAAAAAAAAAAAAAAAGCAAGTGTGAATGTCTGCGGGCCAGTTTTGTACCTGCAGCCGTGTTTCGGAACGCAAATGCATGCGTGTGTGCTTTCCCCTTTAAATACTGGCACCAAATCAGTGGGTAAAAAGACACACCCCCTCCCAACGTGGGCACTATGAATATTGTAAACAGTTTGAGGCAATTGGGGGTTAAATTTCAAACAGTTTCTATTTTTATTTACAAAGTCTAATATTCTGCTTTCTCTACAAGTGCAGATTACAAATCATCATCCTGTGAACTCTGCGGTGGTTATCATAGAGAAAGTGCGTGTATGCTTTTACTTTGAAACTTGCCTTGGGTGCAGACATTTGCACGTCTTTTTTGTTTGTTTGTTTGTTTGTTTTGTGCCAGCACTTTTCCCATAGGATAATAATGCTTGCATGCATTATTTACCCCTCCTCCGCCCCAGAAAGGTCTCCTCTAAACTGCCTGCATTGGTGCAAACTTCACATATAGTTTTTACCCGCAGAGCTTGCTCCAGTAATCACTGAAAAACTTATATGGCTAATTTTTCTTTGAATATTGTCTCAGGAAAATGTGCCAACAGAGATTGGCATCTGCTTTCTCGGCAGATACTTTTTCTGGCCAAGACAACATGCACAATTCTGAAAAATCCAAAACCGTGTGTGTTATTGCCTCCCCTGACCTAACCCCATCCGCCGGAATACTTCCGAGCAATGCGGGTAAAATCACGTGTTTTGCAGAACAACCTGCTCAATTCCCAAATACCACTTGGTTTCAAAATTGCCCAGAACTATCTTCTTGCTCCTTGGGGTTTCAGATCAACTGGAATCAGCCTCTGTTGGGCTACAGAGTCACAAGCCTTTGTTAACAACCAACTGGAGCTTTTCCACTGTTCTATAGCCCCCCCTCTCTTCTAGCTATAGCCCTCAGTCCATGGTTGCCTCCAGAACCCAGGAAATGAGGACTTGGTGTCACCTTTGTGAAGTGGCTGAGCTGCCTGCCACCCATGGACTGTGAGTGCTGCTTCTTCATTGTCTCTAGCCCAGTCTGCAGAAGCTGAGCTCAGAAATCAACTCAGATCCTAGGCACGGCAGCCCACAATACTACCGTTGAGCCACCTGGCTGGTCTTAGGGAGCCCTGCTTTTTTTTTTTTTTTTCCATCATGCAAGTTCCTTCCTCAAGCGATTGAAATTTATCTGAGGGCTCTTTATTAAAATTAAGAGCAATTATTTTTTTTTCTATCAGAAGACGCCTTGCTTGAATAGTTTTGCTTGCGTAACTTCTTCCCTGCTTCCATTAGTCCAGATATTTCATAAATCTTGAACATAATGCCCCGTTATTATTAAAAAAAAAAATCTAGGTTTTGTCATTTGATGACCAGCTTTAGCCAACCTTTGTATCAGTGATTGTCCTCTGATTCAGATAAGAACTTGGGTGATCTGCATTTAACTCATCACAACCAAATTTCAAAAGACTGGCTGAACAGGACAAATTAAAATGGTTCAGTAGGTTGCATTTGAAAGACTCTTTTTTTCCTTCAGTTCTGAACAGAAGAAAATATTGAATGTTTATCTAACCATCTGACCATAATATCAGAATAAAAACTTCTGGGTGCAGGATAGGAGGGAGTGATGAATGAGCTGAGCTCACATTCTTAGCTATGCCTGGTCTCACACATTCACCTCCTGTCACATGGATTCACTGAAGAGTGAATGATCATTCCCTTATTTCTTGAGGTATCTGCAGCAGATTTTTTTGTGTGTGTGCCAGCCTGTTGTTCATCCATTCCACCATATTCCCTCTTAGTCTATTACACTCCTACTGCTCCTGTGTGTATCTGATGTCATTGGTGCAGTTCTTCACCTCTCACACTGTAAAACAAACTGTTGCATAGCTGCAGACCTTTTTTTTCTACATCGGGTTTCATCTATTTCAACAAGCAATGAATATCATTATGTAACAGTCTGCACTTTTGAAGGGGGCTTTGGTGGCAGAGCAGGCCCTCCAAAAGGTTTTGAATTGCAATTATTCAGTTTAAATTAGGAGGCTCCTCCATATCTTGAGCTTATGGAGGTAAAGGGTGCAAATCTCTGAAAAGTTACTGAGTTTGTGATTGGAGGGGAGAGAGCAATGCCCAAAATAAGTCAGGCTTTCTGAGGCTGGTGGAAATTGCCTGAGCTACTTAACAGCCAATTGTATTTATTTAGAGTTAGCTTACGCCTTTTTTTATTGGTAGCTTAACGTGAGTTACATTCAGGTACAGTAGGCATTTCCCTGCGGGGTCATTTACTAAAGGTTTCTCCCATACTATTATATGGGAAAGATGCTTAGGGGTGAATTTTAAAAACATTGCTCACATTAAAAGGCCTGTATAAGGGAGTATACGGGCCGAACATGAGCAATATGTATTTTAAAAGCTTAAAACTATGTGCATATATGCCCATGCATGAGTAAGAAAAAAAGGGGCAGAGTTGGGGCGTTCCGGGACGGGGCCAAAATGTATGCACAGAAATCCAACCATTAGCCATGCATGTTTACTTCTGCTCTTGAACAGGTGCAAGTCTGCATAAATATCTTTAGGATAAAACAACTGGGTGAGGAGTTTGGGTCAACAAGGGGAGTGCAGGATGAAGAACCAGAGGGGTCTGGATGACCTCGAGATAGACTGGGCAAACTGGTGGACTAACTGGTAAAACTGGGAATGTCCTTCCTGCGTGCTTGTTTTAAAGCTTCCATCCCTGTAAATACAGCCCTTGTACCTGAGGCAATGGAGGGTAAAGAGACTTATCCAAGGTCACAAGGAGCATCAGCAGGATTTGAACACTGGCTTCCTTGGTTCTCAGCCTGCTACTCTACGTTCCAGTCACAAATTGGGCCATATGCTTCCCTCACTTCACAGCCAAAGTAAAGAGATATATATTAAGGGTGAGCAGAGGAAAAGTTTTTGTTTTGGTTCATTCATTCATTCATTCATTCATTCATCTTGAAGGGCAACTCCATTTGGTTCATTAGTGTAAAACAAAAAAAAATTCAAGATGCTAAAGTGACACGAATAGCCTAAAGCACTGTAAAGGGCCAAAGGGGTACCAGCAGTGACAGGAGTTCTGCAAAGCAATATCAAAGGAGCAAAATAGCAACAGGAGGGGGAAGAACACCCCAAAAATGGGCACCAACAACAGTGGCAAGGACCCTCGAAGGCAGCACGAGAGGCAAAGTAGCATCAAAAGTGGCATCAAAATCCTAACATAACATGAAGGGGGAGCAAAGCAGAAGAAGTGGCAGAAAAAAACCCCAAGGCACAGATAAAGGGACAAAGCAGAACAAAGATTGGCATCAACACACCAAGGCACATGAGAGGTGCAAAGCAGCTCCCCATAGTGGCAAGAACATCCCAAGGTGTAGAATCTGGGGTAAGGCAGCAAGGCTGAGTGGCAGAAATATCCCCAAGGTGTAGTATGAGGGATATAGTGGCAAAGCAGAGAGGCATGGGAAATGTCTATCTTGCTGTTGAAGCACTTGCCACTTGTTAAATTTAGTACAAGACAATTGTCATCAGTATCATTTTTGTGACATAAGCTTTTGTTACATTTCTTTCTTGAAATTTATCTTGTTGCTGGGTGGAATTTTGGGTTTCTTGAGAAATTTGCTTTCCAATTGAATCTTTTGTTGCAATCAAAACATGCAAGTGATATCTCATCAGTGTGATTTTCCTGGTAATGCATGATTTATTATGAAAGCTTTTCCCATATTCTGTAGCTGAACACAATCACTTCCCTTTGTTGATTTTCTGGTATTCCATTAATTCTGTCTTCATACTGAAACCTATACCACATTTAGAACATATAAAGTCTTTTGTGTACATCTTTTCTTTTGTGCCTGCATTTCTTCCTTCTAACTGAGGGTGTTTGGGGATAACACACCCCAATATAACCAAGAAAGAAGAAGGGTGGGAGAACTATGCTGGGATCCTTGAGATGTACAATAAAACAGTAAGATAGAGAACCAGAAAAGAGATGGAGTGGGAAGAGGAACTTGTTATTTTTCTTTTTTCAAAAAATTTTTGAGGGACAAAACACCCAAGTATAACCAACAAAGAAACAGGCTGGGACAATTAGACTGGGATTATGGAGGGATACACAAAACAAAGAACCAAAAAAGAGTTGGAGTGGGAGAAGAAACCTATATGGAGCTGATATTCAGCTGCGGAGCAGTTAGTTAATTTAGTCGGATACACCTATCTGGCTAATTTAACTGGGATATTCAGCAGCGTGGCAGCACTATTAAATATACCCGGCTATGTTAAAGTTAGCCGGATATGTATATCTGGCTAACTTTAGACCAGCCCTACAGCGTGGCCAGAATTAGCCAGATAGGTTAACCAACTAACTCTGAATATTGGAGTTAGCTGGTTAATCTTTCCGGCTAGCTCCACTCCTCACTGGTATGCCCCAACTTATCCAGTTAAATTCTAGGTTGGATAACCCATTATCCAGCTAGAATTTAGCCGGATAAGCCATTTAATATTGCAGCTAAGCCATTTAGACGGATAACTTTTCAGTTATCCGTCTAAATGGCTTTTGAATATCGGCCTCATAAATTAATTTTTTTCAATAATTTTTTCTGGGGACAAAGCACCCCAATATAACCAAGCAAACAAACAAATAAATAAGGGGGAGAACTAAGCTGAAATCCAAACAGCAAACAACATGGAAGCACCAAAACTTCCATGCTGGTACATAATAGACATGGCAGGTAGGCAGAGAGGTAGAAGCAAGACAATTAAGATGGTACATCTGGGGCATGGCAGGTAGGCAGAGTGGGAACAAGGGTTTCAAAGTACTTTCAGTCATTTATCACTCACTTGGAATTTCTGGAAACCCAAGCAAAGGCAGATTGATTTTCAAAAAGACCAGCTTTTCCATCAACTCTGGTGCCAGCTTTGAGTGATGGGAGCACACGATGTCCCCTGTCCTTGAGAAGGTCTGGCCAGAGTGCAGACTTGTATGCCCAATATGCCAGCATATCTGTGTCCATATTCTTGATGGACTTTGCGAGATACTATTGCACAGAAATTTGTGCTGGGGTCCCCATTGCTGGGTTGGGTCAAGGGTCTTTCTTGATGGTTGCCTGTGTCAGGAGAGATGGTTCTCTGCGGGCATCGTGACTTTAGCGTATTGAGGTGGGAGAGGAAGTGTTAACTGAGAGGGCACTGCTCCTGCTTGCACTACTCTCTGTGCCACTCTTTCCTGTGCTACATCCCCACTGTGCCTCAGCCTCTGGCATTCCTTTTCACCCATCCCATCTATCAGCATCTCCTTTATAAATGTGAGATGCTGGGACTGGAGGGCAAGATTCCCTTTCACCCATGGATACAAAATGTAGCAAGCATGTATGTATTGTTTTGTGTGAGAGGTTTCTGTCTCTCTTGCACCTACTGCTGCAAGGAATCCAGAAACTGCAACATCTCTGTTTCAATTCCCTCTGATTTTTTTCTCCAGAATATTTACTATAAGAATGGCCTAGCCCAGGGTGATGCTTCTGGAACTCGGATCCTTTGTGGCATCCTTAAAGGGCTTCAGGATTTGTACCATCTGCCTCATTAGTACCCAATCATGATTCCCAGGGGGCAATGCACACCTGTTTCCAGAGATAGATCATGAAGGGAGTCTGCTGCTCCACCAGCCTCTGCAGCATCATATAAGAGAAATTCCAGCAAGTGCCATCAGCTTGAATCAGGTGTTTGTGAGAATCCTGAATTTTTTCCTGCTTCTCATGGAGAACTGCCCCGCTTTTGAGCTTGTATGGAAATGCCCTCCTATGCTCCTGTATCTCTTTTACATGTTTTTCAGGAATGGATTCCCATCAACATTGGGCCCCAGCAGCAGGACATCCCTCACTGCCAGGTGCAACAAATGTGTAAAGCAATAGATACCCTGAAAGCCTTGTCTAATTCCTCTTCTAATGCCTTTATAATATTTGCATCAGTGTGTCACAAAGAAATCTGCCTGAAGACTCCTCCCTCTCTGGACGAGCTGTCAAGCCTCCAGTATCTTTCATATGTCTGACAGAATATTGTATGAGGTATAGGGGCTATTCATCAAATGGGTGTTCAGCAAAGCCCACCTGCACCTTGATGCTTTATCCCTGCTGGAACTGCTGCCAGTCAGTGCCAGTCCCTGCCTTGGCCAGACAAGATTCATCCTCTGAATTAGTTGGTGCATGAACTGCCTTCACTGCCTCAGTTTGGGAACCAAAGTGGAGTGTGCTGCTGGTTTTGGGCACTGCATTTCTGTTAACCCTGCCTGCTAACACTAGTCTTGGATGACTCTCCCATATTTTCCCTCTGCTCCAAAACAAGAGGGAGAAACAGGCAGTGGTGATACATGCTCTCCTACTTTCAATTTCTTCTGCACTGAGCTGTCTTCTCTTACCTTCTGGACCTAAAAAAATTCGCTATTTAATTTAGGTGCTGGACTGACTTTTTTTTGCCCTGCCAAAGCTGTCAACCCTCTCTCTTTTCCTGATATGATAGAATTTGCTGAAGTGCACTGCCTTCTGACTCTCACCTCCAGGCCTCTCTTGACTGCCTCTTCCAATAGCCCTGCTGGCAGAACCTTCTTACTAGCGCTATACAAGATGAGTTACAGGCCCAGTCAGTTGTGATGCAACTTCAGATTTGAAGATTCCACTAGTAGGTGAATTTTTATAAAAAATAATTTCTTTCAATTGCCAATTTCTATCCATTCCCATTATCCACCTTTCAATTGGATTGAATTCTATTTTAGATTCTATAGTTTCATTGTTAGCTCATTGTATTTCTATTTCAATTGTGTAAACCGTTGTGATGGAACATCTGAATGATGGTATACAAAAATCTATAAATAAATAAATACATTTTTTTTTCAAGGTGAAAAATGGTGGGAGATGCCAGTTTGTGGAGATAAAGGCATTAAGTTTCTATAGTGGATGTCACCACTGTTTCCACAGGTCATGAACCCCCGCATACATAGAAAAACAGCACACACAAGAAATCCTGATATTATTTGGATTATACAAATTTGAACTCAGTTTATACAGGGTTGTGCAAAAGAAACATTTTGCACATGTAGCCTTTCAACAAATAGAAGAAACATTGGATGTGACCTTGGCAAAATGGGACTTTTGGATAGTAAGTCAGTACCCAGCACCTTTCAGATGGCATACAGTGACTTCTCCCTGAAAATGACCTGCAAAGCTCACGCTGTGTTTTCCCTGGTGAAGAGATAATCGGACTGAAACCAATATCAGAGAAATCATTGCTGAGTGGGTATGACCTGAAGGCTGTTATTCAGTGATAAGTATTATTTTACATTTATATTCTGCTTTTCCCACTTTTTTCAGTGCTTCAAAGTGGATTACATTCAGGTACTGTAGGTATTTCCCTATCCCCAGAGGGCTTACAATCTAACAGAGTCATTCATCAAATAGCGTTATGGCGTTTTCGCATGCGTTAGCACCATAACGCATGGTGCGATGTAAATCTGAAAAAGAGGAGGCCTATTGCATGGCTCTAACTACACCATTTTGAGAGAGAGAGATAGATATTTAATGCATTTTGATAAATCCAGGCCTAAGTTTGTACCTGAGGCAATGGAGGGTAAAGTGACTAGCCCAAGGTCACAAGGAACAACAGCAGGACTCAAACACCACTCTCCTAGGTCATAGCCCACTGCTCTAACCACTAGGCTACTCCTCCACTCTTACTCTATGAGAAGAAGTTGAGAGATGCTTTATTTTGTCATGTGTCTTCATGGGCGTTAAGGCCAACTACTGTTGTCCACCCTTTCTGTGGGATTGGCCAGCTTTTCAGTGACTTGCAACCCTGATTTTAGCCACTGCACTCTGGGGTTATGGAATAGGGTCTGAACCAGATTATTTAGAATATAGAAAGCTGGCACAAGCTTGGTCATTTACCTTGGCTTTGACACCAGATTAGAATGGGTTTTGTTGGGGGGAGGGGTGAATGACTGTAGAGGGTAAGGGCTGTGATGCTGGTTGAGATAATAATCAGGTAGGTTAAGCGCGCCTTGTTGTTGTCCATAAGTTATTTTTTTGGGAGGAGGGGTAACCTGATGGTTAGAGTGGCAGGCTGTGAACCAAAGAAGTCAGGGTTCAAATCCTTGTGACCTTGGGCATGACTTTTTCACCCTCCTTTGCCTCAAGTACAAATTCAAGGGCCTTATTTACTAAGCAGGTTCCCCATAGGCACAAAATGGGAGTAAACCTTTATTAAATGATCCCTTTAGACTGTAAGCCTTCTGGGGATAGAAAAATTACATACAGTACCTGAATATAATCTGCTTTAGTAGTCATAAAAAGCAGAATATAAATGTATATATATATATATATATAGTCAAACATAAAGGACAGAGAACATTTTTTGTAAGTCGTCCCCACCGAATACCTAAGTATATAATCACTTATAAGGGAACAAATGATATACAAATTAATATCTGTAATAGAAAAAAAGTTTTATTATTGTAACAAATCTCACAACATTATTAAAAACAGGGGACAGAAGATTAATTTGAAGGTTCTTTGCTATTACAATAGCGATTGGAGTCAGATGAACATTTGGAAAGTACTTTTCTGTCATGTATTTATCTCATGAAAAGTTATCACGATTCTTCATTCAATAATAAGTCTGATGTGCCTGGAAGTGCTGCTTGTCCCTAACCACATACGAGAGTACGCTCCTTCAATGAAAAGACATTTTGTTGCCGAATTTATGACTCACTGAGATTTACATGGACATTAATCTTATTTAGGTAATTTTGTATGAATATTTTAGTAGGTGAATGCTGTTTTTATTAATGTTGTGAGATTTGTTACAATAATAAAAAAAAATTTCTATAATATTCATTTGTGTATCACTTATATATATATATATATATATATATATATATATATATATATATATATATATATATATATATATTAGATAAAATGAAGATTGGGGTGTGCCAAGATTGTGGTTGACAGGGAGGGTTAGGATGATGGAAGGGATTAGGGACCACGTTTGATATTTGTAGGATGGGGTGGGATAGAGCAGTGGGAGGTGCGAGTGATGGGATTTTAAACATGTTGTTAGTTGTTACAAATTTGATGTGTATGGAATTGCGGGACATTAAGTTATAAATAATATATTTATAATAAGGCTAGGAGAATCATATCTGCAGATCTTACATACTTCTCTAAGTCTTATACTTTTGAAAATAGGATTCCCCCTAGCCTAGAGCTGAAGCTATTGGCACAATAGGTAGGAGTGGGGGATGGGGGTAGGAACATGCTCATCAGTCCCTTGCATCATACCTGATGTGAAAAATTAGGCACCATCATTTTCATGCTAGAGCCAGTCCCCCGGAGAATTTAAGAATGAATTCTCATTCCAAAAGAAATCCAAATAGGTATGTGAGGTGGAAAACATTCAACTCAACTTTTGTATGTGCGAAAATAGACTGTGGAGCTTAATTATCATTTATAATTAAAGCTTGTTCTATTGCTGTACATCATAATTGGTAAAACTACAAGTAATTATGGAGTGCATATAACTAATTTGTGGCATAATAATTATTTTAGGTGCGTTTGGCTGTGATCACAAAATCTTTGTTTGAAAGCTGAAGTACTACACATGGCTCTCCTCCAGGCAAATTTCAGTCCTATCCAGTTCACATAATGTTATGTAAGTACAATTTTACTACTCGAATGCCACACCTGCACATAAGGTTGGAAGCACAAGCCTTTCAGCACACTCTGCCAGGCAAGTAATTTTTTTTGTTTGGCATTGCCATATTTATTTTTCATGGAGACCTCTTGGATAAGACTCGGGCCCTCATTCTTGCAAAATTTCTGTGCTATACAACTAGTCAAATAGTGGGCATACTCCATGCAATTCTTTTTCCCCCTCATAGATCAGAAATGAGATGCAAGCCAGATTTTTTTTTTTTTTTTGGGCGGGGGGGAGGGTGGTATGTGTAATTCAGCTCTGTCCAGTGAAGAAATTGCAATAAAGATTAAGAAATTGATCCCGTGCATGATTCCTTTTTTTTTTGTTTGTTTGTTTTCTTGGGGCATGGAGGATGCGTTCAGTATTCTGTCTTGTCTTGTTTTGCAATGATGGATTGATTTCCTTGACCTGGTACTGCATAAAGTGGAATTAGGGCTGTGGAAAATTTCTCCCCAGAGTGAAACCTTTTCTGAGTGCTTTTCTTTTCACTGTATCTTAGTGGAGTAGATCTTCTGCTCAGGTGAATTAACTTCCTGCTAAAATGACCCCAACAGCTGTTGTAGGGAAAAACGTACAGGCACCGCAGGTGAGCTCAGTGGAAATATCATGTTAAGTCTTTTCACATGACTCAGACTCCATGAATACAGCCCCTGCCTTCCTGCATAATTTGGAAACCTGGTATATCATAAGAAATTAAGCTACGAAGGATCACAATGATTAGCTAAAGAATGGGAGGCAGCACTAAATGAATCGGTCCCAACGTGCAACTTATTTCTCTCTTGTGTTTTTAATATACGAGCGACAACTCTTGTCTGATTCAGGATGCACATATTTGATCGAAGTGGAGTCAAACCATCTGGATTTCAGCCTATTATTCCTGTATGACTTAATGTAATCCTTTAAGTGGGTAATTTTGTAACAGCCCGCATAAGAATGTTAGCATAACTTTCACCAGTTTTCAAGATGAACTTACCGAGTGCATTTGCTTTGGAAGATTATCCCACTAAAACTCCACGTGGCACGATCACATCCACTAAAACGTAGGCAGATACTTTTGGAACTTTTTGCACGCCTACTTTTGAAAATCCAAAAGTATGTGCATAAGTATAAGCCCCTCCCTAATGCCACCCCCCAGGGAGCATCTCCACTTTGTCTGGGTAAACTTCCGAGCACGTAGGACCCTATGTACCTAAGTTAGCCCACCTATTGGGCTGGCAATTTTAAAGCAAGCTGTTTCCCCAGGTACAGTGCCATTTTACCCATGGAAATGACTTCTACTACTTGAAAATGTAAAAATGACCCACTCCACACTACATGCTTAGACGCCCTAGACACTTACTTTTTGCCTACATATAGGGCAGACATTTTTCTGAAAGCCGATTTTATAGCATTTTACCTGTGGAGTGAATCGGTTATTTGCTCTTTCAGATAATAGAAAGACTAGGGGGCATTCCATGAAGTTAGCATGTGGCACATTTAAAACTAATCGGAGAAAGTTCTTTCTTAGTCAATGCACAATTAAACTCTGGAATTTGTTAGTGCAGTTAGTATAGCTGTGTTTAAAAAAGGATTGGATAAGTTCTTGGAGGAGAAGTCCATTACCTGCTATTAATTAAGTTGACTTAGAAAATAGCCACTGCTATTACTAGCAATGGTAACATGGAATAGACTTAGTTTTTGGGTACTTGCCAGGTTCTTTTGGCCTGGATTGGCCACACTTGGAAACAGGTAGAGATGTGAATTGTGTGCCAGATTGTCTTAACGATCAGATTCGGCTGGGGGGGGGGGGGGAAATCTGATCGTTAAGATATGTGAATTGGAATCGTTTCCGATTCCAATTCACATCGCTAATTTTTTTTTTGGGGAGGCCCGCGCCGCTAAAAAAAAACAACCCACCCGACTCTTTAAATCAACCCCCCCAAAACCTTTTAAAATTACCTGGTGGTCCAGGGGGGCCTCGGGGAGAGATCCAGGGGGGCCTCGGGGAGAGGAGAGATCCAGGGGGGCCTCGGGGAGAGATATCCCGTTCCCAGGCATCAGCTGTTCTAAAAAAAAATGGCACCGATGCCCCTTTGCCCTTACCATGTGACAGGGTATCCGTGCCATTGGCTGGCCCCTGTCACATGGTAGGAGCACTGGATGGCCGGCGCCATCTTTAAAGATGGCGCCGGCCATCTTTACTCATCAGCCCCTATTATAGAGTATAGTATAATAGGGGCTGATGAGTAAAGATGGCCGGCGCCATCTTTAAAGATGGTGCCGGCCATCCAGTGCTCCTACCATGTGACAGGGGCCAGCCAATGGCACGGATACCCTGTCACATGGTAAGGGCAAAGGGGCATCGGCGCCATTTTTTTTTTAGAACAGCTGATGCCTGGGAACGGGAAATCTCTCCCTGAGGCCCCCCTGGATCTCTCCTCGAGGCCCCCCAAGGCCCCCCTGGACCACCAGGTAATTTTAAAAGGTTTTGGGGGGGTCGATTTAAAGGGTCGGGTGGGTTGTTTTTTTAGCGGCGCGGGCCTCCCTAAAAAAAAAGGGTTGGGAGGGTGGGGGAGGCTAAGGTGGGTTGATTTAAAGGGTCGGGTGGGTTTTTTTTTTATCGGGCCATCGGCGCCATTTTAATTAGTGGCAGCCAAAATGGCGCCGATGGCCCGAGAGCGGGAGATCGCGCAGGGACCCCCTCCCCCACTGGACCACCAGGTAACTTAACATTTTGGGGGATTTGGGAGGGTGGGGGAGGGTAAGGAATTGGTTTTAAAGGGTCGGGGTGGGTTTAGGGGTTGTTTTGGTGTGCCGATTTTCCCGCCCTCCCCCAAATAATTCCCATGCCCTATTTAACGATACAATACAAATGCCCCTGATGATAAATCGGGGGCATTTGTATTGTATCGTGCACTGTAACGATTTAGAACGATTTTAAAATTATCAGACGATAATTTTAATCATTCAAAAACAATTCACATCCCTAGAAACAGGATGCTGGGCTTGATGGACCCTTGGTCTGACCCAGTATGGCTTGTTCTTATGTCTTCTTATGTCTTCTTATGATACTCGGCTTTCAGAAAAATGTCTCCTTGTGTGGTGGATAAAAGTATGCACCTAGTGCCTCCAAGTGTGTCCTTCTATCCATAGGAGGTGTTCCTGGGGCAGGGTTGGGGCTGAGTTTGGAGTTTTCCACCTACTTTTGGATTTTGAAATGTACGCACTGATTATTTTTGCTACGAAAAGTACCCTCATAAATAAGGAAGGGTAATTCTCTCAGGGGGGATTTTCAAAGGGGAAGTGTCCACATATTTTGACAGTTAAAAAGTACCAGCAAAGTTTTCACTCATGCAGGCAGGATTAAGATCACTTCTTAATGTATCCTCCATTTGGACCTTGAAGCAATCTCATTTTGTGATGAGTCCTGCGAATTCCCTACATTGCTAAAGTAGCTCCCACAGGGAAAACTCTGGGATTGAATGCCGTAATTTGTATTTGCCTTCTACACTGATGAGTCTACTATTAGTATTATATCAAATAAAATAATAATAAAGAAGTACAAAACAACAATCCCCCAAGGGGATGTTTGTGTATTGGGGAGGGGGAAGGGAAGGGAGCTTTCACCCAGCATTTTCCTCCCCTTCTTTCTCTTCCTTTGGACACTAGTGCCATTAGCCATCATTCACAGCTACCCAGTTTTTCCTTTTGTTTAACCCTCCACTCATCTTTGTCCAGCCATGGCGGAGATAGCCCTCAGCCAGGGACCACAGACCATGATTCCCACTGGAACTTGGTATGCGAATGAAGAGCCTGACCAGTAGGTGTCACTGTAGTGTGATGGCGGGGGACCTCCTTCCCCCCAGTGGCTGTGAATGTTGCTTTCACAGCAGCCCCAGCCTTGGCTATCCTTGGGGGAAGAAGTAGAAGCTGGACTTGGGAACAGAATCTAGATTTGTTGCATGGTTGCACATAGCACATAGCCTAGGGGTTAGAACAATGGGCTATGAATCCGGGAAACCAAGGTTTACATTCCCCTTCTTCCACTGTTGCTTCCTATGTCCTTGGGCAAGTCACTTTATCTTCCATTGCCTCAGGTACACTCTTAGACATAGGAATGGCAGTCTAGGAATTCTAAATATTATTACTATTGTTTATTATACTGAGCCCATCAGATGGCCTCAAGAGAGGAGATTATTGTTTGAAAAAAATATGCGAATCTTGCAAATCATTATGAACCCTGTTTGGTCTCCAAAAAATTGCAATGGTTCAGTACAGTTGACCTTTGTCCTTCTGTTATGAATTAATCAGTGAAACATAATCAAGAAAACCATTTTTTAGATTAATTTATTTTAAACCTCTGAACATTTTTATCTGCATACGTAGCAAAACTGTCAAAACATCTATATCTACAGTGCATCTATTGAAAAACACAAATGTATCACCAAGACTCTAGAGTAGAAAATCCAAATAGTGAAAAACATAGGTGAAACACTCAAAACAAGCTGATATTTTATTATAGGGGCAGCATCCGTAATCTGGGGAACTCGGAGATGACTCAAAACCCACACCTGTTACATTCAGTACTTTATCACAATGCACAGGCTTCAGTCTCATTCTAAACTCTGCTCTGGGTCTGATTATTCTGCTTACTGTGGGCTGCACTACAATTGGTAATAAAGAGAACGGGTCTCTCGGTTAAACCTGGAGTGTGGTACTGAAACAATTAGATTGGAGCTTGGTTTTAGGATGGGATTTCTCAAGAGGCCCCCTATCAAAGCTATTTGTTTAGTAACTGAAAAGAACCTGAACATCTCCCCCCTCTAGCCAGCAAAATTTTACCTGGCTATCTTTTCACCTGGTAATAGTTAGCTGGTTAAAAAGAGAGGGCGGGGGCATGCCAATGGCATGGCTCATTTAGCCAGGTGTTGCTGATAGCGAGCGCTACCAAACTGGATTTACCAAGGTACGTGTGGTTGGAAAAGCTGCTGGCCTTACACAGTTACCTCCAGTAAATTTCCACTCTCCGCATCCCTGGCTATGGGCCTGTCTGTTTTCAGATGTGTTCAGATGATTCTGGGGGATCTCACCTTCCTGAGGTTATGTTTCAGATCTTGGCTTCCACTGGAGCCAATGATAGTAAGCCTCACATAAAAGCGTGTGTCCAAACTGGCTGCCTGATTTTTTAACATGTGCACAGCCAAGTCTCCTGGGTGCCTGAAACAGTATGGTAATGAGGTGCCATGCTAAAAAGGATGTGCTAGGGATAATTGTGCATCCCTAGTGCATCCTTGGCATTGAGTGCCCAGCCACGAGTTAGGAAAATGGACACCGGTAAATTGAGCGTCCGTTTTCCTAAACTGGTCATAGTCAATACTTTTTTTTTTCATGCTGCTGCTTTCTGTGGTTCCTTGATGCTCGGCAAGACGTAACACCAGCTCCGGGGCTGCCGTTAAATTTGCCATGTTAAAAGTTCGCGTTGGGTGCATGGCAATTTTTTGCATCAGTGCTATTAGCTATATACAAGTTTGGATGTGCGTTCTGGATGCACTGATCCCTTTTCGTATCAGGTGTAGCCTAGCGTGTCCAAAACGTGCATCCAATCGCTGGTTAAGCTGAGCACTAGCCTGAACGCAAGATATTGCATTGGCCCCAATATGTATCAGGGATGAACAGAAGGGGCTTTAACATGAAAATGGAACTGAGCCAGACTGACTAGTCAATTTTGGCTGTTTTATTGCATGGGAAGCATGCCTGTATAACAATATGTATTGAATATCAAGGTTTGTATCAGGTCTATAGATTTCTGAATGTCTTTTTTTTTTTGGATCAAGGAATATATTTCCTGTAGGGGATCTGCTGACATGTTAAATAGGTGGCTTAAATCAACTGGGTGGGATGTAGCAATTTGCTCCCTCATTGACAGGAGCCAGAAATAGAGCATCCAAAACTCTGCATGCTGTAAAAAGCGTATATGCATTTTAAAAATGTAGTAAATGCTGAAATGAAATAAATGACCCATAATGTCCTGTTTTCCCCTCTTTAAAGGAGAATTACACTCCAGACAAGAACCCAGTAGCCAACCCAAGTGGCTGATCTGGACCTTTTCAGTCTTTTAATTTCCAGGGGAATTAAAGCAGGTGGGGAAAACAGTTTGAATCAAGCCTTTAGATGTTAAGGGGATCATTTGCAAAAGGATTTATGTGCGTAAATGGCCTTTTGAAAATTGCTTGGGGGTTGTGCATGCACTTTTATGCACCCTGCAAAAAGGCATTCTGGGGCAGGGACAGAATATTACACACACCCATACTTCTGATTTTCTAAAGTATGTTCGTCAGTATATTAGGGGTGTGCATTCGGATTGACCGCATTAGTAAAACGCAACTCATATTTTTTTTTTACTTAAAAAATTGATTCGACATAAACGATCGGATTTCCCACATATCGAACATAGATATGTTCGATATGTGGGAAATCGCGATTGTTGAGCCAAAATAAAAATATAAACCCCCTCACCCTCCTTAATCCCCCCCCCCCCCCCGACTTACCACAACTCCCTGGTGATGGAGCGAGGAGTGAGGACGCCATTTCTGCAATCCTTGGCGAGAAGCATGTGACGTCGGCGGCACGTCGAGTGACGCCGGCATCACGTGATTCCCGGCTTGTTCGCGCCGGACGGCTCGTTCGGCCCAAAAAGAACTTTTGGCCAGCTTGAGGGGGTCAGGAGGCCCCCCCAAGCTGGCCAAAAGTTCTTTTTGGGCCGAACGAGCCGTCCGGCGCGAACGAGCCGGGAATCACGTGACGCCGCATCACTCGACGTGCCGCCGACGTCACATGCTTCTCGCCAAGGATTGCAGAAATGACGTCCTCACTCCTCGCTCGATCACCAGGGAGTTGTGGTAAGTCTGGGGGGGGGATTAAGGAGGGTGAGGGGGTTTAAATTTTTTTTTTGCACATATGTACATATACCCAACTCATTGGATTTTTTTTATGTCCATATTGGCCGCAAGTGGGACCCCCTTTCGGACATAAAAAATATGAACATAAAATTTTGCTCTGCACATCCCTACAGTATATGCCTATGTCATTGAACATGCATGTAGGCACTGCCTATGCGCCCACCCACAAACTTCTAAAGTGGATTTATGCGCATAAAATCCACTTTGAAAATTCTGGCTAAAGAGTGTCGGCAGAGTGGGCAGGACTCTCCAGAATACCATGTTATTTTGTGATGTTTGTCTGATCAGTAGAGCCAGTCTAGACATTTGTAAAATGCCCAGACTACAAATTAGCTTATTTAGAGGCCCATCTCTGCAGGAGTTTCTTCCATTCTTCATCTGTGGCAAAAACAGTTCAGAAAAGAGAGTCTTTAGACTTTATTATATATTATATACCATATAAACGGGAAGGTAAGAAAATAAACAAAAAGAAAGTGAAATGTGTTGCTGCAGTAACAGTATAGTAATACAATTTTGAGCAATCAATAGTGAGAGATCGTTGCTAGCACCATAGTGCCATTCCTCGACTCTACTATGTCAGTATCGGTTATCTTTCAATAATGACCAATATAGCTGATAACATTGCTTATAATCCACTAGTGTTGTTCCAGATCAGTGCTTTCCTGCATAAATATTTTTAAAATAAGAAAGTCATAAATAAAGAGCTTTCTTTGACTTCCTCATGAAACATGAGCTCGTGAAAACAAAACAGGCTAGTTTCATGTTGATGTTTTCATGCAAAATCACATTTTTCACTAGACGTGTTACGTTAACTTTGATAAGAAATCACCCATATCTCTCCGACAGAACTGACTTTTCTGTTATCTCTGATTGCAGGCAATTCGAACTTTAAGTAAGCCTGTCTTTATCAACTACTGTTTTAATAGTTGATTAATTAGAGCCCTGGGTATCCAGTGAAGGGCTTTATCTGAAGAGCGGTTCAACCATTAGCAGAAGAAACTTCCTTGTGCACTCCTGGCTCAGATAACAAGGTAAGATAATAGTCCACAATCCTTTCCAGGCTAATGCAAACAGAGGCACTCCCTCTTGTCCTAATACAGAAGGGCCAAACAGAAATCTCCATCACATGCCACTTCACTTCTGGTTTCTTAGAGGCTTAGCAATCAAAAGGTTTGGGGTTTTATTGTAACAATATTCAAACTGTCCCCATTGCTGTAAAGTCTGTGCATACTTTTTCCCTGCTGTCTTTGCACAGATTTTCAAAGGGTCAGTTTTCCAAATGGAGACAGTTCATTAGTAGAGTGCCCCAGGGATCTTTACTGGAGCCTGTGCTGTTTAATGTATTAATAAATGATCAGGAAAAGGGAACAAGTGAAGTGAATTTGCAGATGACACAATATTATTCAAAGTAGTTGAAACAGCAGTGAGTTGTGAGGAATTGCAGAAGGATCTTGCAAGACGAGGGGCCTGGGCAACTGAATGGCAGATGAAACTTAATGTAGGCAAGTGCAAAGTGATGCAGTAAGGAAAAAATAATCCCAACTACAGGTACACAATGCTGGGTTCTGTACTGGAAGTCGTCACCCAGGAAAAGGACCTTGGAGTCCTTGTGTACAATACATTTAAAACCTTAGCTTAGTGTGTGGTAGCGGTCAAAAAAGCAAATAGAATGTTAGGATCTAAAAAGGAATGGAGGATAAAATGGAAATTATCATATTGGCTCTGGTGCAACCAATTCTTAGTATTGTGTGCAGTTCTGGTTGCCCCATCTCAAGAAAGATATAGCATAACTAGAAAAGGTCCAAAGGAAGGCAACTGTGGTCACTTGGGAGTGGCCACATGTTCAGAAATAGTCAAGAATACAAAAAGGATGCCCAATTCCAGCTGATTCCACTCAAACACTTTATTTACCGCTTACTTCAGCAGTCTCTTGGGTTAACAAACAATCAAATATATATAGTTCTGGTATAGGTTGGCTTCCTGTCTTCTCCTTGGGGCATCTTCTACCCTTCTGGGCCCTGCCTTTTTATGATAGGCTGCAGGGATCCTCCCTGGGCACAGAATCCCTTGCTGGTTTGGGTCTTAAGGAGGATTGAGCCAGATAGTTGTGGCTGGTCCTGAGGGAGTTTCTTATATACTGCCTCACATAGTCTCCCCCTCAGTTCAACCTTATTAGGCTGAGAACACCTCTCTGGATAGGAAGTCTGCATTGGTGTTTTCCCTTCCTGCTCTATGTCAGATCTTATAGAGGTGCAGGGTCAGGAACCACTTCATCACCCTCACATTGGATTCTTTGTTTTATTTATCCATATGAGCGGTTGATGATCTATCATGAGTGTGAATGTCGCCCTAACAGGTAGCACCAACAGGGTATCTAAGACCCACTTGACTGCCAAGGCTTCTTTCTTGACTGTTCAGTGATGCTTCTCCCTTGGCATCAGCTTCTAGCTGATGTATGCTATGGGGTGATCTTGGCCATCTTTCTCTTAGACTGCTCCCAGTCCTACCTCTAAGACATTGGTTTGCACTGTGAAGGGTTTGTTGAAATCTGGACTTATTAGGACCGGTTCAGAGAAAACCTTTTTCAGAGCCCAACTCCAGCTGGTACCACAAAAACAAACACTCTATTTGCAGGCAAAACACAAGTACAGCCTAAAGGCTGCTTAACTCAACAGTCCCTTGTGTTAACAAACAATCAAATATACAGGTTGTAGATCTGGCATAGGCTGGCTTCCTGCCTATCCCTGGGGGCCTTGTCCACCCTTCCGGGCCCTGACTTCTTATGCTAGGCGGCAGGGATCCTCCCTGGACCCAGAATCCCTTTCTGCCTTGGGTCTTAAGGAGGACCAGACAAGATTGCTGTGGCTGATCCTTTAAGGTGTTCTGAGGGAGTTTCTTATACTCACTCACAGTGACAAAATGATAAAGGAGATGGAATGGCTCTACTGTCATGAGAGGCTGAACAGATGGGAGTTCTTCAGCTTGAAAAAGAAATGGTTGAGAAGAGACACCATAGAAGTTTATAACCATGAGTGGGATGGAATGGGTAAATAAATGATAGTTATTTACCTTTTCAAAGGGCCATTTCATGAAACTAACAACCAGGAGATTTAAAACATATCATAGTACTTTTTCACTGAATGCACAATCAAGCTATGGAATCTGTTACCAGAGGATGTGGTCAAGGCATAAGGTTTAAAAGAGATTTGGACAAGTTCCTGGATGAAAAGTGCATAGAACATTATTATCCAGGTAGACTATGGAAAACCAGTGCTATCCTTGGGAGAGAGTAACAAGAAACAGATTACTTTCTGGGATCTGCTGGGTACTTGTGACATGGACTAGCCACTATTGGAGACAAGATGCTGGGCTCGATGGTCCATCCTAGCATGGGCAAACTTATGTTTTTATGGAGCTCTGGTAAACCTAAAGTGGGGTTTAGAGGGACAGTGGACAAGCCCAAGGGATTTAAAAAAAAAAAAAGGTTTGGCAGGTGGGTTTAATCGTAGTGGGTGTGAAGGGTAGGGATGGCTGCACTATTAAACAAAATGACAGAAAAATGAAATTTTGTTTAGTCTTCTTTCATGTCCTTTAAAAAACAAAACAAAATGACCTAGGAAACGTCGTTGACAGTTTCAATATTGTTTCAAATGAAAAGCACATCCCTAACGTATCCCTGACCCATGGTAATCAACGCTGAAAAAGGTTGAATTATTAGCACAACTCTCAAACTTGTGAGAACACAGCTAGGGTTGAAGTCTTGATGAGTGGCACTATGGACTTCATAAGCTTGAAGCGTGTTCAAATGCCACCTTTATTGTATGCCAGTTCCTTGATAAACAGTCTTCTATGGCCTTCCAGTCTTCCGTACAGTATCCTCAGCGTTCTTCTCCAAGGACAATGCAGAGATTCTGATACCTCAAAGTGAAAGCTTGAACGCAGGGGAGGCAGTAGCAGCACATGCTCGCAGAGTGCATAAAACAGCAAAAGGAAGGTGAGAGGAACAACCTTGAGTGACAACTTCGCATAAAAGCCGCAGACAATAGGATCCGCTTGTATGGATCAGACAGATTCAAAGCTGTATTGTCAGGAAAGATTTCTATACACAGTTTAGTCAGACCAACTCTGTATGTTTCATGGACAAATAATTTGTAAAAAGGAGCTATATTTTTTTCCCCCTGTTTTCACGGCAGATACAGTGGCGTGGAGTACGGCATCATCAGTACTTTGGTGACTGTGTATGCTTGCTGAAACATGAGATTTGGAAAGCAGAAAATAAGTATTTATTGGCCCATGAAAAGAATTGCCATGTGCCGAAAGTCTGGAGCCTTGTATGCAGTTGACCCCCTTTCTGTGGTACATTCCCTGGAGATTTGGGGGGTCCAATTTATTAAGCTTTTTTTTTCCCAGATATAGAATGGGAGAAAAAAAAGTCTTAATAAACAAGGTCTTTGGATAGCAAAGGACATGCATAAGCCACAGGGAGATAAAGCCAAAAGAATGGCAGCACCGGTTAAGTGAAAACTCATAGAGACTTTAACAGAACATGCATTGGTGATCACCTCTCACCTCCTCCACATATGGTAGGGAATGCAGAAAGTGTTCAGCAAGCAATCATTTTAAAATGTTTGGAAAAGAATGGTTTTACTAAAAACAGCTGTGGCTGTTTCTAACACTGAATGGATCTTCAGAATCACTTGTTATTAAAGCGTAGGACTAGGAGGACACTGGTGGTAAAAATGTTTATCTTGATGTCATGGAGGTATCTTGCCGCTGTGTCGGACCTGGAGAAACTGATTTTTTTTTCGCAGATTGTGATAACCTTTATTGGGTCTGCAGAACAATTATCCCAAGATGTCATTGCACATAAGCTTTCAAGACCAGCTGGGTCCCTTCTTCAGCTATCTGAAGAATGGCGCTCAAAAGCTTAGTAGGGCAACAGTTGTGGTTTTGGACAATTCTTATGTAGGTTCAATAAATGGGTGTCAGATCCTGCAAAGAGTACAGCAGTCTCCAAGACCGGGACAAGGAGTGCAACTCTGCACTGATGCCTTCGGAAAAATTATTCTAAATCCACAGGGTAGCAAAGGGTCATCCCCTGGCAGCTACTAATCAGAGCAAACTTGAGTCCTAACCACTGGATTGGTTCCATTCTACAGCCTGAAAAACTGGACCACAACTTAATAAAAATAAAATGGCATGGCATTTGTTTAATTCTTCTTTTAATACCATAATTGTTTTGCATTATTTTCTTTTCAGATATGACACTATCAGTGGTTGCATAGCCCACATGTGCTTGAGTTAATACTTCTTTTACTTGCATAAATACCTGACTAAGAAATTTAACTAATAAGCAAAATAGAAAAAAAAAATGAGATGAAAGTAATAATACAAAAAACAAAGCAAAACAAAACAATTTATTTCTAGCAAATACTGTATCTGTAGCATCCGGATATTTAATCATGGATAAGGTTACTTACAGTACCTGACTTGTGAACAGGCCTGAATGCAGGTGTTTACACATACAGATGTGACACCATTATTCCAGCTGGTCAGGTTTCAAGAACTGACAAAAGACAGACCACAATTAGCATTCATGTACGTAGGCACAGAACTGGAAACATTTTATAAGTGCTGGATTAGTTAGCCAGCTTGGAAGAGGTCTTATTGTCATCGTTTTAGCAAATTAAAAAAAGCAAATCATCTCATAAAATTATTTTTTTGAAGTATTAACCCTGGAATCAGTAAAACTGACAATTAAATGAGATTTAGGAGGACAGGAAATCATGCTACTTTCATAGCAAGGTTTTAAATGTGCTAGAAAAGGTGCATTAGGTCAGAGTTACAGGAAGTCAGATGTTAGGATTCATCTGTGAAGGTATGTGAATGGCCTGAGGCGATATCTCACATCAAATGGCCGACCTTCTGCACTCACATATTGCAGGTCAACTTACACTTTTTTCGCTGGAGGCCTTTGCTGTACCCTCACGAACTGTTAAATGATTCCCTTTAGTAAAACCTGAGAACAAAGGAGAATTCACTGGGTTTCTGGGAAGCTTTGCTGGGGTTACACCTAACTCCGACTGAAAAGACCAACCTCAGTCTTTGGCAAACAGCTCTCTCTCCCTCTCTCGCTTTGCCTATGTAATAGTCCAAAGTAATAAGACTGCGATAAAAATCAGCACTGAATTTTACTATCATGGTCAATTTTTATCTTACTTCGGATGTAAAAGCAAATGAGATACACAACATAGCGCACAATAGTAAAAAATCATATATTAAATTGGAAAAATGTAAAAGCATGCACTAAAGCAGAGGTAACGATAACTTTACTTCCTTATTTTCAATGATTAGAGGTGGAAGTTGTTTAACTCACACCTCTAACCACAGTATAAAAAAAAGTGGAGGCTTTCTAATCCAGTCCTATGTGATCTGGGACCCCCATGAAGAAGGACTATTTTCCAGAGCCAGAGAGCCCTACTAACCCATCCACCTCCCCCAGCATTCACTCAACCCACCAATGCCCATCTACTAACCCCCTCATGCATCTGACCCTCCACCTGTCTACTACTCCCCTCGCACAGGGGTGAAATACTGAAAGGGAGAGCGGTAGGTAGGTGGGTAAGGAGATTAGGAGATTGAGTGGGAGTGAGTAAGTGGGTAGGGGGTGGGATAGTGGGATGTGGGTGGAGCGGATTAGTGGGGGATTAGGTAAGTTTGGGGGAAGGTAGGTAAGGGTATGGGTGGATGGAGGTGAGTGAGTTTACATAGTGGGAACATAATTGTGAGATAAGTTGGTGAATGAGCTTAATGGATGGGGGGCGGGGCATAGTGGGTGTTAGGGGGATTTACTGGAGGGTGGAAGACTCAGACTCAGGCTGTCCCAGTATGGGTGTTTGGACTTGGGTTGCCCATGTGCAGGTAACCCAGGCCTACACAAATCCTGAAATAAGGGTCCTGGGGTTCAGGGATCTTGCATCAGAGGGCTCTAGCTTTGTGGGGAATTTGTGTCCAGAGTTCCCCAAATTGGAGATCCCATGTCCAGGAATACCCAATGGGTAACTCACATTGGTGACTGAGAGATTCTCTAACTTCCATTTCCTCCCAACAGTAAATGGGTGTTAAAACTTTATTTCAACTCCTGAGACGAAAGAAACTTTCAGTGCTAAAAGAGAAGTAAAAAAGAGAGCTAATTTTTAGCATTTGTTGCATTGAAAGTAATTCCATATGCAGCTCATTAGCATGCATTAGCAGGCAAAATACATTAAAATTAATTTTAATTCCTGCTTAGCGCACATTTTGTTGTGCACTAAAATCCTTATTAGATGAGAAGTAATTTTAGCACACAAAAATTGTGAATAAAACCTGAAATAAAGCAGTGAACTAAGCCTAGAGCACTTGATTATCTCATCTTCTAAATGGACTAGAAAACAGTACACCAGAGGAATAATCATCCAAATTAATTTTCTGAACACACTTTTATAGAATATCTTTCTGGCAGTAGAAATTACTTCATAATTTTAAATTACTTTTTTTCCACAGAGCCTTTGATCTGCTATGCATTTCTAACATTTCTATTGAGATCATCCTCCTAATTGACAGAGAATTTTATTGAAGTTTCTATAATATAAGTTTGTATTTCTTTTAATAAGATTATAGCAAAAACAAGATAAAAGCATAAAAACCCCAGAAAACAAATGTTTTTATAGAGTGTCAATACAGCACTGCAGGCTTTTTATAACATCAGTGATTTGTGATTGTTGATGACAAACTTATTTGCATTCCATATTTCTTATTGCTTTCAGATGTATTTCAGACTATTATACTAGGAGGTTTGTGTGCATTCATTTATGAATGCAATTTACAGATATGAAAAAATATTCAAAGCACCAATCCAAAACAGTCATGAGATGCATACACAGAGGCCAATATCAATGTACTATAGTATCCCAAACTTTGCACACATTTTAGTAAACACCGCGTGACTCAAGTCATCATGCCATTTTATTTTGGTTTTAAGTCATTTAGATCATTTCAATTTCCCATATGGATCTTTTTTCTTTGCCTCTTTCACTGCAGCTCATGTTATATTTTTACAATATGAGCACATTGCTTAATTGTAAGTATAGCATGTACTGATACACTTTAGCACGTGCTAAAATGACATAAAATATTTCATTCATTTTTTGAGTTGCTGTGGATGGGCAGCAATACAAAATGATGAAACAAATATTGATATTTTTAATGTCTTTTTAAAATGACAGCATGTCATATTTCACAGATCTTTGCTCCCATTTCTTGTACACCCAACAAAGAACACATTTTCTACTGATGTGGTATTGATTTACTGTTACGTTTGGCAGCTTGCAGGACATCCCCGTAAGCCACCGCATTCACCTGGACACTGCCAACACCGCTGGCCTTCCCTTGTGTGGCAGGACACTACCAGAACCATTGTCTCCAGCCCCCTTTTTAGGCACACGTGTGCCCGATGACTCAATACTTGAAGGGCCTGTGGCGGGAAAAGGCCGTGGCACCCATGATTTTGTCATCAACTTCAGCCCTATAAAAGGGCCCTCTCAGTCATGTCTCCCTTGCCTCAGCAACGGGTCTCCTGCACCTCGTGTGTAGTGTGTGTTGCTGCTTCCTGTGTTCCTGGTTCCTGCATTCCTGTTCTTCCTTGCCTTGTCCAGCCCAGCCTTGTCTCATCTCTCTATCCTACCCTGCCTCATCATAACCAGTTCCTCTCACCTCCCTGCCCGTCCTGCATGTCAGTCTCTCCTGTGCCATTCTTGTCTTCTCTTTGGACTGACCACCTCGCCTGGATACTGACTAAACCTTGCTCGCTGCCTGCATCTGACCCTTTGACATCCCTCAAGAGACCACTTCCTAAGTCCTGCCATTCCCTGCAGCCCAAGGGCTCAACCTGCAGGGAAAGAGGCTGGTATATGTGCCAACCTCACCGTGGTCACAAGGGTTCACAACCCTTACATTTATGGAGCATCAGATAAATAGATGTTTATATAAAGAGCAAATGAAGCCTATGTCAGAATTAAATAGCATTGACTCATCATTAAATGATATTAATTAAGGAACTGATTGATTTTGGTGCTATGTTCATTCTAAATATATGAGCTGTAATTTTCTTTCTGATTTTGATGCACTTCATAGGGGTGTGCAGAGGAAAGATTTTCATTTCAGTTCATTCATTCGTTTTGTAGGGCACCTCCATTCGGTTTATTAGTTTAAAACAAAAATCCTTGTGTTTTTACTTTCTTCATTCATTTATTTAGCATCAAAAACTATGGGGGAAGCACTGCAGAGTATTTTAGGCTCCAAAATTGGGATTTTCTCATCAATTTTAATAACATGCATGTGGCAATGCTTCAAGCTATGTCAATGTGGCTCCAACTGCTTAGAACAAAATCTTGAGGTGTTTCATGAAATGCAGGTGAGGTGAAGAGTGCTTGATATAATTACAAATAACAAATTATATAGAGGTGAATTTTCAAACATTGCACATGTAAAAATTAGTACTTGCCTACATAGAATAACACATACGCAAATACATGTTATTTTCAAAGCTGCAACTTATACGTGTAAATCAGGGTCCGTAACTTTGTGTGTGTAAGAAAGGAGCGTGCTGGAGTATTCCGGGGCGGGGCCAACATTTACACAACTAAGTTTCTATTTTAAAACCTACCAAAGCGACGCACATAGTCTTTTGCTTGCGTATCTTTATTCCTGCTCAATATCTGGTGTAAGTGATCATAAATATCGCAAAAGTAAAAAAATGACTGGGTAGAGAGTCTGGGTGCAATGGGGGAATTTCAGGCTGAAGAGCCAGAGGTTCTTCCTGAGCTGTGGATGGACTGGGTGAACTGGCAGACTAAACTGTAAAACTGGTTATTTCATTGCCACATGCATGTTATAAAATACCCTGATTTACATGTGTAAAAGCCAATTTATGGTGAGTAAAAGCATCAAATTAAGGCAATAAAAATCTATACATGTATCCTTGTAAACCTGGAAGTACAAATACACAGGTATATAATTTGCACACACTTATCCAGCTAATTTCCAACTTAGGCCTGGATTCTCTAAGGTCACAGACCTTAGAGAATCCGGCGGTAATGGGGGGGGGGAGGGGGGGGAAGCAGGGGGCAGTCCTGCGATAGCCGGCAGCGATCGCACCTTCGCGGTATGATTACTGCTGGCTTTCGCGCCGAATAACTACACAATAAGGTGTAGTTATTCGGCGCGAAACTGGCAGCGATAAGGAATCTTACCTTTCGCCGCCAGTCATGTGTCTGCAGCATCGGCCCCGGTGCCGCCCCGACTCCTCCTCTTCCGGGGCCGACTCTGCCCCAAGGTAGCTATCGCGTGATTAGAGAATGACCCCCTTACTTGGCTAAGTAGCACTTTTTCTGCTATTTAGATAGACAAATCTGAACTTATTCGGATAAGTAGCAGCAGTTATCTGGCTATATTCCAATTTATCTGGCTAAATATCAGCCGGCCTACATAGCTGGATAAATCTGAAAAGTGCTATTTGTCTGCTAAGTAGCTATTTTTGGACTTATCCAGTTATGAGTCACTAATTAGCTGGATAAATTTGCATTTATCCTGATAAGTCCGAACTTGCCCGACTTGTGGTTATTACATATGCGAGCATTTGTGCATGCATATGTACTTGTATTTTATAACCTGCCTATATCTCTTCTGCACAGGTTATAAAATACAATAGCAACTTTGTATGTAATGGTTCACGTGAGCAGTTTTGAAAGTTATCCTCTAATGAGGTCATTTTCAAAGAATTTATACTCATAAATATAACATACTATAGTAGCAATTTTCAAAAGGTAAAGTGCACATACTCCAGTAAATCCTATGGACAATTCAATGGCATATATTGTAGGGATGTGAATCGTGTGATTGATCGTCTTAACAATCGATTTTGGCTGGGGGGGGGAAATCTGATCGTCATGGTTTTTTTTGTTAAAAAATCGTAAATCGGGGGAGGGCGGGAAAACCGGCACACCAAAACAACCCTAAAACCCACCCCGACCCTTTAAAACAAATCCCCCACCCTCCCGAACCCCCCCAAAATGTTTTAAATTACCTGGGGTCAAGTGGGGGGGGGGGGTCCCGGCGCGATCTCCCGCTCTCTGGCCACGGCTGCGTTAATAGAAATGGTGTTGGTGGCCCTTTGCCCATACCATATGACAGGGCAAAGGTAGCGCTGGTGCCATTTTGGTTCTGTCACCCGACGTCACGAGTGTAGGAGATCGCTCCCGGACCCCCACTGGACCCCCAGGGACTTTTGGCCAGCTTGGGGGTCCTCCTGACCCCCACAAGACTTGCCAAAAGTCCAGTGGGGGTCCGGGAGCGACCTCCTGCACTCGGGCCGTATTGCCAATATTCAAAATGGCGCCGGCACTACCTTTGCCCTCACTATGTCATATGAGCCGTATTTTGGGGGGGTTCGGGAGGGTGGGGGATTTGTTTTAAAGGGTCGGGGTGGGTTTTAGGGTTGTTTTGGTGTGCCGGTTTTCCTGCCCTCCCCCGATTTACGATTTTTTGACGATAAATCGGGGAAATTGCTATTGTATCATGGCTCTAACGATTTTTGACGATTTAAAATATATCTGACGATTGTTTTAAATCGTCAAAAAACGATTCACATCCCTAATATATTGTAGCAATATTCAAAAGCCCACATACTTGAGTAAAGGGCATATACTTGAGTAAAACACAGTTTTACTCAAATAAATGTTTTTTAAAATCAAGCTCATAATGAATTTGAAATAACATAGAAATACAATACAGTCCTCATTTGCCTTTGCCTGCAAATGTATTTTTTAAACTAGTTTGATCAGAGTTTCAACCTAATTCAAAATGAGTGATTTTTCTTTCAGTTTTAAACTAGTTTGAAATTAGGTTTAAACTGGAGGCAGACTCACTTGGAGAAGAAAATTAAATGAAGACTTTATTGAAACTTGCAATGTGCTAGCAATTAATAATGAAAAATACCTTTGTATTATTAAATCTTGTATTTAAAATTAACATAAGTCTTGCAATAAATAAAAATACAAATAACTTTCTGAATCAGAGTCCATTGAGTTAATGCACATAAAGAGGAAATGTGCTGCATATGGTTGTCCATGGAGCTTTGCCTACAAAGTGGATATCCTGGGGTTTTTGCGTGTGGCCAGTCCTTGAGCATGCCAGGTGAATTTTCAAAGGGGCTCAGGTACGCGTGTAAACCCTGGTATGTGCATAAGTGCCGAGCCTCTTTGGAGGGGCGGGCCTGGGGGGGGCTTGTTCTGGGCAGGGAGGGGCGGGGCAGGGGGCAGACCAGGACGGCGCGATTGATCGCTGTCCTGAAGACTCGCCTGCCAGCAGCCATAGTTTGTACACTATTGGACAACCTTTTCATCACATTCGCCATATGAGTGTATCATTTGTGATCTACATAGAGTGCTATATTGGATATGCAGAATATATTTATTTATTTATTTATTTATTTAAAGCTTTTTTTTATACCGGCATTCATGAGTAACAAGGGGAGTGAAAAACCTAACATTTAACAGGTGGAGAGAAGCAAGAAAGTTACAATAAAACAGGGGAAGCTGTTATTTATGACAATAAATATCAATAATAACCATTTTTTAATGTACTATCTTTTAACTCTTTGTCCCATTCAGTTGGGTCTTTTAAGTGCTCCACAGGAACCCTGGAGCTTGTTAACGCACCTGTCACTACCATGGACTGGACAGCTCCTGCGACAGACAGACTGCCAAGGTCAAAATAAAAGCACGTATACAAAGTTTAGAAGTGGGTTAAAAGAGAAGCATGGAAACATTTTCTGGACACCCATGAATTTGTTGGTTTGCAATCTTTGAAAACCTTACTATAACATACAAAGAGGCCGATGTTCCAGAGCTGTGAATAGCGTAAGGGACGTGGCTGGTAATATGCAAAAGTTTTAGCACATTGCCGGTTCATTTAATACTATGAAAAATGCTTTGTGGCCCAAATGTTTTGAAAAAGTTTGTGCAAAATTGTTGACTGAGATATAATAAAATTTAGCACAAAATTAGCAGAATTGCTAATGAACTTATTTGCATGATTTTTCAGCTTATTAATGAGTACATTTTGAAAAGGGTTTCACACATAAAAATGTGTTATAAGCGTATATGCTCAGCATATGTGTTTATTAGGGATTTTCAAAATAGACCAAGAATGCGCGAATGTGCTTGTTCACATGGGAAAGTAAGAACGAAGAAAGTGGGCATGTTTGGGTCATATTGGGATATGGTTTGGATGTTCACAAATACTTTGCTATTTATTTAAAAACAGTTTGAGTCCGCACTTTCCAAAAAATGATTTGTTGAATGCGGATTCCAGTTAAAAGATTCACAATAATATTCTAAAACATAACAATCAAACAAAAACTAATAGCACATATAATAACGTAAAACACAGGAGCCATCAATCATAAGCTTTTTTAGAATAACACGCCTTCAAACCTTTCCTGAATTTCAAATAATCACTTTCCCCTCACAACTCAACTGGCAAGGAATTTTACAATGTGGACCAGTACAAGGAACGTAAACCGAATGCCATAAAAAATGCGCGAACGCTTTTACATCTCCTACTTGGCATGCCAAATTCAAACTTCCATCATCTTTTTTGACCTCGCGTTTGATGTGCTTGCTTCTCCTGATGAGTGGAAAGGGCAGCTTGCTAGGAGTAGTGGGGGAGAGGGTAGTGGGCTAACTGGGAAATTGCTGTCTTTGCCCAGAAGTGTTTGCCTTTAATGCTTTTTTGTCAGGTTTGCGTGTGTGTGTGTGTGTGAGTCACTGGGGCTGATTGGGGGGCAGTGTCTGTGTCACTGGGCTGACTGGGACTTGTTGAGGGGGCATTGTGAGAGTCACCAGGGTTGACTGGGAGGCAGAATGTGTGTCAGTGGGGCTGACTGGGGGGTGATGTGTGAGTGACTAGGGATGACTGGGACATGGTGTATGTGTCACTGGGGCTGTGTGTGACAGGTGATGAAGTGATGTTTGACACAAGCATTACGAATTATGGATAATAAGTTGCAATGTTTGAGGAGGGAGAGAGAACAGAAGAGGAGGAGTAGAAGGTTCCCCTTAGAGAGACTATCTTTATTATCCAGTTTCTGGATCTGTCCGAGGAGAAAGTCTTGCACAGATTCAGGTTCAACAAGGAAACCATACTATAGCTTTGCCAGCAGTTCGAGCAGGACCTGAGCCATTCCACTTGGAGAGGCCACGCCTTGCCATAACACATCAAGGTCACTGCAGCCCTGGGCTTTTTTGCCACCAGCACTTTCCATACAACTCTAGGGGGTCAAGGCTGGAATAAGTCAGTCGGCCATCTCCATATGTATAAATCACTTTCTGGCTGCATTTTTCAAGAAAACACATCATATCGCTTTCCTTCGGAGCAGATAGCAACAACAACAAATTATAAGAACATATAAGAACATAAGAAATTGCCATGCTGGGTCAGACCAAGGGTCCATCAAGCTCAGCATCCTGTTTCCAACAGAGGCCAAACCAAGGCACAAGAACCTGGCAATTACCCAAACACTAGGAAGATCCCATGCTACTGATGCAATTAATAGCAGTGGCTATTCCCTAAGTAAACTTGATTAATAGCAGTTAATGGACTTCTCCTCCAAGAACTTATCCAAACCTTTTTTGAACCCAGCTACACTAACTGCACTAACCACATCCTCTGGCAACAAATTCCAGAGCTTAATTGTGCATTGAATGAAAAAGAATTTTCTCTGATTAGTCTTAAATGTGCTATTTGCTAACTTCATGGAATGCCCCCCTAATCCTTCTATTATTCGAAAGTGTAAATAACCGAGTCTCAGCTACTCGTTCAAGACCTCTCATGATCTTAAAGACCTTTATCAAATCCCCCCTCAGCCGTCTCTTCTCCAAACTGAACGGCCCTAACCTCTTCAGCCTTTCCTCATAGGGGAGCTGTTCCATCCCTTTTATCATTTTGGTTGCCCTTCTCTGTACCTTCTCCATCGCAACTATATCTTTTTTGAGATGCGGTGACCAGAACTGTACACAGTATTCAAGGTGCGGTCTCACCTTGAATATTGTTTCTACCAAATTGCATGGTTCTCCTTTGTACTGGGGGCTACTAATTGCATTTACATCCCTATAAGGACACCTGTGAACAACAAGGCCACTTTCCACAACCACAAGGGATTCCACTCTCTCAACAAGCAGGTAGTTTGTGAGGCCAGGGGAATCATCATGAACATACTGCCCAGGCAACTATTATCATGCCTAGATCCTCTCAAGTCAGGAATTCATGACCACTTCCAGGAAGGTCTCATCACTGGGCTTTGGCTTCTAGATAGGCATGATGCTCTACAATGACATAGCAACTACTCTTTGCCTTCTTCTCTCCCTCTGTCTCTAGGTGTCTTACTCCTTAGGTCCGGGAGGGCTGATTCAGCATCTACCAGGGGACAGCTTCACTGCCTATCAACTTGGGATATCTCATGTTCCTTTTTTCTACTTTTCCCCTACAAGTGATAGAAGATGTCCTATATTCATTCAAGCTTTAAGCTGGAACATTCAGCTGGTATATTCAGGGGGATGTATATCCTGCTGAATATATGGAACAAGTTATCCAGCTAACTTTAGCCAGATAAGTTGTCCACTACTCAGGCTATTGAATATGGACCTCATAATAACTTTTAAACTTTTTACAAAAATTTAAAAACAAAAAGAGGGTGGGATGGGAATAACTAGGGAGATAACTATTTACATAAAATAAAGGGCTTAGGAACCACCCGAGGATAGGTCCTGATAGACTTAGAGGGCTATGGACTGTGGACTGTGGTGGTCACTTCATGCCCATGAACTCTAGACCTGCCGTGAAACCCTCTTAAGTCTGCACGAGATGCTTCACCACATTCACCAGCCTCCTGTCAAAGCGCATATCATGTACATCATCCCAGTCCTCTAAATTGCAGACTCTATAGGTGCTAGAGCCTTAGTCTCTGGTCTTGGTGTAGGTGCTGTAGCCACAGTACCCACCTCTGCAGCCATGGGGTGCAGACCTGAATTAGGGAGAAGTTGTCCTGTGAGATGATCTCTTCCCTTACCCAGCAATGGATGGGCACCCTTAGAACCTGTGGCCAGAGGTCCCTGGGGAAAAAAAGGAGGTCCTACAGGAAAGGTGAGAGGAAGGGGAGGCTAATCTGGCTCAGGGCTGCTAGCTGGAGGTGGGATTTGGCTGCTGTGCTGCTGCAGGTTGTGGTGCAGATGGCTGCTGGCCAGCTGAAGGCAGCACCATAGCTGCACCAGCAGAAAGGGCCATGTGTTCTTGCTCATCCTCCTCCTGCTACTCAGAGCTGGTGATATCTGTGAACAGAGAAAAAAGTGTGTGGCAAGCTGTCAGTTGATGTGCACAAGGGTGTAACGTGTAGCATAGTTACGGTATGTGAATCCAAGAAATAGAGTAACAGCCTTACCTCAAGCTAGAGACTGATCGGAGACTAAAGAGCGACACTCAGGCCAAACAAAGATCCCGCAAGGATGTGAGGCAGAAGACACCAACCAATCCTAGTACAGGCAGGAGTTGTGGTAGGCAGCAGACAAACCAAATCCGAGTCCAGGCAGGGGTCGGGGCAGGCAGAAGACAAACCAAATCCAAGACCAGACAAGGTTCGAGGCAGGCAGCAGACAAACCAAATCCGAGTCCAGACAGGGTTCAAGGCAGGCAGCAAACAAACCAAATTTGAGTCCAGGCAGGGGTCGAGGCAGGCAGCAGACAAACCAAATCCGAGTCCAGATAGGATTCAAGGCAGGCAGCAGACAAAACAAATACAAGGTCCAAACCAGGGTTGAGGCAGGCAGCAGGCAATCCAAATCCTAGGTCCAAACCAGAGTCGAGGCAACTGAAGAAAACACACAGCGAAGCAGCTCCAGTACAAGCAAGCCTGTAGCCGAGGCAGGAAGGTGCTGTAAACGCTGTGCTTAAATCCCCCAAGTTCCCGCTCTCAGTGCAGGAAATTCCGGTGAGGACACCTGACATGTTGAGAGGGAGAAGCCACGATGGAGTGTGCATCCCACCTCGCTGCAGTCAGGAGACGCTGCTGAAGATGGCCACTGCTGCACCGCGGGACCGCCAGAGCAGAACATTCCAGCTTGCTTCCTAACAAACATCATATAAACTGTTAGAGTGTATTCCATTTATGGGAGGGATGGAGGTCAAGGAATGTGATCTTTTCTGTGGGACTTCCATATGCTGTAGGGGTTGTAAGGCCATATATAGGGTCCCACGGAATTGCTGACTTCTGTACAGTGGTCCTTTACAGCATGGTGCCTACCTACTGATAATGGTAGGGAGGTATGTGTTGGAGTATGCCTTGGATTGCAACCTGTCAACAGCCATGATGCTGCCACAAGTCAAAGGGCCTTGCAGAAGGAAGGCACAGAGGTTTCCTGGTAATGGTTTTTCGAGTAGGTTCTAACACCTTCATGTTGTTGAAGACACTGACTGCACACCAGTGAAGTAGATCTAATGTCCGACTTTTGCGACAATAAGTATAATCATAGGTCATGATAGTTTTTTATGAGGCACGTAAAATCAATAGCACTTATCTCAAGCAAAAATGTCCTCTTCATAGTGCAAACTTAAAAATCACAAGCCCGACGCTGATTCACAGTTTCGAGAACAGCAACATTGTGTGTACGACATCTATAATTGTGCTTGTAAAGATGCTAGACTGCAGCACAATTATAGATGTCATTGTAAAAACAAAGATGCTGTTCTTGAAACACTGAGTCAGTGTCGGGCTTGTGAGTTCTAAGTTTGTACTACGAAGAGGACATTTTTTGCTTGAGATAAGTACTATTGAATTATGTGCCTCATAAAAAACTATCATGACCTATGATTATACTTATTGACGCAAAAGTTGAACATTAGTCATACTTCAATGGTGTACAGCCAGAGACTTCAACAACATGAAGGTCATGTAAGAAAAAAAAAAGAGAGTAGTATAGTAAGATGTAAGATATAGAGTGGAATATATTCTGTGAACCCCTTGAATGCTTCCATTCATGCCAGCTAACCTTTGACCCATTGTTACAGAGGCTCTTCACTGTCTCTTCTGACATCTATATGTGCAGTTCAACCTTTGGACATACCCACTCCAATCCAGACCCCCCAACCTCCCTCCCTATCTTTTTACAGATAATGACAATTTAATGCTAAGAGGTATAGCCCTGGCTGCCCTTTGCCATCACCCCTGGACTTATCCAGGGGTGATGGCAAAGGGCCATCTTGGTGCTGCCCTCTGAAGTTCCTTGCAGGGCTGTGCTGCTCCCACAGCTGTGGCGGTAGGGCTACATTCAGTTCCAGTGTACCAAATTACATACTGCAAAAGCCTACACTAGGTTCATATGGTTTTGCACACCACCCTGATAGCCTTTTTTTTTTTGACCCCCTAGTTCACTTAAAGCACTTATCTCTTGGAGGAAAGAAGTTCCATGGTTGAACTCCCTCCATAGTTCTGAAAGAACTAAAAAAAATTCAGACTTATTTCTAGTAATCTCTAATGTCGCATTGAAATCACCTATGGTATCTGAGGATTGAAGGGTAGTCAACATAATGGCCATTTTTAAAGAGCTCCAGGGATCATCCGGGAAACTACAGACCAGTGAGCCTATGTCGATGCCTTGCAAAATGTTAGAAGCTATTCTGAAAAACAAAATTAATGCCCATCTGGATAAATACAGACTTACAGGACAGTGCCAACATGGATTTAGCAAAGGGAAATCTTGCTTTACAAATCTGATGGATTATTTTGAAGGGTTATCAAACATGTTGACAAGGGTGAGTCGAATGATATAGTGTACCTGGATTTCCAGTAGACGTTTGGCTAAGTCCCCTATGAGAGACTCATCAAGAAATTAAAAAGTCATGGGATAGGAGGCAATGTTCTAAGAACATAAGAACATGCCATACTGGGTCACACCAAGGGTCCATCAAGTCCAGCATCCTGTCTCCAACAGTGGCCAATAGAGGCTATAAGTACCTGGCAACTACCCAAAAATTAAGCCTATTCCATGCTACTGTTGCTAGAAATTGCAGTGGCTATTTTCTAAGTCAACTTGATTAATAGTAGGTAATGGACTTCTGTTGTGGATTAGTAATTGGATAAATGATAGGATATAGAGAGATGGAGTGAATGGTCATTTCTCTTAATAGAGAAAACTATATAATGGAGTGCCCCAGGGAATCTGTTCTGGGATTAGTGTTTTAAATATATTTTTAAATGATCTGGAAAAGGGAGTGAAAATTAAGGTGATCAAACTGGGGATGCTCTGTTCCATATTAGATGACACCACCCAAGAAAAGACCTTGGAGTGTGGACAATATTTTGAAATTCTTGGCCCAGTGTGTGATGGCAGTCAAAAAAGCAAATGGAATATAAAGGAATGGTAAATAAATCGTAGCATATCATAATGCCTTTGTATTGATCCAAAGTGTGCAGTTCTGGTCTTTAAAAAAGGCATATGGGAGCTAGAAAAAGTACAGAGAATGACAATTAAAATAATAAGTGGATGAAACAGTTCTGCTTTGAAAAAAGACTAAATAGGTTAGGGCTTTTCAGCCTGGAGAAGAAATGACTGAGAGGAGATATGATAGAAGTCTGTAAAATCTTGAGTGGGGTAGAATAGTTAAATAGGAAACAAATATTACCCTTTCAAGTAGTACTAGGACTAGGGGACACTCTATGAAGCTAATAGGTAGCATATTTAAAACAAATTGGAGTAAGTATGTTTTTATTCAGCACACAATTAAACTGTAGAATTTATTGCCAGAGGATGTGGTGAAAGCAGTTAGCTTAGCTGGGTTCAAAATGGGGCACATTTTTAAAGGGTTACACGCGTATATTACGTGCGTAATCCCGAAAACCCGCTCCTGCATGTGCCGAGCCTATTTTGCATAGGCCCGGTGACGCACGCATGAGTATGAGTATGTCCTGGGGCTTGAAAAAAGGGGTGGGGAGTGGGCGGGGTGGTCCGGGGGGGGGGGGCGGGACCGAGGCCTCCGGAACAGCGGCCGTGCTGGAGGATTGTGCGCCAGCACTTAGCCAGCGCGTGCAACCTACACCTGCCCAGAGGCAGGCGCAACTTTGTTAACAAAGGTCGGGGGGGTTAGATAGGGCTGGGGGGCGGATTAGGTAGGGGAAGGGAGGGGAAGGTGCGGGGAAAGCCATCGGGGCTCCGCTAGGGCTTGGCACGTGCAAGGTGCACAAGTGTGCACCCCCTTGCGCACATCGAACCTGGATTTTATAACATGCGAACGGCTGCGCGCGCATGTTATAAAATTGGGCGTAGATTTGTGCGCGCCGGGTTGCGTGCACAAATCTACGCCCGCGCGTACCTACTAAAATCTGGCCCAATATGTTTAGTCAAGTTGCTGGAGGAAAAACCTATAAACCATTATTAGCCAAGCCATGTAGGCTTGGGAAAGCCACTGCTTATACTTGGTTATGAGCAAGAAACATTGGGGCAGATTTTAAAAGGGTTACGAGCGTATATTACGCGTGTAACCCCGAAAACCCGCTCCTGCGTGCGCCGAGCCTATTTTGCATAGGCCTGGCGACGCATGCAAGCCCCGGGACGTGCGTATGTCCCGGGGATTGAAAAAATGGGTGGGGCGGTCTGGGGCGGGGGCGGGACTGAGTGCCGGCGCACACAACCTACGCCTGCACAGAGGCAGGCACAACTTTGTCAACAAAGGTCAAGGGTTTTTTTTAGATAGTGCTGGGGGCAGGTTAGGTAGGGGAAGGGAGGGGAAGGTGGGGGGAGGCGGAGGGAATGGGGAAAGCCATCGGGGCTCCCCTAGGGCTTGGTGTGCGCAAGGTGCACTAGTGTGCACCCCCTTGTGCGCACTGACCTCGGAGTTTATAACATGCGCGCAGCTGCGCGCGCATGTTATAAGATCAGGCGTAGATTTGTGCGTGCCAGGTTGCACGCACAAATCTACGCCCGCGCGTACCTTCTAAAATCTGGCCCATTGGATCTATTCTTTGGGATTCTGCTGGATACTGGTGACCTGGATTGGCCACTATTAGAACAGGATGCTGAGCTTGATGGACTTTTGGTCTGACCCAATAAGGTTTTTCTTATGTTATCTTTCACCTCATCTCTTCTCTTTCACCCCTCCTTCCTTCATCTCTGTCCTTCACACCACCTCCCTTCCCTCTTTATCTCTCTTCTCTTCCATCCCTTCTTCTTAGAAGAAGCTGACTTGAATATAGTCACAGAGACATGGTACATGACTGGAATAAAATTATACTGATCTACAATCTATTGAGGAAGGACTGGGCAGGAAGGGAGAAGGCGTGGTACTATATATATAAAAACAATATTTAAGCAACCTAATTGCAGGGCTTAAAAGGTAAGGAGGAGGCACTTTGGGTTAATCTGGAAAGAGGAATGTAACATCTATTTATATTGGTGCAATATATGGATCTCTATCACAGACAGAAGAAATGGATAGAGATTTAATAGAGGATTATATCACCTAATTGCTATGAAAAGGGAAGACTATTGCTAAGGGATATCAAACTGCCAAATGTTGATTGGGACATCCCGGCTGTGGTGTCTTCTAGAAGCAGGGAGATCTCTGTTCTGTCAACTGGTAATGGAATCCACATGATAGGGGGAAATACTGGCTCTAATGCTTACCGATGAGGACAGTATCTCTGGTAATGTAGTGGACGGTCATCTGGGATTCATTATCACCAGATTGTGTGGTTCTGTATTAGAGTGCAGGAAATGAAGATTTATTCAAAGACAAAGGTTCTAGATTTCAGGAAAACTAACTTTGTTAAAATAGGGGAGTATCTCAAGGAGTTGTTAGCTGAATGGTAAAATCTAGGGAAAGTAGAAGAGTAGTGGGTTAAAAGGAGATTTTATTTTATTGTTAACCTCTCCCTAACCCAGGGCTCTTTTCCCAACCTACTCAAATGTGCTATAGTAAAACCCATTTAAAAAAAACCTCAACCTAACTTCTTGGATCCATCCAATCTTAGGCCCATCTCTAACTTACCTTGTCTAGCTAAAATTTTAGAAAAAGTAGTGAACAATCAACTTTCTGAATACTTAGAAACTATTAATATTCTCTTCCCTTCGTAATATGGTTTCCGAAAGTATTACAGTATAGAAACTTTACTGGTCTCACTACAAGACACCGTACTGAGAGGCACTGATAGAAGTCAAACTTATTTTTTGGTTATGTTGGACATTTCCTCAGCCTTCGATAGGGTGAACCACCTGATCCTTCTGGATAGATTAAGAGAAATAGGCCTACAAGACATTACCTTACAATGGTTTAAATCCTACTTAGATAATAGGTCATACAAAGTCAAATTAAACAATGTAGAATCTGATCAAATTAACTTGCTCCACGGTGTACCTCAGGGATCCTCACTAATATTTATATTTATTTATTTATTTATGTACTTATTTATTTAAAAACTTTTCTATACCATCGCTAAGTTATATACCATCGCAACGGTTTACAAATAGGCACATAGACTAAGGTTAGTAAATCTAGGATATCGTACATTCTAACAGGTGCCAATAAAGTTCGGTTACAATTTCATAAATAAAATCATTATTTGAGTAATGTTGGTCAAGTCCAGGTATATTATTGAGTTACTATCTCTTTGAGATATTACTTCTTAAATGTAGGATTGAGTAAATTCATTCTCATCTGCATTCCTCTGTACTTTCATTCTCTACCCTCCACACTCTTTAGTGAAGGCTTTTTTAAAGAGCCATGTTTTTAAATTTTTCTTAAAAGTTTTGAGATTATTCTGTAATCTGAGTTCGGGGGGCATCGTGTTCCATAGTATGGGCCCAGCCAATGATAAAGCCCTTTCTCTCACTTGGGTTAATTTTGCTGACTTTACTGAAGGAATTGTTAGTAGTGCTTTGTTTGCTGAGCGGAGGTTTCTTTGTGGAACGTGTACTCGTAAGGCTGTGTTTAGCCAGCTTCCTTTATGCATGCTTCCTTTATGCAAACTGTTATCTGGTTTTAATCTTACTTATTTTATTTATGCTGACGGTGTGAAGATTTTAATACCAATTGAAAATTCTATAGACTCTACCCTTAAACTTTGGGACATTTATTTATCCGCTATTAATAAAAGTACTAACACAAATGAGTCTCCCTCCCTCAATGCTAAAAAACTGAGATATTATATATATCTGCCCAAAACTAAGTAAACAAAAAGAATCAGAAATTTTGGAAGCAGCAAAGAAGTATCCCATCTCGTTCAATGTAAGAGATTTAGGGATTATTTTAGACTGTGAAGTGAGTTTTAAAAGATGGGTAAATTGCACAGTCAGAGACGGATGTGGAAAAAAGGATTTGCATCCACAAAAAAGCAGGGGAGTAGCTTGCTTGTTCCGGCGGTTACCCAAAACCAAATAAGCCTGATACTTCACTTTCAATGCACATCCAGCATAGCTCTCTGCTTCAATGGCAGGGAGAATGAAGAAAAGATGATTTATATTCAGCATCAACCAACAAGGAATGAATTACATAGTCTGGGTAAACAAATAAGCATGGTTGTAGCTTGCTTGTTACAGCAATTACTACCCAAAATCAATTAAGCCTGATACTTCACTTGGAATGCTTGTTACGGCGGTTACTACCCCAAACCAAATAAGCCTGATACTTCACTTTAAATGCACATCCAGCATAGCTCTCTGCTTCAACGGCAGGGAGAATGAAGAAAAGATGATTTAAATTCAGCATCAACCATCAAGGAATGAATTACATAGTCTGGGTAAACAAATAAGCATGGGTGTAGCTTGCTTGTTACGGCGGTTACTACCCCAAATCAATTAAGCCTGATACTTCACTTGGAATACATATCCAGCACAGCTTACTGCTTCAACGACAGGGGGGAATGAAGTAAAGAGGATTTATATTCAGACAACCAACAAGGACTGAATTGCACAGGCAGGGTAAACAAACGTGGGAGTAGCTTGCTTATTACGGCGGTTTCTACCTCAAACCAATTAGCTAGATACTTCACTTAGATGCAGCTCCAGCACTGCTGTCTGCATCAATGGTGGGGTTGGAAGGGAATTGGAACCAAAAAGTTACCGGGGGGTGGATCAAGATGGCGGCATAGCAGGTCAGAGAAACTCCAGCTACCTCAAGCTTTCTTCTAATTCAATCCCTAAATGAGAATGCCTTCTAAGAGGAAGGGAAAGATGAGGGTTTTCCCCTCAGAACCCTTACCAGGTCCCAGCCAGCTGGATATAGTTCATTTCCTGACCCAAGCAGTGAGTTTGGAGGGAGCCGCGGAACCCATTGTGAGCACTGCATCAGGAGAGCAAGTCGCATCGCTGGAGGAGGCGTCCCTCAGTCCCGACCTTCGTGCGCCTCCGGCGCAATGCGACCAGTTTGGGGAGCCCGCTCAGGCGCAACTGGATGACGTGCCGGAGCGCCGAGATTGGAGGGGGGAGACCCAGGAACGAGGAAACGGAGATGTGCCGGTTCACCCGCTAGCAAACCAAGAAATTGGTGGAGAGAGGCTTATTCCTTTGACAAACCCCGCGTTGGTGGGAGAGGTCCAGGACTTGGAGGCTGGAGAGAACATTGGGAGTTTGGAAACTCAGGGTGAGTCGACACTGGGGATATCAAGGCCGGAGGCGGTAACCCTTGAAGCCATTTGGGACCTTATAGCGAACCAGAGGTCCTCTTTAAACCAGCTGGAAAAAAAGGTGGACTCCCTAATTTATAATATACAAGAGAAGATTTTGAGACTTCAAGAGCAGGAAACAACTCTGACAAATAAGATGTTAGAAATTGAGAAGAGAGTGCAAACAAATACTACGGTAAACTCAGTGATAATTAAAGAGCAACTTTCTACCTCTAAACGTTTAGAGATATTAGAAAATGGACTGAGACAATTAAATTTGAGGATTTTAAATTTTCCCAAAATTATGGGAGAAACTCCATATACAACATTGAAAAGATTTCTGACCATTTGCCTGGGTTTCAATGATCAAAATATGCCTTCAATAAATTTATGCAGATTTCTTCCAAATAGAGCAATGGTTAGAAATGAAAATGTGAACTAGAAATTCCATCTAATTTAACGAGTTTTCTTGAATCGTCCAATTTTGAGGTTATAGAGCGTAAAGTTCTCTTAGTATCTTTTATCTCTACTCAGGATGTAACAACAGTAATGAGAAATTATTTCAGGAAGTTTCCTGTTAATTTCTGTGATCATGAGATAAAAATGTACCCAGATATGGCACCAATACTGCAGAAAAGAATTTTTATCCTTAAGGCAAAGTGTAACCTCCCTAGGATTTTCCTTTTCGTTAAGATATCCTTCTTTTTGTATTTTAAAGAAAGGGGAGGACATATTTGTATTCTTTCAAGTTGACCAGCTGCGACAGTTTATCGAGGCCCATAAATCCGCTTTGTCAACTACCGAAGCCTAAAAGGAAGAAGGTCAGATTTAGAATATATCACTGTAGTCTATGTTAAGCCCATTCTTTATTGATATTATGTTAGTACTCCTGTTAAATGTTGATCGCCTCTTTTAGGTTTTTCTATTTAATATGGTTAAGTTTAAATATCTTATCATATATTATATATTTTTTATTTAATTTAAGCTTAATTCTCTAAAATTATTCAAGAATGTTAAATGATTTAGTTCATTTAGAATGTTGGATTATATCTTATTAATGGAAGGATAATATCATGTAAAATTGTAAAATGATTAAATAAAGAATTAAAAAAAAAAAAAGTTATCAATAAGGGCCCTGACCTCAGCAGTCAGAGTAACAGATAAGTATGAAAACAAATATGTATGAAAGCTTGCTGGGCAGACTGGATGGGCCGTTTGGTCTTCTTCTGCTGTCACTTCTATGTTTCTATGTTTTAAAGTAAATGTTTTAAAGAGATTAAAGCCTTTGTTATATTTAAACGATTTTAGAACTGTCCTACAAGACCTTGTTTTTGCCAAGTTGGACTACTATAATGCACTATTGGGCTTACCCACCAACTCCATAAGACCACTTCAACTCCTTCAAAACTCTGCTGCTAGACTTTTAACCAACACGAAAAAATCAGAACATATTACACCCATTTTGAAAGAGCTTCATTGGTTGCCCATTGGTTACAGAATTCAACATGAAACTCTATCATTAATTCACAAGTCTCTTTATAATGATAAGGTCGAATAGCTCAATGCAGCCTTGTACTTTCATACTTCGCTACGAACGACAAAATCGACCAATACTGGCCTTCTTCAAATTCCCTCACTGAAATCTGCTCACCTGAATTCTGTTCGTGAAAGAGCACTATCAATTGCCAGGCCTAATTTATGGAACTCCCTGCCACCAAATTTGAGGATGGAATCCGATATCAAAGCCTTTTAGAAAGGAGTAAAAACATGGCTATTCCACCAAGCCTTCTAATAGCCTACCTAGAATCAGTATTAGTATTATTTTTTTTTAGATGTTTTATTATATTAACTTTAAGTTAGGTTTTTGTTGTTTATTTAAGAGATTTTAAGAATGTTTTACGTTATGTATTTTATAATTCTAACTATAAATTTTGAATTGCAAATGTTTTTAATCTGACATTTGTCCATTAGTGTAAACCGACATGATATGTGTACATGAATGCCGGTATACAAAAAACAATAAATAAATAAATATAAAGGCAACTAACCTTTTTGTTAGGAAAGCAAATAAAGAAAAAAGATGACTCTATAGTTTTCTAAAAAAGTACGTGAAAAGGTTTGGGAAAAAATGTTAGCATTCATAAACTATAAGAGATCACAGAAAGACAGGTATCAATATCTAGAAAAGCTAAGAGAAGCTGGGAAAGTAGTCAGAAATGCAAAAATTTAAATGGAAGAAAAAATAGCAAGTATGGTAACACAGGAGGACAAGGCTATTTTTTAGAAATGTAAGTGATAGAAGAAGTGCAAAAGTGGCATTGTGAGACTTAGAGGTGAAGGTAAGGCATATGTACAGACTGATGAGGAAAAAGTTAAATTATTTAACAAATAGTTCTGTTTGGTGTTCACTGTGGAAGGGCCAGAAGCAAGACCACATAAAATGAACACAGATAAGATTGGAAGTGAATAAACTTCAACTGATTTTCAGAAAAGTGTGCTTGTGAGGAGCTAAACAAAGTAGATAAGGCGATGGAGCCAGGTGGGATACATTCTAGGGTACCCAAGGAAGAAAGAAGTTTTGCAAGCTCCATTGCATTGACTGACCTTTTCAATGCTTCTTTAGAGTCTGGAATAGCTCAGGAGTACTAGACACAGGCAGATGTGGTTTCTAGTCATAAAAGTAGAAGTAAGGAGGAAGCTGAGAACTGCAAATTGGTTAATCTGACTTCTGTGGTGACCAAATTAATGGATTGCTGCTAAAACAGGATAAATCAATTTCTGGAGACCAATGGATTCAAGAGCTGAGGCAAAATGTTTTTACCAGAGGTAGGTCTTGGGAGGCAAATTTGATCAATTTCTTTGACTGGGTAACCACAGTGTTGGATCAAAGGAGAGCTCTAGATGTAGTGTATTTGAATTACAGTAAGGCCTTTGACTTAGTTATGCACAGATGACTTATAAATAAATTGAGCATCCTTGGAATGGGGCCCAGAATGACTGACGGGGATAGAAACTGGTTGAGTGGGAGGCGACAAAGGGTAGTAGTAGAGTTCACACTGAGGAGATTAGCATTACTAGCTGTGTACCTCAGGGATCAGTCCTTGGACCAGTTCTTTTCAATTTTTTCATCAGCAGCAGTGCAGAAAATTTGTTGGGAAATGTTTGTTTTTTGCCAATAATACCAAAATCTGCAACAAGATAGACAGCCAGAATGGTATGGAAAATATGAGGAGGGATCTAGCAAAGCTTGAGGAATGGTCTAGGTTCTGGCAGCTAAGATTTAATGCTAAAACTGCAGAGTTATTTAATTAGGATGCAAAAAATCCAAGGGAGAGGTACAATATTGGGGGTAAAATTGTTCTAAACATGAAAAAAAATAGGATCTGGGGGTGATTGCATCTAATGATCTTAAGGTGGCCAAACAGGTGGATAAAGTGATGGCAAAAGCCAGAAAGATGCTTGGCTGCATAGGGAGAGGAATGGTCAGCAGAATGAGGAAGGTGATATTGCCCCTATAAAAGTCCCTGGTAAGACCTTATTTGGATTGGAATACTGTGTTCAGTTTTGGAGACCGCACCTTCAAAAGGATATAAACCAATTGGCGTCAATCCAGAGGATGACTACTAAAATGATCAGTAATTTTCATTCTAAAGCATATGGGGATAGACTTAAAGATCTAAAGATGTATACCCTAGAGGAAAAGCAAGATAGGGGAGATATGATAGAGACATTTAAATACTTCCAAGGTTTTCATACAAAGGAAGCAAGGCTTATTCGACAGAAAGGAGGTTCATGAACAAGGTCATGGAATGAGGGTGAAAGGGGATAGACAGGAGTAATCCTAGGAAATCTTAGGTGGTGGATGCATGGAACAACCCCCAGTGGTGGTGGTTGGGACATAAACAGAATCTGAAGTCAAGAAAGCATGGGATAAACACAGGAAATCTCTGAGAGAGTGATAGGAATTAGAAAGCTAAATTAATAGGGTGGATGGGCAGACAAGATAGGCCATTGGGTCTTTTTCTGCCATTACATTTCTATATTTCTCTGTTTCCCACTCATCTTTCCCCACCTTTCTTCCAGCCTTCTCTCATCTCTCCCTTTCACATCCTCCCTTCTCATTAGTTTTCCTCTCCTCTGGTTTTCCGCATCTCTTCTTCTTATCTCTCCTCTCCTCCCCTTCCCTTCCTTCTTCCTTTTGCCTTCTCCTCCCCTTTTCTCATTTCTCTTCCTTTCATCCTCCCCTCTCATTTATTTTACTTATTTAAAAGAATATATATTCCATCTTTCCAAAAAAAATGTGTTTCCAAAGCAGATTGTAATAATACAATAAATAAATAATACATTAAACCATTTTATATAAAATGCATACATAAAATTTAGACTAACAACACATTTAATAACTCCACATCAAATTTCCTCCTTGCTCTGTCATCCTTCCTCTTCTCTTACATTATTCTTCCCACTTCTCTCTTCTTCCTTACTCCTAAACCCCACCTCCCCTCCCCTAGCCTAGTGGGCTACAAGTCAGGGTTCAAATCCCACTGCTGCTCCATGTGACCTTGAGCAAGTCACTTCACCCTCCATTGCTTTAGGTACAAACTAAGGCCCGAATGCAGGGAAGGGCCCCACTATTGTGGAGGTGTATCCTTCATACTGGACCCCTCCCTTGAAAAAACATCATGGCTGTTTTACCGTGTTGTTTTATCTCATGGCAAAACACCATAGGGCAAAACATGTACCATGGGCCCTTTATGTGCGATGTGCACACAAAGCACAGGGCCGCCATCACCTTAAAGGGCCCATCTTTAATGAAAAAGGTGACCAAAAGGCAAAGAAGTGTGTGGGAGTCAAACCTGACACCACCATACTAGGGCCGCCTTGAAAACCATAGTTTAAAAACAGAAGCTGGTAGTCGTGCTCCCAATCCAATCACCAAGTTGGCCATTGTGACCAAAGAACCCAATCCCCCCTTTCAAAATAAAAAAGGCCAATAGATCCCACCTGGGTTTCCAACATTAAAAAAGATCTCATTGGTCTGTAGAGGTCCCCTCCTTCCTCCCCCCAAACCCTTCAAGTCCTAAAGAATCGTTGGTTTATAGTGGGGGGGCCCCTATCTCCCACCCCTGCCCTCCCCTACTGCACTCCATTATCTCAAAATTGTGAAATCCTTCAAGAGAAAAGGTCCAGGGCGCCCCCCAGACCTGGGCCCAGTCAAAGCCATTTTCCAAAATGGCACCAACCTGACCTTGCTCCAGTCACATGACTGGAACAAAGTCCAGGCACTGAACGTTGGCCTCATGGTGGTGGACCAATGAACAGACCTGGCCCCATTCATGTGACTGGAGCAAGGTCAGGTGAGTACCATTTTGGAATACGGCGCCAACCGGGCACAGGGCTTGTGGGCACTTCTATTTCTCTTGAAGGATTTGGCAATTTTGAGGTAATGGGGTGCAGGAGGGGTTATCGGGGGATGGGGACCCTTCCACTATAATCCAATGATTCTTTAGGATTTGGAGAGTCGGGGGGGGGGGGAGGGGAAAGGGGGACCACTATGGACCAAGAGGTCTTTTCTTAATTTTGGGGATCCGAGGGGGGATCTATCAGCCATTTTTTGTTTTGAAAGAATGGATGTGGTGCACCTTTGGTCACAACAGCCAACTTGGTGATTGGTTTGCAGGAGTGGGAGGTCATCATCGCATGACCACCTGCTTCTGTTTTTAAACTTTGGTTGTCATGGCCACCACTTGAGGCAGCCCTGAGATAAGGGTGTGTGTGTGTGTGTGTGTCAAGTTTGACCCCTGCACACTTCTTTGCCTTTTGGCCACCTTTTTGTTTTTCTAGGTGGGCTGGTTTTTGCAAAATATCACAGATATCGCACGATATTGCAAAGATATACACTATTTAATGCGTGTTATAGCCCTACCATGTCTTGATGCATCACTTTGTTAGATTGTGAGCCCTCTGGGAATAGGAAAATACCTACAGTATCTGAATATAATCCGCTTTGAAGGAGCTGAAAGAATATAAATAAATAAAAGAACAAATTCTCTGCTCCTCTCCTTGCCATCACTCTGCTCTCTCTCCTCCACCATTTCTCCTCCTCCTCTAACTCTTTCCCATCACTTTCGTCTCCCATTTCTCTTCCAGTCCCTTGTTCCCATCTTTCATCTACTTTTCCATCCATGCAGAGTCAGCAGCATGGACCCTGGAGATTCAGAATATACGCAGTACTGCCTGTCCCCGCATTCCTCCTCCTCCTATTTGGGTGCTTCTGCTTTGAAAGAGGAAGCGCATGGGCAGAGGAAGAAGGAAGCCCTATGGACAATGGCAGCACTGTGCTTGTTCTGAGTCTTTGTGGCCCACACTCCTGACAGATACCACGAGAACGAACAGACAGCTGGGCATTGGCTCCTCCTCTTGCTTGTTGCTCTATTCCAGGGCCATGGTCCGCCTCCTTCCTCTGTTTGCCACTGCCACCTGCACTTTTACGTTTGGGGGTGGCAGAGCAAGCAAGATGCTGTCGGAAAAGGTGGTGGTCCTAGCACATACCGTATGAAAAAAAAAAAAAAGGCTTTGGTGTTGTACATCTACACAAATGGGTTGATTCTGGTTACAGTCAATTATATCCAAGTTAAAAAAAAAAAAAGAAACAACTGTATCTGTTCATATCTCTTTAAGAATGGTTATATTCAGAAATACTGATTCAAAATAAAATTAAAAAGGGAAAAGCGTGTTTCAGTTTGTGCAACAATATATAAAATTAAATGAACCCTTGCCATAAGTGGAAGATGGTGCAAACATAGCTACATCCACCTGAGCAGACCTGTAAAATGACTGACACAGACATTAAAACATACCTGCATGCTTTGATCTTTCACTGAAAAGGTACCCTCTGAAATCAAGACAAGCAATTTCACTGAAGCTCATATCTGACTCACCTCCAGCTCCCCACATAAAATTATTCACGTTTCCCTTTTGACGCTCTGTGACTTTTAGCTTGGTGTAAGATTAGAAGGTAATCATTCTAATATTACAAAGAAATGCCATGGTGAGGTTTGTCCATTTCACTCTCAAGTGACTGGAAGGTATCTTTGAGTACTACCTGGCATAAACATCAACAGTCTCGGCACCAAAAGCAGCAGCAGCCTAATTGTTTTAATTATTTTTTAATAAAAGATTAAAGCAGAGTGCTGAAGACAGCATGACTTGAGATTCAGTCTTCCGCTGGCCAAGCACCAAAAATTAGCAGGTGAAGGAATCTTTCACCAGTTATTGAAGTCTCTATTTGTTTGCTTATACTGGAGATTTTGAATCGGTACACCACCTTCACCATGATGAACCCAAAGACACAGGAATATTTTAATTGGAATTTTAATAGTGCTTGCAGTATTGAGTAGCCGATGCTCTTAGGTACTTTTCTATGAATTAGAGGGCCTAGATATTTTTCCCATCCACTTTCCATGGTACAGAGCTCAAAACACGCTGAGAGCAAAGCAACAAATATCAGAGGGCTCATTTATTTAAGTTTAGGAAAGTATGCTTATTAGGGGTGTGCATTCGGATTGACCGCATTAGTAAAACGCAACTCATATTTTTTTTTTACTTAAAAAATTGATTCGACATAAACGATCGGATTTCCCACATATCGAACATAGATATGTTCGATATGTGGGAAATCGCGATTGTTGAGCCAAAATAAAAATATAAACCCCCTCACCCTCCTTAATCCCCCCCCCCCCCCCGACTTACCACAACTCCCTGGTGATGGAGCGAGGAGTGAGGACGCCATTTCTGCAATCCTTGGCGAGAAGCATGTGACGTCGGCGGCACGTCGAGTGACGCCGGCATCACGTGATTCCCGGCTCGTTCGCGCCGGACGGCTCGTTCGGCCCAAAAAGAACTTTTGGCCAGCTTGAGGGGGTCAGGAGGCCCCCCCAAGCTGGCCAAAAGTTCTTTTTGGGCCGAACGAGCCGTCCGGCGCGAACTTGCCGGGAATCACGTGACGCCGCGTCTGAGTGACGCGGCGCCACGTGATTCCCGGCAAGTTCGCGCCGGACGGCTCGTTCGGCCCAAAAAGAACTTTTGGCCAACTTGAGGGGGTCAGGAGGCCCCCCCAAGCTGGCCAAAAGTTCTTTTTGGGCCGAACGAGCCGTCCGGCGTGAACGAGCCGGGAATCACGTGACGCCGCGTCACTCGACGTGCCACCGACGTCACATGCTTCTCGCCAAGGATTGCAGAAATGACGTCCTCACTCCTCGCTCCATCACCAGGGAGTTGTGGTAAGTCTGGGGGGGGGATTAAGGAGGGTGAGGGGGTTTAAATTTTTTTTTTGCACATATGTACATATACCCAACTCATTGGATTTTTTTTATGTCCATATTGGCCGCAAGTGGGACCCCCTTTCGGACATAAAAAATATGAACATAAAATTTTGCTCTGCACATCCCTAATGCTTATGGGAATAAATTTAACCAAAGTAATTTAATGGAACCTGGATATGCTCAGCACATTGAGAAGATTCTGAGGATGTCATAAGCTAGGAAGCATAACAATAAGTTCCGGAATCATGATCGTGACTGGCTCTCCATGGTTCAGCCCTAGAACTGCATGCTTTGGTGTGAGAAAACTAGATTTGGATCCCTGTTCCTCAGATTTAGTCGGATCCGGCTGTGCAGTGGAAGTGATATGCTCAGGCATTGCGGGAAGGGTGGGAATGTGATTGCAGCTATTTTGGAAGCCTCTGATGGCCAGCGACTGGTACTAAGGTTTCGGCTGGAGAAGTTACCCCTTGGGTGGGCGGTCTAGGGAGGGCAGAGTGAAAACAGAGGGATTATAAGAAAAAATATTTTTTTAAAAGGAATCATGATTCAATGCCAGTGTTTTTCTAATTTTTTATTGCTAATGAATGGTACGAGTCACGTAACTGGGATAGCTTGATATCATGACATCCATCCCCATTATCTACAAGACGTGCAGAAATTGGCATCTTCTTTAAACAATCAGAACCTGTTTCAAAAGAGTTAAGATTTTATTACCTTAGAGATAACCCTGCAGGATGAGGATAATCCAATCAGAAAGGCTCTCTTCTCCTTCTGGGGATGTCTCCCATTTCTGTACTTGATTGATCTATACTTTTTTGATGAGGGTCAATATCCATAAAAGTTAAGAATTTAAGAACATAAGAAATACCATGCTGTGTCAGACCAAGGGCCATCAGGCTGTTATGATTCTGCCTGTGGTGGACCACAAGCAGCCTCTCACCCCACTTTTTCTCTGTCTTCAGCGGCCCGGAGGCCGCCAATGTTTTTCCCGTGCGCCTGGAGCCGCTCCTGTATGGCCCTCACGGCCAGGAAGCCGCTTGGAAGTTTCCTACGTTCGCTGCAGGAGCCGCTGACGTCACCACCGATCCGCGGTCTGGAGACCACCGCTGTTCCCCGTCGCTGCTGCTTCCATTGTGGCAGGAGGCCACAGACGCCATTCCAATGCGGTCTGGAGGCTGCCCTGAAGCCTGCCTCCATTGTGGCACGGGCCTGCTCTTTCCTACGGCAGGGAGCCGCCTCCAGCTTCTTCTTTGCGGCTTGGATGCCACCACTTCAGCATCGGGTCCTGTTCTATGGCCCAGCCCTGCTCCTCCACTGTGCTGAGGCAGGGACGCTACTTTCCAAGGTCCTGCCATTTCCTGCCTCCTAAAGGGCCAGTGTGGGAGTGGTCCCATGGCTCCACCTGATGACATCATCATGAGAGTCTTCTCTCTTCAGCCCTATAAAAAGGGCCTGTCTTCACTGCTTTGTTGCCTTCGCAAGGAGCCAATCCTCTCTTGGACTTCTCGTCATCTTGCTTCTCGTTGGCACTCTGTTCCATGTTGGAATTCCATGTCTTCATCTTTTTCTTCAGGAACTTGTCTGATCATGTATTATAATAAATAATGAATATTTCAGGAACTGATAGATGTTCATGTGACTATCATAGGGGGAAGTTGTGTTTCATATGTCTTGGCTCTTTCTATGGAGCTATCACATTCCCTACAATTCAAATCAACAGTGCCCAAATGAAGGTGCCAAAGAGACTGTCCATATTAACTATGTCCAAATAAAATGATACACAGACACATAAAATATGACGGCAGATAAAACACCATTCGCCCATCTAATCCAGCCATCCACATCTCCCGCTTAGTTTTATGGTCCCTTCCTTTCCCTCTGTAGTTGTTCATGCTCTCTTTAATTCTAATACTGTCTTTGTCTTCTCTAACTCCTCAAAGAGACTGTTCCATGTGTCTACCACTCTTTCTATAAATATTTCCTTAGATTACTCCCAAGCCTATCCCCTTTCACCATCATTCTATGACCCTTCATTCCAGACACTCTTCATTGAAAAAGGCTCGTTTCCTGTGGATTGAGTTGTTTACATGACAAAAATATTTAGACCCTGCTAATTGAAATTGCTAATGAAAATGGAATGATCGATAAAGTAATTGTTTGATTCAGTGGAAAAATGAATGGAATACTATACCACTGGCACGAAACAGTAGCCAAAGAAGCAGCGGAACTTGCCTGAAGTACATTAGGTGGATTTTCATAGACACTAACAGGAAAATTCCAATGACAGGTTAAAGGACTAACTCAGTAATTCTGTTCTGTACTGATGGGAAAAACCTTTGTTAAATCAAGCCCTGCATATTTTAACCAGATATTTTCCTTAGCAGAAAGAGAGATGAAGCTATTAAAATTCCTGTGTTTCTGTGCACCTGTGCATTGTGTAAATACTGTGAAGAAGGTTTCATTTTCAGCTGTTTGTAAGTAAATATGGATAACATTAAAGGTGGTTTGCTTTTCCTTAGGAAGTAACGGCTGCTTACAACTTACCATATCTTCCTTATCCTTTGTTAATTCCATGCCAAGTACACAGTGACTATCATAGCATTTGTTATCTTTGAAAATAGAATTTCTCTTTAAAAATATATCACACATCGACATTTGACTTTTCATTTCCACTCTCAAATTTATAAAACAATAAAATCCAATAAATTCAATACCCAGATAATACAGTGTAAAAATCAAAATTCTGTTGCGCACCCCGTCCGCGCTCGGCCCGCGCAGAGGCCTGCTCACCTCACTAGCTCATCTGCAGGTCATGGGTCGGCCTCCCCAGCGGCAGCCGCGAGCACCTGCAGGCCTCGGCGTCCTGTGCCAGCGGTCGCCGGGCCTTCCACTGCGCACCAGGCCTCACGCCGGAGTTCGGCGTCCTCAGTGGCATTGGCAACGCCCCTACGTGCGTGCGCATGGACTGCCCGGCCTCTTGTAAGGTCCTAGCTCCGCGGCGCGCCCTCATTGAAAGTACGATATAAGGAAGTCCCTGCCTGCACGTCCTTGCCTTGGCAATCGGGTCGGCACTGTAAGTGTACTAGTTTGCCTCCGCGTTCACAGTCTTGTTCCAGTCTTGTTCCAACGTCCTACTGTTCCGACCTTGTCCAGCATCCTTCTGTTCCAGTGTCCTTCTGTTCCAGCATCTGTCTCCCCAGGTAGTACCCTCGGACTGTCTCTCTGCTACTGACCTCGGCCTGTTCCTTGACCATTCTGCTCACTGCCTGGATCCTGACCTCTGCCTGCCTTGTGACTTTTCTGACCTCTGGAACCTGACCCCTGCTTCGTTGACTACTCCTCAGACTGATCCTCGGATTCTGACCCTGGCTGCCATTGACCATGTCTCCTGATTCTGGCTTTGTCCCTTGCCTTGTCATCGCCTATGCTGTGCTGGCCTTCCTTGGTTCTCAAGACCTAGTGACCGATCGCTCTCCCTTGCTGCCCGTGGGCACACTTCTCTATACTTCTCTGGGAGACCCTGCGAGGTCCACCTAAGTCCAAGTGGCCTGGGTCCCTACGGGCTCCACCTGGGGGGATCGCGGACTTCCAGTGGTGAAGCTCATCCTAGCCTCTGTCTCCTCCAGTGCTTCACCCCCTGAGGGCAGGTGCTTCCTGGTCCCTACCAGGGAGCCATTCTACACTGCTCCAGGACAAGAGTCCACCTCCAAACGCAGCAGGTTGCCAAGGCCATGGACTCGGCGGAGTCTCCCGCTTCCAGGGCCCTACTGGGTTTGGCCGCAACAATCAAAGAACATCACCAAGCTTTGGAATCGCTAGCCTCTTCGGTGGAAGAGCTTCGTTCCCAGCTGCGAGATATAGCTCTGGCCAATCCCGTGGGCCTATCGGCCTCTATGCTACCTGCACCTCCTCAATACAATGGGGACCCATGCTCCTGTCATGGCTTTCTGAACCAGTGCTTCATGCAATTTGCACTGCAACCCTCCTTGTTCCTGAAGGAAACCAATAAAGTGACCTTCATTCTTTCCCGCCTAGAAGGGAAGGCTCTTGCATGGGCCTCTCCATTGTGGGAATGCTCTGATCCCATGCTTTCCAAGCTATCCGGGTTTGTTGCTCTCTTCAAGCAGATCTTCAGAGACCCAGGCCGACAAGCTGTAGCCAGCCATAATCTATTCCACCTCCATCAAGGGTCATGGACCCTCTCTGAGTATATGGTGGAATTCAGGACCCTGGCTACTGAGCTCGGGTGGCAAGAAGATTGTCTGTAAGCTATCTTCCTAGATGGACTCTCCAGCGCTCTCAAAGATGAAATCTCCGTGCGTGAACTCCCACATCTCTAGAGGACCTGATTTCCCTCACCGGGAAGAGCGACCATTGACTCTGGCAAAGGTGCCTAGAAGTAAAAGCTTCCCACTCTCCTACACCGCGTCCCATGTGTGTCCAGAGTCCTCCAGCCAAGATTCCTTCACCGCCACCTCCTCTCATGGTGGAACCCATGGAGGAGAACCATGGGCAACTGTCTCCGACCGAACATCTCCATCGGAGGAAGGAGGGTCTTTGGAAGGAGGGTCTTTGCCTTTACTGTGGTGCTTCCGGACATCTTCAGCAGTCCTGTCCGGTCTATCCGGAAAACTGCAACGCCTGAGCCCGGTGGGGGTCCCGAGCTTAGGCGCTACTGTCACGGCCCCCAACTTCTGCTTCCAGTCTTTCTGGGCATCGAGGCCCACTCCTTCACCACCACTGCTCTTCTCGATACAGGAGCAAGTGGCAGCTTCATCATGGATGACATTGTGAAGCTTCTGAACATTCTTCTCCAGCCATTAGATGTGAGCCTCTGCATCGCCTCCAATCAAGGAGAACATCTTCCAGGGCTCATCACCCATCGAACAGTGGCTGTTCATCTTACCATGGGCACTCTCCACGAGGAGGAGATGTCCTTCTGTGTTAAAATGTTCCACCATCCAGTCATCCTGAGGCTGCCCTGGCTCCAGGTCCATGAACCCCAGTTCGATTGCCATTCCCTGCAGTTGGTGCAGTGGGGTTTCAAATGACAGAAGACATGTCTATGTCAAGTATCTCCAGCTGTCTCTGTCTTGAAGTCTACTACCATATCTGGTTTGCCTACCCAGTATGCTGAGTTCGAAGACGTCTTCTCGAAGCAGAAGGTGGACACTTTGCCTCCACTAAGCAAGTTGAATTGCCCTATAGAACTTCTGCCGGGCACACCGCTTCCCACGGGCAGAACTTATCCATTCATCCAGAAACCCTAGCCATGTCTGAGTATATCAAAGAGAACTTAGAAATAGGTTTCATTCAACCCTCTGATTCTCCCACTGTAGCGGACTTTTTCTTCGTCAAGAAAAAGGTCGGTGGTTTATGCCCTTGTATTAACTACAGAGGGCTCAACGCCATAACCCAAAAAGACTGGTAGACCCTGCCCCTTATTAGTGAGCTGTTTGACCACCTTCAAGGGGCACAGATCTTCACCAAGGTGGATCTGAGGGTTTCGTACAATCTGGTACGCATCCAACCTGAAGATATCTGGAAAACAGCATTCAACATGAGGGATGGTTACTATGAATATACCGTGATTCCCTTTGGGCTATGCAATGCCCCAGTGGTCTTTCAACGCCTTATGAACGAAATCCTCCAAGACCTCCTGTACTCATTCGTAGTCGTATATCTTGACGACATCCTGATCTTTTCCAAAGACCTTGAATCCCATCGAGATCATGTTCGGATCATCCTCCAACATCTAAGAGAAAATCACCTTTATGCCAAGTTAGAAAAGTGCCTCATCAAGCGAAATTGCTTACCCTTCCTAGGGTACATCATATCCGATTGAGGGTTCTCCATGGATCCAGATAAAGTCCAGGGGATCCAAGATTGGCCCCAGCCAGTAGGCCTAAGGGCCTTACGATATTTCCTTGGTTTTACTAATTATTACAGGAGCTTCATTGCCAATTATTCTACCCTAGCTGCTCCGCTCACCGCCATGACCAAGAAAGGGGCTAACACTCATGTGTGGACTCCCAAAGCACAAGCCGCCTTTCAGACACTAAAAAAAGCATTCTGTTCCAGTCCCTGTCTTCAGCATCCTGTAATATATCTGTTGGAATTCTGCTAAGGAGTGGCAATCTGATGTAAATCTGTTAAGAAGCTGGGTGCTAGATGGGAGGAGCAATCTGAATGAATGGCTTCTAAGAAGGAGGAGTCAGCTATCTTATAGTGTCTCAGATTCTGTATATTCTGCTATGCTGGGAGTAGCAATCTGTTAGGGTTCTCAGTGAGGAGTTAGCAGTCTATTATGAATCTGAGATAGTAGTGGTGAATCCCTGGGCTGGTGGTAAATGACCATGCCCCCGGGAGGATACCCCGAGAGGGACCACCGGCTAGGCTTGAGTATGGAGACAGACACACATTAGTTATTTTATTAAACAGGTTTTAAAAACCACCAGAGGTGGCAGTAGTGAGCTGATATGCCCGGCAGGGCTGTAGTCCCTCAGGCACTGGAACTGCAATCCAGGATGGCTGAGCTGTTGAGAAACTGGAGAAAGTGAGTAGGCAGAGTAGACAAGGTTCATGAACAGAACTAGATGATAAAACTCACATAAGGTCTCAATGAAGCTCAGGAGCTGGAAAGGTTTAGGCTCTCGAGGAGTGAGTACCTGGTTCCAGGGAAAGCTCTGAGAGAGCGATGATAACTCACAGTTGTTTGTAGCAGCGATAGCTTCCAGGCAGTAGAGAATCTTCAGAGTGTCCAGGAACATGGGCCTTCGATGAGCGAGTACCGGATCCTATCTGTAATCTCCTTCTGCCTCCTCGGACTTACCTCTGGTAAGTCCGAGGAGGCAGAGTAGCTTGGTAGAAAAGCCGAAGCAATCCCCTTGCTAACTCAGATAGTGAATTAGAGACCTTTAAATATTGGAAGTGGATGACATCATCTCAGAGGGATGCCCCTGAGATTTGCGCCCTTGCTGGTACTTCAGTTAGAGCACGCGCGCGCCCTAGGTCATCAGGCAACATGGCGGATCTGCAATGTCGAGCCGGTCCGGGGACGCCAGAGGGAGACAGCATGGAGACACCGCGTCAGCCAGCCGTCCATCTGACCCGGAGGTAGTCGCCACAGAGGTAAAGAGGGTGGAGTGAGGGCATCGAGCAGCGATGGACGCAACATATCCAGACCTGTTGTCAAAGTCGACACCTCTGCAATCGGAGCAGGAGCCGTCTTAAGTCAGTTTTCTCCAAAGGGTAAATTGATACCTTGTTCATTCTACTCACACAAGTTCTCTACTACAGAGCAGCACTACACCGTTGGTGACAGAGAACTTCTAGCTGTCAAGTTGGCGCTCCAAGAGTGGTTGGAAGGGGCACAACATAAATTTACTATTTTCACCAACCATAAGAATCTTGAGCACCTTAAAGAAGCTGAACTCTTGAATCCTAGACAAGCCCGATGGTAGCTCTTCTTTGAACGGTTCAATTTCGTACTACGTTATCGCCCAGCTTCCAAGAACCTCTGTGCTGATGCACTATCAAGATCCTTTGAACCAGAGGATGTTCCTGATGTTCCCAGACACATCATAGATCATGCCTGCATATCCCTTGCCGTGACCACTACAGTTTCAGTTGGGAAAACCGTCGTTCCATGTAAATTACGTGAACGAGTTCTGAAATGGGCTCATGATTCCAAATTGGCAGGACACCCGGGTGGTACCGTAATCTGGGTCATCATCGACAGTTTTTCGTTTTATAATGGGTGATTTCATTCCCTTGCCGAGCCTTCCATTGGCCCCAGAATTAGCCAAGTTGTTCCTGAAACATATTTTCCATCTTCAAGGACTCCCAAAGGAAATCATATCCGACCGAGGACCACAGTTTGCCTCCAGGTACTGGCGCTCTCTATGCAAAAATTTCAACATTGCCTTCAATTTCACATTGGCCTATCACCCACAGGCCAATGGTCAAGCTAAATGGACCAACCGGACTTTGAAACATTCCTTCGTTCTTACATGAATGACCAGCAGGACAACTGGTCCAATCTGTTACCCTGGGCTGAGTTGTCGCATAATACCCTCGTCGCTGTTGCCACCGATGTATCTCCGTTCTCCGTGGTATTCGGGCGACAACCTCGGTTGCCACTTCCAGTTCCTCTGACTGTTCCTTCTCTAGCTGTGCAATTCATAGCCCACACCATTCGCCAGGTGTGGAATCAAGTCAAAGAACGCCTTCCCATGCCACTGAGCACTCCAAGCGAACTTCTGATGCCCATAGACGTTCCACTCCACTCTTCTGTCCTGGTCAGAAGGTGTAGTTAAGCACCCGACAGATAAGGTTGAGACTCCCTTCTCATCACCTGGCTCCCAAGTACATTGGCCCGTTTCCTGTTCTTCGAAGAGTGGAAGCTGTATCTTATCAACTGCAGCTACCTCATACCATGGGCATCCACAACACATTCCATGTCTCCCTTTTGAAGCCTTTGGTCATCTCCTGGCCCTCTCACAGAGATCCTTCACCTCCTCAGATCTCTACCGAACCAGATTCATCACTCCAGGTAAGAGAGGTCCTCGATGTCCATCGGGTTCTGGCAGACGGGAATACCTCTTAGCCTGGGAGGGTTATGGGGCCGAGGAGAAGTCGTGGGAACCATCCCACAACATTCTTGATGAAGAGCTCCTCAGGAATTTCCACAGGACCTATCCTGAAAATCCATGGCCGCGTACAGGGAGGCCTAGAAGGGGGGTACTGTTGCGCGCCCCGTCCGCACCCGCCTGCGCACGGGCCTTGCTCATCTCAATAGCTCTCCTGCAGGTCACGGGTCGGCTTCCCGAGCGGCAGCCGCAAGCACTTCCAGGCCTCGGTGTCCCACGACGGCGGTCGCCGGGCCTTCCACTGCGCACCAGGCCTCACGCCGGAGTTCGGCATCTTCAGTGGTGTTGGCCATGCCCCTCCACGTGCGCAGACCGCCTGGCCTCTTCTAGGGCCAGGGGCGGGTCCTAGCTCTGCGGCGTGCCCTGATTGAACATACAATATAAGAAAGTCCCTGCCTGCACTTCATTGCCTTGGCAATCAGGTCGCCACTGTAAGTGTACTAGTTTGCCTCCGCATTCACAGTCTTGTTCCAGTCTTGTTCCAGCATCCTACTGTTCCAGCGTCTGTCTGTCCTGTCTAACCAGGTAGTACCCTCGGACTGTCTCTGGTACTGACCTCGGCCTGTTCCTTGACCATTCTGCTCACTGCCTGGATCCTGACCTCTGCCTGCCTTGTGACCTCGTCTGACCTCTGGAACCTGTGCCCTGCTTCACTGAGTACTCCTCGGACTGATCCTCGGATTCTGACCCTGGCTGCCATTGACCAAGTCTCCTGATTCTGGCTTTGTCCCTTGCCTTGTTATCGCCTACGCTGTACTGGCCTTCCTTGGTTCTCCAGACCTACAGCCTAGTGACCGACCGCGCTCCCTTGCTGCCCATGGGCACACCTCTCTCTACCTCTCTGGGAGACCCTGCAAGGCCCACCTAAGTCCAAGCGGCCCAGGTCCCTACGGGCTCTACCCGGGGGGACCGCGGGCTTCCAATGGTGAAGCTCATCCTAGCCTCCAGTGCTTCACCCCCTGGGGGCAGGTGCTTCCTGGGCCCTACCAGGGAGCCATTCTACACTGCTCCCGGACAAAGGTCCACCTCCAAGCGCAACATATTCTTATGATTTATAATTTACACAAGCAAATGCACTTTGAGTTAAATCATATTAAAACTGACTGCATCTTGGATTGTGCATTTTAAACTAAGCTGTGGTATTTTTTCCCTCTGGGAAAAAAAACCATGGGATTCACTAATCTGTGATACGCAGTGCTGCAATTTAGTAAATCCTACAGGATTTTTCCTCCTGGTAAAATACCTCCAGGAAAAATATGGCAGCTAAGTATCCCCATGCAATGGCGGCCTCAAATCCTCGGCCACTATCTTTTAAAGGGCTGGAGTGGGCTGCTAACTCCCCTCCTCCCCGAATGCTGAAATCTGTGGGGGTTTTGCGAGACCCCATCTCCCACTAGTGCCGGTGTAAGGGGGTCCAGCCGCCCTAGGCGGTGATGATGTCACATCTTCACATGATCTCTCTCTTTCTCCCTCTCTCTCTCTCTCTCACGTACCACAAAAGACCCCAGCTCCTCATAATATGAAAAAAAAAAACAAAACAACCTGCCCGCAGCTCCCTGACTCTCCCATGTCTCGTCCATCCTGCACTCCCTTCAAACAGCCCTTACCGGCTACTCCATTGCCCTGCCCACTTCTGGCGCCCTAGGCAACCACCTATTCCATCTACTGCTTCCGCCTCTCCTGTCTCCCACCAGCCCCACTGTCCCCTGAAGCAGCTGAAATGTATACAAATACAAAATAGACGTGATTGGGGCAAAACTGAGCTGAGGCAAGACAGTGCCCTTTTTAAAATGGTACTGCTGGACCCAGAGCCCTAGTGGGCTATCAGGGATAGCAACATAATGGTCCGAAGAATTGGGTGTACCTTGGGGAGTTTCGGAGGTCTGTGGGAGGTGGAGGCATCTTTCTGTACATCTGGAGACAGGGTATTGGATAGGTTGTGGTCAGGACTCAAAGTATCTTTTCAATTCTTTTTACAGCTTAGATGGTGGTGGTGGGGGTGAAGGAAGGGGGGTCTTACAAGACTCCCACTGATTTAGCAACACAGGCAGGGGGAGGAGTAATATCTTGGGTCATTCAAGGCCCTTAAAGCACATAGCCCAGGAGCATTAGTGCCCCGATGCTCTTGGGGAAAAGTTAGGGACAACTCTCGAGATGTAGCTAAGTTTTAATCAAATATTGCAATTTGAGAACTTCACTGCAAACCACAATATTTGATTTGCATATTTATGGATGATTTGCATGTATTTCCATGTATTTGCATGCAAATCAAGTCATTTTAATGCTCACATAATTCAGGGTTTGCAGGGGGAATCTCATGGAATTGCAATTTCCATGCATTATCTATGTGGTAAGGCATTTACTATTTGTTAAATGCTGTTTAGTGCACCGTAAAGCCCAGCTACCACAGCCTAAACCCCGACTCATGAGCCTCTCCACTCACATCTGGGTGAGTTTTAATGTAATCTACTTTTAGTATTTGTGTGTATATATGTTTATGTATGTATCTAGCAGAACCCAATGTATAAAGGCTTTACTTATTGGACAAACTCAGGTTAGTCATCAGCACATTTGGTTTCCATCCCTCCACCCTAGCAAATAAAGTCCTACTATACAACTGGTATGTGATCATATAAAAGGACAACATCGGGCCTATTGTATACACTAGCCTCAAGAATGTTAGGTTATTTCCTCCAAGAATAAAATAAGACATTGTGACAAAGAATGCAGAGCAAATGCATAATTCGAGGAAAGTGGACCTCCCTCCATAATGACCTGCGTCTCACTGTCTGAATTACCATTTCATTCTCTGCCTTTGCATGCTGGTTGTGCAGGACAAATTTATCTTGCAAAAATACCCCGCGAGCCATGAACCCGTTTCTAAACAGCAGAAAGTTAGTGACACCAGAGTTTCACATGACTCGTGGGATTCTGAGACAGGGCTTTCACATATCACATAGTGCTAGCAGTTAAGTCCTTGCCCCCACAATTCTGCCTTTTGTGATGGTGCCAGAGAGAGGCAGCTGGTCAAATGCGATGCCTTTTATGAATGATGAGCAGCGGTGTCCACAAAAATTAGAGCCAATTGCCTCTACAAGGCCATTGTGTTGTAGAACATCACTCATATTCCATTACGTAAATAATAAGATGCAGCAGGGGGTACATTGTTGGTGGATTTTGGCATGCCTTGGGTATATTATGAAGCATGAGGCCAAAAGGACAATGTTTCAACCACCCAAGAAGTGCCAATATCCCACTACTGGATTACACTCTGAAGTGCTTTATTGCACGTTAAAAAAAATATTTTTAAAGTCATTTTAATCTAAGTGATGCTGTTATGCTACCGTAAAGATACAGCACAGAATCTCAAGTATTCTACTATTTGATAATGGGTTTTATTGTCATCTTCCTTGTCTTGGTAAAGCTCTATGGGTTACTTTTATGGGGAAGGACACCACAAAGGCAGTGGGAAGACCTAACCTGTGCACTCTGTTCCTGAAAACAAGTCCTGCCCTCGGGCTGACGGGAGCACAGCTGAAGCAGAGCTCGTAGCACCTCACCCCATCCCCGAAATGATGAGGCTTTTATTCTTCCAGCAGCGCTACCACTTGTCGGTTGGCTCAAGGCCATACTACTACCGGGTAGTAAAGGGAAACACGGAGGGCTTGTTGCTGAGATTCTAGTCTAGACGAGGGACAGCAAAGAGAGAGGATGCACTTTGAAAGCCACAAATGAAGGTGCATGATCTCCAGCTTCGAATCCTTCTCTCACTGTCATCAGCCACGTCGGAAGGATGCCCTCTCTCCAAAGGACACTGTTTAAGTGCATGAGTTAAGAATTCCTGAATTCTCCTTAAGCAAGCACCATTGGTCCACACAGGGATACTATTAAAAGCAGAGTGCTTTGCATCAGAAATTACTTTCTACCAAATCATTAGGAACTTTGAAATTTCTGTATTTTTAAACCATGCTAGCAAAATGATCTGGAAAAGGGCATGTGCTGCTGAAAAATCTGGTTGATAGAAGTGGAGACACTTATCGCAAGATTGCCATTCTTCTGGTATTTTTAGTTCTCAAGGTTATGATCAGCTGCACTTTACACATCATTACTCAATCATGTGTTCCTTTTATCTCCTATGAGGAAACACGGTTGCACTAAAAACACTGTTAAACAGCAGCTTAATCATTCTTGGCATTGTATTTTCTCTGTCTTTAAAAACATTTTAATGTAAGTAATGTCATTTATTTATACCTGATATCATTCGAAAATGCAATGACACTTTGACAGCTTCAGCGGGAAGGTACTCCTTTTTCTTCTAGATGATAGGCGACATGATTATAAGAAAGCAACACAAATCCTAAGGCGTTAGCAGGCATTGTGACCTCACAAAGACCTGACACTACTACTGCTGTTAATGATATCTACAGTACTACTAGGTGTATGCAGCACTGTACTCCGACAGAGAGGAGACAGCCCCTACAATCTAGACAAGACCATGCAAGACAAGACAAATAAGAGAGTTTGGGTTAACATCAACAAGGCCATGGTTGCAGGCAACTTGAATCAGATTGGATTTAAATGAGGATATGTAATGATTTGAAATATATATCATGGGATCACAATGCACACCTTTGTGCTATGCTTTGACCACATATTAGATATATGGTTGAACATTTTTTATTGGTTGAATTTTGACAGCGAGTATAATACAAAAAGAAAGTAATTCATCTCAGATATTCATAGTTACTGGGTAACTTTTCTGGCTAACTCTGTTCATGCTATGAGGTAGTACTAAAGATAGCAGAATAAACTTTTCTGGCTCTTTTTAAAATAGCCGGCTATATTCAGTACTGTGGCTGCACCACTGAATATCTCTCCAGAGCTAGCCAGATAAGTTTAGCAGTTTATATCTTAGCACCAAAGGTGACTGTGAACAGGCCCTGGTTTGGGTCCAAGGTCGTTTCTCCCACAGCCACTTGCCTTGACCCTGCACAGCATCCACACAGAAAGCTCCTGGTCTGGTTTACGCCCGTGACTTGACAGTGAAGGGTTCGAGTTTGCAGGGAGAGGAGAGATCAGGTAAAGGATCCTGAGAGAGAGAAAAAACAGAGAGAGAGAGAGAGAGAGACAGCACCTGATTTCATGGGCTCCTGAGGGCTCTTGAAAGATATTGAAGCTATATATTAAGATCTGTTTGCTGACTGGCAGAAGTGGTTTGCACTGCCTCCCTTGTCCGTGGAAACAGTAGGCCTCAGCATACGGTGTTATTAAGTCACTGGAGTTTCTTAGGTGACACTGGCAGGAATATAATGGAAAGTGCCCATAATGCTGATGTATCCCTGCAGCTTACAAGTGAGCTGCTGTCTATATGAACTAAATTATAGGGCAAGGAAGAACGAGGGCAAGAATAAATCACTTGTTCAAAATAATCTGTGGAGTGTGGTCCTACCTCCCTGTTAACAGCCGACTTCTTATTTCTTTTTTTTTTTCACTGTGTCTGCGCCATGCAACAACACATAGTGCTATTTTTTCAAGAGGGGGTAGTTATTATTTTTCTGATGCTATGCTTGGTGAGCAAAAGGCAAGTAAATAGTAAATGTTTAAGGTTGTTTTTTAAAAGGCTATGGTAGTAGCTTCTGTTGTGACTATTCCTAGAAACTCTCTTTGGCAACCCAGTTCCTTTGATTTGTTCTTGAAGGAGGTACAAGTGGATCATTTTGTGCAGGGGATCCCTCATGTTTAGGAGTGAGGCCTGATTGCATCACCAAAAATAAATGAAGGGACCAGAGACACAAAAAAAAAGCGAACATATGTGATGGAGGAATGGCAACTATGTCCAGAGAAGGAAGGGGTGGGGGGGGATAATGGAGCAGGAACAGTGGAGAGAGGAGTACCAGGTAGTGATTTGGTTAAAGAGAGAGAACATTGCTTCTCACACCACCTACAAAGCTGAAAATGGCCTGCTGACTGACAGAGGCTCCTAGCAGGGAGAAGAGACCACACTCTACAGATTAGTTTGGGATGTATAAGGCCTGCAATAGCCTATCAGAGGAGGAGGAGAAGGACTGCACTCTAAGGACAGGTATACAAGGCAGTGATAGGATAGGAAGAGGGTTGAGAAGTTGGGTAAAAGACACAGGGAGTGGGGGGAGCTGCTGTTGCTTTAAGCATGGGAACATGTATTGCTTATCTACCCAAAGTCGTAAAGAACCAGAGCAGAAGCTGAATGGACAGACTGGATGAACCCAGAGGCATACCTGGGGCGGATACTTCTTTGGCAACCTCCCCTCCTCCCCAATATAGGGAAAAATAACCCTTGCTGTAGTTACACAATGTTAGGTTCCATATTAGGAGCTACCACCCAGGAAAAAGATCTAGGCATCATAGTGGATAATACTTTAAAATCGTCGGCTCAGTGTGCTGCGGCAGTCAAAAAAGCAAACAGAATGTTGGGAATTATTAGGAAGGGAATGGTTAATAAAACAGAAAATGTCATAATACCTCTATATCGCTCCATGGTGAGACCACATCTTGAATACTGTGTACAATTCTGGTCACCACATTTCAAAAAAGATATAATTGCGAAGGAGAAGGTACAGAGAAGGGCAACCAAAATGATAAAGAGCTCCCCTATGAGGAAAGGCTGAAGAGGGTAGGGCTGTTCAGCTTGGAGAAGAGACGGTTAAGGGGGGATATGATAGAGGTCTTTAAGATCATGAGAGGTCTTGAACGAGTAGATGTAACTCGGTTATTTACACTTTCAAATAATAGAAGGACTAGGGGGCATTCCATGAAGTTAGCAAGTAGCACATTTAAGATTAATCGGAGAAAATTCTTTTTCACTCAACGCACAATAAAGCTCTGGAATTTGTTGCCAGAGGATGTGGTTAGTGCAGTTAGTGTAGCTGGGTTCAAAAAAGGTTTGGATAAGTTCTTGGAGGAGAAGTCCATTAATGGCTATTAATCAATTATACTTAGGGGCGGATTTTCAAAGGCCCGCGCGCATAAATCCTTCCAGATTTACGCGCGCAGGGCCCTCGCGTGCCGGCGCGCCTATTTTGCATAGGCCGCCGGCGCGCGTAAAGCCCCGGGACGCGCGTAAGTCCCAGGGCTTCCTGTCGGGGGCGTGTCGGGGGCGTGTCGAGATGACGCACCGTTTAGGGGTGGGGCGTGGCGTTTCGGGGGCGGCGATGTGGGGCGTGGTTTCGGCCCGGGGGCATTCCGGGGGCGTGGCCGCGGCCTCCGGAACAGCCCCTGGGACCAGACCACGGAGCGGGGCACCCGGCCGACGTGCGCAAAGTTACGCCTGCTGAAAGCAGGCGTAACTTTGCCGACAAAGGTAAGGGGGGGTTTAGATAGGGCCGGGGGGGTGGGTTAGGTAGGGGAAGGGAGGGGAAGGTGCGGGGAGGGCGAAGGAAAGTTCCCTCTGAGGCCGCTTCGAAATCAGAGCGGCCTTGGAGGGAACGGAGGCAGGCTGTGCGGCTCGGCGCGCGCAGGCTGCCGATTTTGCGCAGCCTTGCGCGCGCCGACCCCAGATTTTATAAGATACGCGCGGCTACACGCGTATCTTATAAAATCAGGCGTACTTTTGTTCGCGCCTGCTGCGCGAACAAAAGTACGCGCTCGCGCAACTTTTTAAAATCTGCCCCTTAGGGAATAGCAACTGCTATTAATTGCATCAGTGGCATGGGATCTTCTTAGTGTTTGGGAAATTGCCAGGTTCTTGTGGCCTGGTTTTGGCCTCTGTGGAAACAGGATGCTGGGCTTGATGGACCCTTGGTCTGACCCAGCATGGCAATTTCTTATGTTCTTATGTTCTTAATTTTAAAATGTCCTAAACTGGTAAAATATTTCAAAACAGCAGACACATCAAATAACTCCCAATAATTAAAACTAATAAGGATTTTAAAAATCTCCCATTCTCCATATCTGTCATCCTAAGATTGTTGTAGACTGGGGGCATGCATACACACGCACACAATATGCACCCTCTCTCTCAAACACACACATACATGCTTGGTGAGAGATAGAGGGAGCATGTGTGTGTGTGAGAGACACACACACACACACTTTCTCTTTACCTCTCTCACATACACACTTCCTCTGTGTCTCTTTCACACAAAGACTTGCTTCTTCCATCTCTCTCTCACACACACATTCTTCCTCTGTGTCTTTCTCACACACTAACACTACACATACATGCTTCCTCTCTCTCTCTCTCACACACACACACACACACAAGCCAGATTCTGTATTTATTTATTCATTTATTTATTGAGTCTGTATGCAGTGCAACAATGGAAAAGCAGAAAATCACTATTCCTCAAAACAATACAATCAAGAAATATAAATCAATCAAAATAGTAAAACCATATTAAAAAATATACATTTCAAATCAGCTGATGAATAGAATAATATTCAATAATTAGAATCTCCTGTACTAATTTTTTAAAATGTTCTAAACATTGATAAATTATTTCAAAACAGCAGACATCAAATGACACCCAGTAATTAAAACTAATAAGGATTTTAAAAATCTCCCACTCTCCAGACCTGTCACCCTGAGATTGTTGTGACTGGGGGTACATACACACACACAGAGTCACAAACAAAATATGCTCCCTCTGTCTCCCACACACATACACACTTGGTGAGAGACAGAGGGAGCTTGAGTGTGTATGTGTGTGTGTGTGTATGAAAGAGACAGACACACATTTCCTCCATCTCTCACTCACACATACACGCTTCCTCTGTATCTCTCACACATGATTCCTGTCTCACCCAGGCACACACACACATGCTTCCTCTCTCTCACCCCCACCCCTGCACACAGGCACCCTCTCACACACACACACACAGACACCCTATCATATATATATATATATACACACAAGCACACACACACACTCACTCTTCTATACACTCTCCGTCTCATACACACACAGGCATCCTCTCATACACACACACACACACACACACATACAGGCTCTCACACAGACATACACACACACACACAGGATCTCACAAATGCACACACATACATGCACACACAAACAGGCTCTCATTCACACAAGCTCACACACATCAGGGTCTCCTGTTGTCTTCAGGCAGTGATGGGATGAGCTCCACCATGGCCCGAGGGCCACCTGCTATCTTCGGGCCGTACGGCCTACCAATCTTCCTGCTTGGCAGGGGGGGGGGAGGGAGCAGAAGCTGTGCGTGGGTAGGCATGCATGTGCGCATCCTCACGCACAACGTCCGCTCTTCCCTCCCCCCCCCCAAGCAGGAAGATCAGAGGGCGGTATGGCAGCAGGAGAGGTCGCAGGTTGCCAGCTGGTTAGGCTCCGCCAACAGCCTGCTACCTCACTGGGTGTGCCGCTCTGGGCCTGTTCTTTTTGGCCTGCAGGGCTTGGGGGTCGCTGCCGGCCGCTGCTCCTGGCTGGAACGTTTCTTCTTTCTGGGTGACAACAAGAGGTTGATTGGTCGCATAGTCGCAGGCACCCCCTCCTTGTCGACACCCAGCGTGGACCGCCCTCCTCGCACTCTCCCTTAGCACGCCTCTGGACGACCCAATGGGTTCTTATCTGCTGACATCTGCTGCGACCCATCAGTGACCACTTGTTTTATGTCATCAGTAGAAACAAGGCGGAAAAGCTTGATATGTTTTGGGGTTTTCTGGGATGCACCCGAGAACCTGTAGGGTCAGTGAGCTGATTTATATAGGGAGTACTTTCAGCCCATGCACAATGCAGCCAATTTTCAAAGGGAAATAGGGTGTGACAATTTGGCAAAGCAAAGCATGCGAGCTGCAACGCCTGCATGTTTTCTACCTGCTATTTGCAGAGACGGCATAGAGGGGTTAAAAAATATGCACCTACTTTTGAAAATATCAAGTATGCTTGCTATATTCCTCCTCTACCTGAACGTGCCCAGAGAAACACCTCTTTTTCACCCAGCTAATAGTACGCATGCTGTGCAGGCCAGGGCATGCTTTCAATTGGGCAAATTTACCGAGCATTTGCTTTCAGTTGAGCCATTTTACCTGGGCAAATAGCCTGGAAAACGTTGAGACAAAGCTGGAGCACCCCAATGAATTTATCAGTAAGCAGTGCAATCCTTCCTCCGGGATGTGATTTTGCCACGTACTGGCTTTAGTACTGGGATTTTAGAAACGATGACACTGACACTGCAGAGTTGAAAGGAGGAGCTGATGAAACAAGTATAAAAAACCCTAAACTACCTTACTATCTCCAGATACAACAGTTATGGTTTGGATTTATCACTGTTAAGTAATGTTGGCCAAAGCACTGTATCTCCAATAGCACAAACAAAACCCAAATACCAGCTGTATATATATATATATATATATATATATATTTTTTTTTTTTTAATTTGGCTTTAATTGCTTATCTTTGTAAATAAATAAATAAATAAATAAATAAATAAATAAATAAAGAATAAAAAAAACATGCTCAAGGTGAGATACAATTCTGGCACAGTACATAGGTCTCTGCTGCCCCAAAGGGGGCTTACAATATAATGTGGTACCGTTCTATCATATATCACCCAAAAAAATAACCACTTGCACAACCTCAATTGGTGGGCATAAATAAAACAAGCAATCAGCATACAACATTTTTTGGGGAAGGGGAATTATTTTTTTTTGTAAATTTTTGTTTTTGTAATTTTTGTTTTTAATGAAACTGGCTCCATCATATGTACATAAGCATACTTTCTTGCTTTGGTTAGATTGCAGTCATCAGTCCTTGATTCAAATTATTTTTTTATCATTGAAAATATTGTCATAAAATCTTCTGCCACTTATTTAATCAGTGCAAAACAGTGCATGTGCAAAAAGTATTGCAAACATTATGTGTAGAATAAATAAAGAGAATGTGTGTATACTTCCCAACAGCTCAAATGTTCCACGACTCTCAAAGACCCTCAAGAGCAATGCATTACCAGAGACCACCCAACCCAGTTCCCATTTTGACAAATTTATCCCTGTGGTGCTCGCTCATTATGCATTTTCATGTTATTTCTGCATTTTAGCGCAGGCTAAACCATTTAGCATGTTTTTAAAGCATTTACTACTTACTAAACCATTTAGCATACACTTAAATGCAAAAAATGGAATGAGATGAACCTGTTCTGGTTCTGTTATGTCAGCTTAGAAACAACAGGACACAAAGCAACAAACATGGTTGGTGTTTCCCATCTCATTTTAAATTATTGTTCACCCCTGTCCACTGGGTCTGCTCACTTTGAGCCTGCTCTGCATTGTTGCATTCCCAATCGTTCTGGGGTTTGTAGGCTTGCAGTTTCTATTCACAAAATAGGGTGAAAAATCTCGCATAATAAAGCAATGGAAGTTTAAGAGCCAAGACAGCCAGAATGTCCCTGGTATGGAGCAAGCTAAGAGGTTGGTCCTTCCCAAACCCAGGTCTCCCGTACTGCTGTAGGTACTGGTACCATTGCAGCTGCTAATGAACTGAGCCCAACATCTGCTAATTATTGGCATCCTGTGGTTCACGCTTGAAAAATAAGAAGAAAAGAGAAAGAAAGCATTTTGGATGCATGTGCACGTAAGTAAGCAAGAACAGATTTCAGAGAAACCGACATGCACCAGTTGAAACTGCAGCAAGACGTATATTCCACAAAATAATAAAACAGTTTATCTTCGCACAAAGTACCGTCTGCAGCTCAGACATTTTTTCTCCTTTGCGTGTGGTCGTTTGAATTGTGCAGACTGAAAGGCTTTTGAGTCTAATAATGATCACCAATGAGAGAACATTTTTTATTTTTTTTTTTCAAATGATCTAAGCATTGCACAAAGGTTTTCTCACTTTAAAAAAACCCCAAAAGAAAACACGTGTCAGAGATCTGGAGACCTAAAGGGATCCTCGTAAACGTAGTGGTCACAGCAGAAACACAGATTTCATGCTCACTAGTGCAATGAAATCCCACTGTAATACCACTTGGGTACAGTATTTCCTTTTGCTCTGCAAGCATTTCTGATATTTGGTTTACGAGCCATTAAAATCTCAAACCTTTAAGTCAGATTTTTTTTTATTCTCTCTTCAGGTGCATAAGACGTTGCTGCGTTTTTTTTTTTACTTAGCACTCCAGCTGTCTGAAACATACATTTCAAGTGCACAGGATGAAGGAAGGCTGTAAGAGTGTAACCTTCTTGGAATCTTTTTTTTTTTTTTTTTTCTATTTAATACTTGTTTTATCTGAAGCCTGCGGAGGTGCTCAAATATTAGAAGGCTCACTTTCTGAGAACTACCTTTCTAGTAGCCTGAAGATATGCCCTTGATGTTGGGCAGCAAAGTTATTCCTTGTAATCCTCTTGATGTTGCAAAATGAAAAAAAAAAAAAAAGAGAAGGGAGCGAACATCATCTGAACTTTGGGCAAACCATTTGCTCAAAGGCGCCATCAAAGGCCCAAACTCTGCCAAAACCCAAACCGTACACAAAATGAAATTGGTTCAAATTAACGCCATTGTATTTGCAGGGGGATGCAAAACAAACCCCACCACGGTCTATAAAAAGGGAGGTCACGGAACACGGGCATTGAAGTTGTAGCTTTCCAGAAGCCATTTTTAACAACTTTCATTCCGTGGTGCTTATAAAAAAAATTTTCCCCCTATTGTCATGCCCCTATTCATCTTTCATTCAAAGTCAACCGCTCTGCATTAATTAGCACTTTTTTTTTTTTTCACTGCACCGGGAAGTTTCCAAACTTGTTCCTGTTTTAAAGAGGCACACTTCCATTCCTCAGCTTTTAATATGCACGGATTCATGACGTTGCCCTTTGCCTGTTTGGAGATTCCCTTGATTTTTGCATTCCGTAATTGTTCTTAAAAAGAAAAAAAGACAAAAGGGCAATTTCATGCTTCCAGGCCAAATGTTTGCATCCCTTTCATTTCTCCTTTCCAGCTGTGACTGGCAGCAGAAGGCTCTTTAGCAGGTGCCCTGCATGCCCAATGCTAATGTTCAACTTTCCCTAACCTTTTCATGATGCTCCCATTAGTAAAGGCTACTTTTCCGTGACCTCCAAGGTATTCATTTGGTTTTATGTTAGGACATTTCCTGGTTTGGCAGCTTGTTGGGTGAGGAATAAGGATAGTTATAATGTTTTCTGCCATCAGGTCGAAAAGCTTCTAGGATACCGGATTGCATGTTTTCTTGTGCATTGAATAGTAACGTGGTAGATGGTGGCAGAAAAAGACCAAGCACCTCATCCAGCCTGCTCCTGTCCAAACTGCCAAGGATATATTTCATTTAAATTACACATCAAAGGTCATTCCAAGGCAGATTGTAACCAATTTAAAAATCAATCAGCAATACATATCAATGCACCGAGTAACACAATGCAAACAAACCAACAAAAAATTGGCCTCTATAATAATTTGATAAAACCTGAAACCCCAGTCCCAAACATTTCACACATGAGCATTAAAAACATAAAAAAATCACAATATATCCTGAAAAATAATGAAATACATACTCATATAATTCCCACGAATCTATCAGACAACAAACTCCCTTCCACAGTGATATAACCACAGCTGGTCTTTTCAAACCAATGAAAGGCCCATGGGACTATCACCAAGCCTACTCAATCGCCAAGTTTTCAAATGCCGGCAAAAAGACAGGTTGGTTGTTGTATTCCTAAGTGCCCCCGGGAATGAATTCAATAAAAGGGAGCCGACTCCCTGGTCCTGACCCTGGTGATGGTTTTAATAGAGGGCACCTCTAATTGCACTTCCTGGCTAGACTGTAATGCTCTCCCTCACACAGAGATAATTTGGTATCTTTGCTTCCAAGCCAAGACCTGCGAGGAAAGCAGAAGACAAGGGACAATATTTTAATTTGGACCTGCCATGTTAGAGGGAGCCAATGAACAGCAATCTTCATTGAAGAGCCTCACGCCCATTGGCTGTTGCCTTGAAGCAGCATTTTGCAGTCTTTTCAGGAGACCTGCACCGAGGGAATCGCAGTAATTCAAGTGGGATAACGCAACTGCCTGCATACTAGTTCTTAAATCCTGAGTTTGCAGGAATGGTAGAAGCTGATTTACTAAGCATAAATGAATAAAAACCCATTTTTTTGTGCCTGAACCTGACTCTCCATAGATAACTTGGTTGTAAATGATCACGAAAGGAATGGGGGTAACCTGCATCGAGTGACAGTTACAACTCTTAACACCTTGTCGGGCAGACTGGATGGACAATTCTTAGCCTTTTTTCTGCTATCATTTACTATGTTACTGTGTTTTAACTTTGGCAGACAGCAAATAAATAAATAAATAATCTGAGTATCACTAAACTGAATCTTGGAAACTCAGGTCAAGGTAAGATTCCATGCAACTGATTTATCACATTGACTTAAAAAAGTTACTGTTACCACAGCACCAGTATAGAATATCATTTTATTTATTTATTTATTTAGGGGTGGATTTTAAAAGGCCTGCGCACGCCGGCGTGCCTATTTTGCATAGGCCGCCGGTGCGTGTAAAGCCCCGGGACGCGCGTTAAGTCCCGGGGCTTTGGAAAAGGGGTGGGGTGGGGGTGTGTCGGGGCATGTCGGGGGCCTTCCCAAAACGACGCGGCGTTTCAGGGGCGTGCCGGGGCGTTTCGGGGGCGGGCCCGGGAGCGTGGTGCCAACCTGGGGCGTGGTTGAGGCCTCCGGACCAGCCCCAGGGACCGGTACACAGAGCGGGGCTGCCGGCCAGCGCGCGCAAAGGTAGGGGGGGTTTAGATAGGGTCGGGGGGGGGGGGGTTTAGGTTAGGGGAAGGGGAGAGGAAGGTGGGGGGAGGGCGAAGGAAAGTTCCCTCCGAGGCCGCTCCGAAATCAGAGCGGGCCTCGGATAGGGACAAGGCAGCGCGCGCTGGGCTCGGCGCGCACAGGTTGCACAAATGTGCACCCCCTTGCGTGCGCCGACCCCGGATTTTATAAGATACACACGGCTCCGCGCGTATCTTATAAAATCCAGCGTACTTTTGTTCGCGCCTGGTGCGCGAACAAAAGTACGCGATCGCGTATTTTTTTAAGATCTACCCCTTATTATTTATTTATTTATTATTTTTATGTACCGACATTCGATCTGAGATATCACATCATATATACCCTTACCTCCCAGGCCTTTATGATTGATCCCCAGAGGATAAAGGTATATATTAAATAGTATAGCGGAACCCTTTGGGACCTTCAAAATCAACAGCCAAGACTGAGATAACTAAGGGCTGAATTTTCTATCGGTGCACAGCTACTGAATTCCGCGGTAATGGGGGGCAGGGGGGCGAAGCAGGGGGCGGGCCTGCGAAAGCCGGCAGCGATCGCACCACCGTGGTGTTATCGCTGCCGGCTTTTGCACCCAATAGCGCCACCGTTGAAAGGTGGTGCTATTGGGCATGCTACTGGCGGCGATAATGGGTCTTACCTTATCGCCACCAGTGAAGTTTCCCGCCGCGTCTGCCCCGACGCCACCCCGACTCCTCCTCTTCAGGTCCTGACTCGCCCTTATCAAGCTATCGCACGCGAAAAGTCCCTTTTCACATTCGATATCGATAGAAAATGACCCCCTAAGAGTCAATCGAGACTCTTTGGAATTTAAGGAAAAAGAGTCAAACCACATAGCCAGTTCTACCAGGCACTTTGACAACTGCTGGTGATTAACTGCATCAAAGGACCGGTTGACAGCCATACACATGCTTGTAGGATATTTTTCCTTATCCAGGAAAGCTGTTTCCATGTATCTCATTTGTATTCTTCCATCTTGGGCAAATGAGCATACAGTATCCCCAACTTAGTTTGCACACAGCATTCCTCCCTTCCCATGTCTAACCACAAAGCTTTGTAATAATTTACATAGATGCCAATATTAATGAAGCTATTGCCTGAATATCTGACCTTCTAGATCCCCTGCATTGCTTCCAGGCAGACCTGAGTGACTGTATTTCACTAGGCCTTCTAGTTATTACTTTACTGGCAGCCTTCTAGACAGATCCAGCAGCTAGTTTAATTTAGGGATGTGCATTCAGTGGAAACAAAAAAACAGGACATTTTAATGTTTAATTTAATGTTTGCTGCAGGTCACCCAATTGGAGGCATACCAGGGTTCATTAGCTAGGATAGGCTAAGGGTTGGTGATAGTTTAGGTTGAGATTACATGTTACAGCAGGGAGGCAGGATAAACCAAGCCGCTTAGACAATAAGATCTGCTGGCTGTAGCCAGGGGGCTGGCTTGCTGATTTTGCCCAAAGAAAGCAACCTACTTGAGACTAGAAGCATAACAGATAATTCAGGGGGTGGTGTGGCACCTGTCACTGTCTAACGAGATGACTGGAGGGTATCTCAGGAGAGGATCTAGGTTGCAAGGTCCATTGACTCGGAGGTTGCTATCAGTTGCTGACTAAGCTGATAGGCTGGAAGAATGGCCATAGGTGGCCATAGGTAATGGTGCATTAAGTATTGGCCTGGTCATGTAGCATTTGCAGGCTGCTAGAATTAGTGAGATTGGCTGGTTATAGATTGTATGTGGTTTGATTGTTAACTGCTGTGAACTGCAATTAAACAGCCTTATACATTCCACTATCTGCATGTCTAATAAATATTATTTACCTGTTTTAATTGATGCCAATCTACTTTACATGGGTAGCAGAAGAGGGGTATTATAGCTGCCAGGGTTATTATCCCACGCTTTCTTTAATTGTTATTATTTTGGCCTCCACTGGGAGACTATTCCATTCATCCACCATCCTTTCTGTGAAGAAATATTCCTTGAGTCCACCTCTTTTAGCATCATATCATGACTGCTTATGCTAGAACTTAATTTCCATCTGAAAATGTTTGCTTCTTGTGCATTATTATACTTTCAAGCATATCATCATCACCATCATCATCATTTTTATTTATAAACTGCCTTACCTAAAGTGCTCAAAGCAGTTCACAACAATAGGAACATCAACATCACACATAACAATAAAAATGTACATTTGTATAAAATAACATAACATTTTAAAATTCCTCTCACTGCAGTGAACTTTTTCATCAGATCTCACTGCAGTGAACTTTTCATCAGATCTCCCTGCCTCCTTTCCCTCTTCTAGAGGTTTACATATTTAGGGTCCCGAACTCTCATTTCATTGGGCTTATGGTGCTTGCTCTGGCTTTATCAACATAATTAATTGTGGTTCTAAAACATAAGAAATTCCAAATTATAAAAAACTAGCACTGCTTGGATAGTCTGGTCACAACAGCCTGTATGTGTGTGTCTGTGTTGGGTGCCTGTGTTCTGCATGTGTATTGTGTTTGGCAGAACATATGTCTGTGTATGCCTGTCTATATATATATTAGAGATGTGAATCGGAACTGAAATCGTATCCGATTCTGGTTCCGATTCACATCTCTAATATATATGTGTGTGTGTCAGTGCCTGTGTATGTGGGGGCCTTTGCCTATGTGTGGGTGACTGTGCCTGTGTTGTGTGTGTGCATATGCTTGTGGGAGCCTGTGTGTACGCTTTTGTGAGCTTGTGTGCATCTTTGCATGCCTTGTGTGCATTTCTGTATGCTAGCTCGAGCTTGCATGTGCACTTGTGCAAACTTGCATGTGTCTGTGTCTCTCCCTATGTATGGGAGCATGAGAAACAGGGCTTTCCAGTGTGACTAACACAACTGACCGATACAAGCATTTTATATAGACAGATAGATAGATAGATCACAGATTTTATTTTCTTGTTCTGTAGATGAAAGAAAAGACGTTAACCCACAATAACAAGTTTTCAAAACATATTATAAAATTCTTCACATTAAAATCAGTTGGTGCTTTCTAAACAACAGAATCTCTCTCTCTATTTTATTTAGAGTCGTTAAAAAAGGTTTACCAAATTCTCACACTTTTCCGTCACTCTCAGGTTTCACTTTAGAATTAATAAACCTTTGTGTATTCTTTCTTTACAGATGATGCAACTCTGCTAACAGAGACGTAACCTTTCAACAACATTTGGTATTGGTTAAATTTCTTTAACATCACTTTCTCTTGTAACTTTCTCCTTTCTTAATTCCTAGGAACTTGTTATGATATGAACATAATCTGGAATTTTGAATTCCTAGATTAGATTAGTTTTACCAATTATTGTCCATATACAGTTGTTATTCCCTACTTTAGCACAACATTTCTTTTCTTAACATTTTTTTACCTTTTCCAGGTTCTTAAGAGAGAACTTGAGGGTCTGTTTACTAAAATGTGGCTTGCGGTTACACACATTATACTGCCTTATTAGTAAATAGGCCTTATTATAAATAATGGAAGTCATGGTAAGTAGTAGGTATATGCATTCATTTTAAATGAAATGGGAAATTTTAACGACATTTCCTTTTTGTTTCAATTTGTTTGATTTTGTTCGTTTCATTTAAAACAAGTTTTCACCATCACTGCTGCCAAACCCCCGCCAAGAAACATTCCCAGGTCCTCCTCCCCCTCCCCCCTCCACACACATTCCTGGACCCTCTTACTCTATGGCTGAAAATGTCTTCATGGGGCAGAAGCAATTCCCAGTCGTTTGTGCCCCCACTGCTACTACTATTGGAAACAGCATCAGCAAACTGTTGCCAGCACCATTGTTAATGTCTACCATGCAAAACAGTGCCAACTCTAACCCTGCCTACAGGACGCTGATGATATGTGCATAGTTTGATTGAGTTTCTCCTTTCTTTGGAATCCATTGGAAACAAAGTAGGTCTGTATTTTCCCCTTCCCTCAAGGTAGTTCTTTGGGAATATATTGTATGTCAGGATATAATTGTCATAAACAGCTACATAACACATGCAGCAAAGCCAGCCCTGCTGCTGATTCAGATCAAGTATGTTTCTGGTCAGGGATTTGAGCCATTATCTGATTCACTTTTTAAAAAGACTTTTTGGTCCTCATATATACTTCTGCATATTTTCAGGATGAATCATGATCCACTTTCATTAGAAATCTTCAGATCATGCACTGAACATTACCTGTAATTGTTTCAGTCTCCTGTGGTACTGGTGACATCTTCAGAGCTAATAGCATTTAACGGTGTTCCACTTTATTTCAATGTTTGTAGATGATAATGGTTTTACCCTACTTGACCTGGTTGCTAACTGTTTTTCTCCTGGGGAGGGGGGGGTGATTTTCTGAAAAAGAAAGATACTGGGTCGGGAAGTGATAGGGGTTTCTGCGGGGAGGGGGACGAGAGGGATGGGGTGGTGTCTGCACAGGCCTTCTTTCTCCCTCTCACCATCCTTGGCTTTCCTGCCTTCGGCCTCCTTCCAAAGCACCAGGCCATCCCCACAATCTCTTTTTCTCTCCTTCAAGCCCATCCCCTTTCCTCCACCTCATGCCCATGCCCATCACTCTCGCCCTCCATCCTGCTTCACTTTATTGCTGCTGCTGTAGCTGTTGACCCTTTCCCACTCTTCTGCTTTTTCCTGGGGTAGTGGAGATGCTGCATCCTGGGGGCCACAAAGCCTTCCTCTTCTTTCCCTTGGTAGCCCTGGAGTGGGAGTGGCAGCTCCAGGGCTGTCATCAGACCAGTTTTCCCTTTGAGGTATGAGAGGGCAGTTGTCATCAGCTGCCCACTCTTCAACATGTGCTTCACAAGCGGTGTCTGGCAGGCAACCAAAATGCTTCCAGGTTGGTAACCCATCATGACCTTGCATAAAATCATCACTGCTTCCTTCATTCCTCTTTTGTATCTGAAGGGTAGCGCAACTGTGCTCATTGCTCCTCTAAGTCCCTGATCTGGTGGGCTTTCAGGCTGCTGAAAAGTTGACTTTGCTCTGAAGAACATATCACACAGGCTTCCTAACTGCTGCATCAGTGAAAGTCAGCAGTTTATTCATTGCGTGCCACAAGTTCATTTATATGAATCAACATCTTTCCCAGGTCAGAAGTAACAGCTGTAGAGGTGGAAGAGATGGACATGGAGGAGGAAGCAGAAAAGGAGAAGAAGCTACTACAGCTACATCATTCAAGAGAGCTCATTTAGTATCCCACTACTTCAACTAAGAAGTACAGATGTGCATTTATTTCAAACAAATAGGCAATCAGAACCAAAATAGCCGATTTTGTTTCAGTTCAGTTTACCCAAAACAAATGTGCTTTCTCTAAAAATCCAAAGATTTTCAGGTGTGTTTGTTTTGGCAAAATGTTTGATATTAGCAAATAGCACGTATCATTTCCCAAGAACCCCCCCCAGAAAATGTAGTGCCCACCACTAACCAGAGCCAGAGCCTACCCAGCTGCGGCTGAGCCAAACCCAGCTGGGGGCATCCTTGGGTCCCTCTGAACCCCCTCCTCCTGCCCCCCGGAAATCAGCTGGAGCTGGGGACCTCCTCAGTCCCCACTTACCCTTTCCATGGGGATCTTGGTAGAAGAAAGGGGCAGGAACGATCCCCACTCATTCTTGACCTGCTGTGACTTGGCACCTGGCCTGAGAGTGGCACCAAAATGAGGTCAAAAAAGTTGCTGGTCTTAGGGCCGGCCAGTGCCATTTTGTTGTACAGCTGTTTAAACATATGGTCACACAAGAAAACGGTACCAACTGTGAGACCTGCACCATTTTGACGTCACTTTAGTGCCGCTCTCAGGTCAGGGCAGCATTTTTAAAGAGTCATGCTCCTGCTACTTTCTCCTACCAGGACCCCCATGAAAGGGGTAACTGGGGACTGGGGAGGTCTCCAGCCCCAGCTGATTTCTGGAAGGGGGATGGGAAAGGGGTTTAGAGAGGTCCTGGGAGACTCTGGCCTGGTGAATACCTAAAAAGCAGTACTGGTGCCGAGGGAGGCCCCATTTCAATTTTTTTTTTAACATTTATTTCAGTTCAGCAAACTGACCAAACTGAAATAAACATTAATATGCAGCGAGAAAATGAAGCCCCTCCCCAAAATGAAAAACAAACCGAAAAGAAAATATTTGGGCTGCATATCCCCCTCTGAAAGACGTGTTGCATGGAAATGTTATTATGACATAGCAGATGCCATTTTTAAATGTTAAGAGCGTTTGTGTTAATTAATTGTGCTATTGCCCTGCTATGTGCTTTATTGTCTTCGTTTTCAAGAACTCCTCTTGTTGAAGGTGCTCTGTAGTATCCGATGCAGAGGCAAAAAAAAGGCATCTTTTCAATGCTACCTTGCACTGGTTCAAGCGTATCTGAGCTGTCAGGCCACCCTAGGGCTAGAAAATGAAGTGCGGTTTCCTTGAATTCATAAAAAGCTGGGTTTAACCATTCGAGTTTGACCAGCTACCCCTTTATGATGAGGATGGCTCTTCATCAGTGATGACAGAGGTAGATTTTACATAGTTGCTTCGCACCTCTCCAAGCCGGCAGTGGCACTGTTTTGTCCTGTAATACACATTTTTGTGTACGTGTGTGTGGTTGCTGAGGATTTCCCCATTGAATTCCAGGAAGCTCGGGCCAAGAAGTGAATCAGGGAGCATGCAAATTAAGTGGGGGTGTGGAGATTTCCTCAGGGTGGGGCTTTTTAGTGCTCTTGCCCTTAGATTATGCTGATGTTACAGCCAGAGCATGCTCGGTGCAGTTCCCTGCCTTTTTCTATAGGGAAATGAGGCAGGCAAGAAATGTTCCTTTATATACCCAGTTTTACACAACTGTCCCCTTTTCAGCTTCCTGTTTGGCCTCTGGTCCATATAGATTAGCAATTAGTTTGACTCGTTAGCCTACCAGAAGAGTGACTGAAATCTGCTGCTTTGCTTAAATAGGATCAAATTTGTTAAAACACTCGAGGCTATCTACGCATTAGGAATACTCATCTTTAGCTCAAGAGATATGATGTTCAGGATTTGCAACATCTAGCTAGCATAATAAAGGCCACAACTTCTTCCTAAATGCGGAGAGTGATTAATCATTCTTTTAACCTCTGCAGACAAAAGGTATTTGACATCTGACCCTTAAACCTTTTCCACTTCACATCCCCTTCCCACAGTATTTAAAACTTGGTAATCTGGGGTGGTGGTGGTGGGGTCATTGTTTGGCTTCTATTTTTTTTTTTTTCGAAAGAGCAGAAACTATAATTGTTTTAGAAACTGAGAAGGGCTACAACTATAAACAAATTATTTCAGCTAGCATGAGACGATTCAGAGACGCACCTGCCCCCCCCCCCCCCAAGAATAATAGTCATTATTAATAATAGGCACATAGTAAAGTTTTATTTACTAATAATCTTATATTCCATCTCTTCCACTCAAACATTGCTCAGTTAGGACAAAAAAAAAAAAAGGAAATGTACCCTCAGCGTGAACATATTAACGAAAAAAATGCATTCTGTGCAAAAGTTACCAACATTCTGTCTAAAAATTATAACACCGACCATTTAGGCTTGATATTCAAAGCAACTAGCATGAATAATCAAACCCTGTTTTAAGTGTGCAGGTAGCATTTTGAAAACCAGTTAGAGGCACTGCCTGTAAAAGTGCACATGCACCTCGGTTTTGCGGGCAGTTTTATGTGCTCTGAGGAGAGGCGTTCTGAGGCTGCCGCTGGGGCAGAACTGGGATTGCCGACCATACCTCTTGCTTTTGAACAGTGTTGCCCGTAAGTTACTCTGGCGCAGGTGTAACTTTGTGCAAGGTGATTTGTAAGCCTGCTTGGCCAGTTTCCCACGGACTTTCAAAGTGTACTTGTGCGCACATGGGGAGGATTGTGGGAAAATATCAGCCCCGGAGGATTTTCTTCAAAACAGACCCACGGGTTATCTGTCTAACTCCCTTGTGTGCTTCCCCCCCCGCAGCAGATGCTTCAACAGCTCCCAGAAGCAGCCCAAGCCAACCCGTGGGCTGCATCATGTGACCTGGAGCTAAACTATCTCTAATGTGAATTTCACATTTTTCCCAAATAAGTAATGAAGTGCAGCACATGCTAGACCAGGGGTGAGCAAACTAAGATGCAGTCCCCCTTCCAGCTATTCAATTGGCTGGCCCCACTATTGTCCTCCACCCTACAAGTTTGTTTAAGATGGAATGGGCAGGAATGAGTCAGAGGAAGAAATAGTGAGTTTGGACTAGGAGGAAAGAAGACAAGCAGGTTCCGCCTGTGATTTCAGAAAGGAGGAGAGGATGGCAGGGGCCAGGGGAAGGGTGGATCCGAGGTGACAGGGTGATGCGCTCGGTATCTGTACCTCCATATCCATATCCGTTATGCAGGGCTAGTGCTCATGTGGCCCCCACCTTTCCTTGTTACGTTAGAGATGTGCATTTCTTTTCCAACAAATGGTTTATCAAAATGAAAAGGTCTATTTTTTTTTTTTTTTGTAAAAGGAATGAACTGAAAATAGATTTGGCTGATAATATTCCAAAAATTTTTAAAATTTTTGGTTCATTCCAAAAAATTGTAACAATTTAGAAAAATATACCAAAAAGGGGGTCTTTTTGGGCCCATACCAGTTCCTCCAGTCCCAGGAGACTCCAAGGCCCCTGAATTAAAACTGGAGTTGCAAGAGAAAGTGTCCCCAAGATTTATGGAGAGATCTGATCATTCCACTATGGTAAGTACTGTGTTCTGTATTCCAAAACTATAACTCAAATTCAGGATCTAGGTAAAGACTATTCATTTCCCCTATGTCGCCTTGTGCTATCTGTGCAGCAGGCAGTTTGTAATTGGTAGCGCCGGTTCTGTTTTCATAGTTTTCAAAATGTCCACTTCACAATGGGCCAGATTTTCGTACCTACGCACGGGCGTAGATTTGTGCCGCAACCCGGCGCGCACAAATCTACGCCTGATTTTATAACATGCGCGCGCACAGCCGCGCGCATGTTATAAAATCCGGGGTTGGCGAGCGCAAGGGGGTGCACACTTGTACACCTTGCGCGTGCCGAGCCCTAGGGGCGCCCCTTTCAATGTTCCCTTCCCCCCCCCCACACTTTCCCCTCCCTTCCCCTACCTAACCTGCCCCCCCAGTCCTACCTAAACCCCCTCCATACCTTTGTTTTTAAAGTTGCGCCTGCCTCTGGGCAGGCATAGGTTGCGTGCGCCGGCCAAGTGCCGGCGCACGATCCCCCGGCAAAGCCGCTGTGCCGGAGGCCTCGGTCCCGCCCCCGCCCCACCCCACCCACTCCCTACCCCTTTTATCAAGCCCCAGGACATACGCGCATCCTGGGGCTTGCGCGCTTCGCCTGGCCTATGCAAATTAGGCTTGGCGTGCGCAGGAGCAGGTACTCGCGGTTACACGCGTAACTCTTTTAAAATCCTCCCCAATGTCTCCAAAGCCTTGAAACCATCACTCAGAGATTGTGGGCAGGGTAAAGCCATGCACGTTCTGTATTTTGCATGATGGTTAGATCTGTCATTTTTGCTTTGATATAGTTTTATTAAGAGGATTAGGTTACTCCAAACACTATTAGAAGTGTCAGGCTTCAGTAAAGTTGCTGGAGCCACCACCTTCACAAAATCTTCTTAGTTGCACAACTTTGAAGATTATGACTAAATATAGACTTACATATGTTAACCAATTTATACTTTAATTGACTTTTTTTGGTGACCTTTGCATTTTCTTCTGATCATAATAATGTTCTCAAATTTTTCTTTCGTAATCGTTCTTTATTATACCATGGGCAAAATTTATGGATATATCCAGATATCACTAGGGCCACACAACTTCGTAGAAAAAAATTTCTCTCTATGTATTCCGAAGATATTTCTAAGGGGGGGTGTTTATTTGTTCTACGCTACCCTTGTAAGTGTAATATCAAGCTTTTTGATGTTAATTATTGCTTTTACGAACTGTCTCAACTTCGGGCACTCTAAGACTCGCACCCTTAATAGACATTAGGGGTGTGCATTCGTTTTGAACTTAAATGTAAAATGCAACTTATTTTTGTTTTTTAACTTAAAAAAGTGATGAGGCGAAAACGATCGGATTTCCAACGTATTCAACGTATTCAACATAGCTGGCCAAGCTGGCCAAAAGTTCCTTTTGGGTGCAACGAGGGTCCCGGAGCGAACGCGCGGGGAATCACGTGACGCGGCGTCACTCCGACGTGACGCCGACGTCACGTGCTCCTCGCAAAGGAGTTCAGAAATGGTGTCCTGACTCCCCGCTGGACCTCCAGGGAGTTTTGGTAAGTCTTGGGGGGGGGGGGATTAAGGAGGGTGAGGGGTTTAAATTTTTATTTGCACGTATGGACATAGACTCAACTTATGGAATTCTCCATATGTCCATATTGACCGAAATTGACCCCCCCCTTTCGACTTATGGACTTATGAACATAAACTTTTGCTCTGCATATCCCTAATAGACATTCTTATTGTCCGGCTATATGAAAAGTTATGCCAGCGATTTTCTTCTCAATATTCTTTTTTCTTTATTTCATGGTATAATATATTCACTTATTTTTCTTTGTTTTCCCCCATTTTCCTTTAACCTTAAGAGGATAGTTGATCCTTTACCTTTTTCTTAATGATTATAGTCTTTGTATATTTGTTATATACCTCATGTTACTGTCACAAGGTATTCTTGTGTTATACTGAAGTGTATAAAAATAAAATAAAAAAATGTTGACTTTTACTTTGAGCTTTATCATATATCATTGAAGAGCTTTCCCACTTTGAAAAGTGGAATATAAATCAAATAAATCATAAAATAAAACTGAATGCTGATATCTGTCCAGCTGTTTTCAAACATTTATGCCTAGGAAGATTTAAATGATACGTTGGCATATGTTTTCTTTTTTTTCTTTCTTGTGCTTTTAAGAATCATAGTCCTGGCTTAACCAAATATGGGCCGGATTTTTAAACATATGTGCGCGGGGTACATTTGTGCGCTGCCCGATTTATAACATGTGCACCTTGCACGCGCCAAGCCCTAGGGGAGCCCCGATGACTTTCCCCGTTCCCTCCGACCTTCCCCTCGCTTTCCCTCTCTAACCTGCCCCCCGCCCTACCTAAATTCCCCCCCCCCCCCCGGCCGGCTGCTGTGCCGGAGGCCTCTGTCCCTTCCCCGACCCCCGACCACCCCTGCCCCGCCCCTTTCACAAAGCCCCGGGACATTCGCGCATCCGGGGCTTTGTGCGCATCACCGGGCCTATGCAAAATAGGCTCGGCACGCACGTAACCCTTTTAAAATCCGCTCCTATGTGTTTAGAATGAATCCAGTTTCCTAGGCCATGGAGCAGTGTGCCATTACTCTGATGATCTTAGGTCTTTGGGCCAACTTGACAGGCCAATGTCAATGTGTTGTAGAGCAGCAGTTCCGGAATGGAAGGATGGGATCTACCAATGGGTGCAAACCCTTCTGTTCTTGTCATAATTAGATCTTCTTTCCAAAATCGATTTATTTTTTGGATTTTTTTTTTTTTTTACATTTTGTGAGAGAGAAGAGGTATATGCACTTATTTCCCTGTGTCTCTGCCTTCTTGTTAAAATCCAACTCCCTTGAGGCTACACTTTAGTTATTGTTAGTAGTGTAGCAGGGTGATAGAGGTGTGAACTGTTATAAAATTTGCAAGTTTTTCAACTTAGTTCAAGTGATCTCTGTGCATTTATCTGAAACAACATAGACAATATCAATTGACATTGTGTTGTCCATTTAGATTTTTGAAATGATGAGACAGAAAAAAACACATTTCATACTTTTCTATCGTTTTTTTGTATTCACTATTTGCAAATAATGCACACAGGTATCCCTAACAAACAGTGCAACCTGGGGTCCCCGAAGACCACCTGTCCCACCCTCCTGCTGCCCCTGGAGGCAACCATTTTCCGAGTAAAAATATTTTAAAAAATAAAATCCCTGTTACAGACCCACCCCACCCCTGGGGTGGGTCTGTAAAAAATAATCCCCCTGGGTGCCGGCTTTGCCACAGTCCACCATAGCTCATCCTCTCACCCACCATGGATTAATGAAATCTCCTTGGTGGTCTAATGGGGCACCAGCTGCCCTTTGCTTTTATCATGTGACAATGACTACTGGTGCCATTGGATATAACCTGTCACATGATGGGACAAAAGGCCAGTTGGTGCCATTTTAAAAATATGCAAAATTACTAACATCTGGGCCAATGTGGATATCTTGAAAACCAGACCTGTCAGTGGTCTTTGAGAATTAGAGTTGTGTTCCCAGGTTTATAGGGAAGACAGCACAACACCACTCTAATTTCACTACATATTCAGTTACAGTATTGTATTGGTGATTTACTTTCCTCCCTACCTCCATAGCATGACTAGAAGGCCAATGCACAAAATTGCAAATGGTTTTGCAAGTACATTTATGTGCATAAAAATGGCAAAACAGCATGTGCTATTGTAGTTGTGAAATTTAACGTGCTATTTTGCCATTTTAATGCGTGTAATTTTGCATTTACATAGTAACAGTAATAGGCAGCAGCAGAAGACTAAATAGTCCATCCAGTCTGCCCAACAAGCTGCATGTGATGGCAACTGCTGCTCTGTGCAGACCACCTCCAAGCCCTCTGTCAAGGGTAGCAACTGCTGCTCCATACAGGTTACCCCCAATTAGGGTTGCCAACTGGCTCCAGATTTTCAGGACAGATTGATCCCGTCCTGGTTTTACTCCCCTGCATGCAGGTATTTATAGGCTTGCTTTTCTTAGGGAATGCAATAGAGAAATCAGAATAAGTCCTAGCATACAATGTGGTAAAACTAGGATTGGATCAAACTGTCTTGAAAATCTGGAGCCAGTTGGCAACCCTACCCCCAATCTGTTAGGGTAGTAACTAACTGCTGCTCCATGCAGGTTTCCCAAAGCTTTATATTAAGAGTAGTAACTGCTGTTCCAGTTTCCCTAAGCCTTATCCTTCAAGAGACTAACTGCACAGTAGAATCTTATGGGTAGAGAAATCCCATGTGTATTGGGGAAGAGATAATAATAATAGGAGTATACTAATGTACACTTGGCTAAAATGATAGGATGGATGATGAAATTCTAAGAGAAATTAGGGAAGCTAACCAACAGCTCGATACAGTAACATTCATTTGAAGATTTCTCGTCTGTAACGAGCTCGCTGCGCACAATTCGGACGCGTAAGGCAAACCAGCGATACAGTCTCCAGTTTCGCGCATCCGTAGCGCTTCTTAAAACAGACGCGTAACCCTTCCCCACCCGGCATGTAAATGAACGAATTAGCTGTATAATGAAGGAATTAGCTATTCCCCTCCGATACCGTAAGGCGCGCTCAGGTTCTCTCATTAGTAACGCACTGTTTTGCCGCGGCCCTAACGTGTTAGTTTACCGCCTCCCCCTAGTAGGAGTTAGGACTGTGAGTCTAGTAACAAATCCATCGACACCGCTTAAGACACTCAAAAACAATAAAACACAATAAAAAAAAAAAGCGATACAGAGATGATCGAGAAAATGTAATGATGTGGGACACATAAAACCTGTCAGAAAAAAAATAAAAATTTTTAAATACCTGTCGGAGGGCCGCGTGGGTACAGGCGGCGGCGGCGGGAGCCGGGTGGTCGCGTGTTAAATCTAGGCCGCGGGGGGTGGGCGCCTGTTTCAGGCGGCAGCGGCAGTGGCGGCGGGGGGACACGCGTTAGTTCGAGACGGTCGGTGGGCGGCGGGTGGTCGAGTGTTAAATCTAGGCCGGGTCCGCACAGGCGCGCATTCATTCATCCAGGCGGAGGAGCCGGCGGCGAAAGCCGCCGGCTCCGCCTGAATGAATGCGCGCCTGTGCGACCCCTGCGATTCGGCACTCAAGGCAGTCACAGCATTCATTCACTGCCGGTGGGGGCTGCCTTGCAGCCCCCACCGGCAGTGAATGAATGCGCGCCTGTGCGACCCCTGCGATTCGGCGCTCAAGGCAGTCACATGCCGTGACGTCACGGCGCATTCATTCACTGCCGGTGAGGGGCTGCCCACCGGCTCCTCCGCATGGATGAATGAATGGGCGCCTGTGCGACCCGGCCTAGATTTAACACGCGACCACCCGCCGCCCACCGACCGTCTCGAACTAACGCGTGTCCCCCTGCCGCCGCTGCTGCTGCCGCCTGGAACAGGCGCCCACCCGCCCGCGGCCTAGATTTAACACGCGACCACCCGGCTCCTGCCGCCGCCGCCTGGACCCACGCAGCCCTCCGACAGGTATTAAATTTTATTTTTTTTTGAACACTCAGGTTTTTACATATTTTGGTATTTTTTTTTTTTCACTTCATGGTGCCTGTCATTTCAAATGTCATTTGAAATGACATTTGAAATGACAGGTACCAGCGCACCCTGGTTACTGTATAGGCGCTGTATTAAGCGCCTATACAGTAAAATGGGTTACGCGGGCATAACCCTTCCCTACCGCTTTAAAGCCGCGGCATGCATTTGCATGCGATTAGAGGAGAGTATCGGGGGAGTTAGTGAAGAGAACTGTGCGTGCGGGGAGGAAGGGTGCGCCTGACACTGCCGCACTGTTATTACCGCGGCCTTACAGGATCGACCTGCAAGTTGGCAGAGCAATAATCATGGGAGATTTCAATAACCCCAATATTGACTGGGTAAATGTAACATTAGGGCATTCTAGAGATAAAATTCCTGGATGAAATAAATGACTACTTAATGAAACAATTGGCTGAGGAATCGACAAGAGAGGGAGCTATTTTAGATCTAATTCTTAGTGGAATACAAGATTTGGTTAGAAAAGTAATGGTGGTGGGGCCACTTGACAATAGTGATCATAACATGGTCAGATTTTAACTAATGGCTGGAAGGGGTAGAATAAATAAATCTACAGCTCCAGCACTAAACTTTCAAAATGGAAACTTTGATAAAATGAGGAAAGTAGTTAGAAAAAAACTGAAAAGTGCAGCCTCAAAGGTTAAAAGTGTACAACAGGTGTAGACATTGTATAAAATATAATCTTAGAAGTGCAGTCCAGATGTAGTCCACACATTAAGAAAGGTGGAAGGAAGGCAAATGATTACTGGTTAAAAGGTGAGGAGAAACAGGCTATTTTATCCAAAAGAACTTCCTTCAAAAACTGGAAGAAGGATCCATCTGAAGAAAATAGGAAAAAGCATAAACACTGGCAAATTAAATGTAAAATCTTGATAAGACAGACTAAGAGAGATTTTTTTTAAAAAGTTGGCTATAGAGGCAAAAACTTTTAAAAATATATCTGAAGCAGGAAGCCTGTGAGGGAGTTGGTTGGACTGTTAGATAATTGAGGTTTAAAGTGGCACTTAGGGAAGATAGGGCCATTGCAGAAAGACTAAATTAATTCTTTGCTTCAATGTTTACTAATGAGGATGTTAGGGAGATACCCGTTCCAGAGACAGTTTTCAGGGATGATGATTCAGATGACCTAAACCAAATCATAGTGAACCTGGAAGATGTAATAGGCCAGATTGACAAACTGAAGAGTAACAAATCACCTGGACCAGACGGTATACACCCAGGGTTCTGAAAGAGCTAAAAAAATGAAATTTTAGACCAATTACTATTAATTTGTAACCTATCATTAAAATAGTTCATTACACTTAAGGACTGGAAGGTGGCCAATGTAACTCCAATATTTAAAAATATTTCAAGGGGTGATCCAGTAAACTATAGACCGGTGATTTTAGTGCCGGGAAAAATTATGGAAACTATTCACATCACAGAACATCACAGAACATATAGATAGACATGCTTTAATTGGATACAGCCAGCATGTATTTACCCAAGGGAAGTCTTGCCTCACAAATCTGCTATCATTTTTTGAAGGGCTTAATAAACATGTGGATAAAGCTGAACCAAGGATATAGTGCATTTGGATTTTCAGAAGGCATTTGACAAAGTCAATCATGAGAAGCTTTTAAGAAAACTAAAAAGACATAGGATAGGAGGCAATGTCCTTCTGTGGATTGTATACTGGTTAAAAGACAGGAAACAGAGAATAGGATTAAATGGTTAATTTTCTCAATGGAAAAATTAAATAGTGGAGTGCCTCAGGATCTGTACTTGCTTTTTAATACATTTATAAATGATATGGAAAGGGTTTCAGTGAATGAGGTGATCAAATTTGTAGATGACACAAATTATTCAGAGTAGTTAAATCACAAGTGGATTGATAAAAATTGCAGTAGGACCTTGCGAGTAGGACTGCCAACTGACTCCAAATTTTCAGGACAGGTTGATCCAGTCCTGGTTTTACCCTAATACATGCTGGGACTTATTCTGAGTTCCCTATTGTATTCCCTAAAAAAAAGCACGACTATAAGTACCTACATGCAGGGGAGTAAAACCATGACTGGATCAACCTGTCCTGAAAAACTGGAGCCAGTTGGCAACCATACTTGTGAGACTGGAAGAATGGGCATCCAAATGACAGATGAAATTTAATGTGTATGAGTGCAAGGTGGTGCATATAGGAAAAAATAACCCTTGCTAGTTACACGATGTTAGGTTCCATATTTGGAATTACCACTCAGGAAAAAGATCTAGGAGTGGATAATACATTGAATTATTGGCTTAGAGTACCATGGTTGTCAAAAAAGCAAACAGAATGTTAGGAATTATTAGGATGGGAATGGTGAATAAAACAGAGACTGTCATAATGCCTCTGTATCGCTCCATAATGAGTCCATACCTTGAATACTGTATGCAGTTCTGCTCATCCCATCTCAAAAAAGATATAGTTGCACTGGAGAAGGTAAAAAAAAGAGTGACCAAAATGATAAAGGGCATGGAACGACTTCCCTATGAAGAAAGGCTAACGACTTTAGGGCTGTTCAGCTTGGAGAAGACACAGCTAAGAGGGGATAGGATAGAGGTCTATAAATCATGAAAGGACTTGAATGGGTAAATGTGAATCAGTTATTTACTCTTTCAGACAATACAAGGATTAGGGGGCATCCATGAAGTTAATAAGTACCACATTTAAAACAAATCATAGAAATTTTTATTTCACTCAATGTACAATTAAGCTCTGGAATTTATTGCCAGAGTATGTGGTTAAGGAAGTGAGTATAGCTGGGTTTAAAAAAGGTTTGGATAAGTTCCTGGGGAAGAAGTCTATGAACTGCTATTCATCAGTAAGAAATAGTAGCTTGAGATCTATTTAATGTTTGGGTACATTAAATACATTAAATACATTAAGTACATCCCCAGTTCTCCAAACTTCGAAACCCTACTAGACTTGCTCTCAAGTCTTAATTTTACCCCCCAAGTAAACCACCCCACACATAAAGCAGGTCACGCCCTTGACTTGATTTTTACCAACAGTTTCTTCACAGACACCTCTATTTTATACACCCCAGTTCCCTGGTCAGATCACTATCTTCTATCTTGCAAGTCTCAATTGAACTACAACCTTCCTTCTAACGACAATAACAAACAAAAAATCTTCAAATACCGTCCTCCCTTTCAAACTAATCTCCTCCTTCATGAGCTGGGACATCAACTAGTGAATCTTGATCTATCAAACATAAACAACGCTATTCAATCCTGGTCTTTATACTGAAAAAACTGCCAATATCGTTAACCCAGAGAAAATCAAACGTCTGAAGAACAAAAAAGAAAATCAAAACCCTTGGTACAACTCCACTCTAAAAAACATGAAAATTGCTCTCAGGAAAATTGAAAAAGAATGGCAAAAAAACAAGCTCCCCTTAACACTACGAAGTACCGTACTCAACTAGCTGCATATAAAAAATCTATCCAAAACACAAAACGGGACTACTATGGTAAAAAAATAATAAACTCCACTAATAAATCAAAATCCTTGTTCAACATTGTAAACAACCTCATCACAGATAACGGCATCTCTACTGTTTCTGTCTCCAAAAAAAACCTAAGCCAAGACTTAGCTATCTTTTTCAATGACAAAATCTCCAAAATCATAGATTCCCTCAACTCTACATCAAACTTGCCTTTGCAAATGCAAACCTCAACAAATAACATCTCTCCCTGGTTCGAATTCAGACACATATCCATTTTGGAAACTGAAAAAATGATTTAAAAAATCAACCCTGCACGACATGATTTAGACTCCATTCCCACTCGAGTTCTTAAGGAAATTGCTCATCCTTTAGCCCCAACAATTGCAGCAATCATCAACAAATCCCTAGATGAAGGTGAGCTACCTCCCATGCTTAAAATTGCCACTATCACACCTCTTTAAAGAAAAAATACCTCAACCCTGACGACCTTAACAATTACCGCCCAATTTCTAACCTACCCTTCTTTGCCAAATTGACTGAGAAGGCGGTACTGAAACAACTCAATGATCATTTGGATGACAACAAAATCCTTTACCCCACCCAATTTGGTTTTAGAAAAAACCACAGCACTGAAACCCTCCTACTCAACCTTTCCAATACAATTCTAAGAGGTCTTGACAACAAAAAAGGATATTTACTGATTCTTCTAGACCTTTCCAGCCTTCGATACGGTGGACCACAATTTGCTTATTTCTAGTCTGGAAACCATGGTCTCGCTGAAAAAACCCTAAGTTGGTTTTCATCCTTCCTGAAAAATAGATTTTTCAGAGTCTTAACTCTTCTTCAAATGCCATCCCCCTCAATACTGGTGTACCACAAGGATCAGCTCTCTCCCATTCTGTTTAACATTACCTTATTCCGCTATGCCATCTCCTATCCAAACTTGATTACCTATTACATGTACGCCGATGATATTCAAATTCTCATTCCAATTTCCTCCTCCATTGAAGATTCTATGTCCAGTGCTGCCTCACTCCTTGATTCAATCAGAAAATGTTACTCCAGCTCAAATTATGCTTAAATGAACAAAACCGAATGCATTCTAATCGCCAGAAATAATGTCAGACCAAAATTATCCCACCTTTCCAATTTGACAATACCACCATCCAACTCAAAGACAACGTTAAAGACTTGGGCTTCTGGATTGATAGCGATCTAAACTATAAAATACACATCTCTTCAAAAATAAAAGAAGGATTTCACAAATTACATGTAATCAAACACCTAAAACCTCTGCTTCACCCCCATGATTTCAAAACCGTCCTTCAAACCCTAATCTTCTCTGGTCTGGACTATTGCAATTCTCTACTAATTGGCTTACCTAAATCATCCCTAAGACCCTTACAACTTCTTCAGAATGCTGCTGCCAGAGTTCTGACGGGTAAAAGAAAATTTGATCATATCTCACCCGTACTCAAGCAATTACAATGGCTCTCAATTGAACAAAGAATCGAATTTAAGATCCTTCAACTTTACAGAAAGCAATATACAAAGCAGACTACACCGCACTTGATGACATCATTCATATCCAGTACTCTCCACGCACAACAAGATCAACTAGTAAACTACAGCTAGTGATTCCATCACTCCCTTGCTAAACTCTCGGCCCAAAAATTATGGAACTCCTTACCTCAGTTCCTCACCTCCAAGAAAACCCAAAATCTTTTAAGAAGAACTAAAAGCCTGGCTACTCTGCCAATCTCATACTGACAGCCTGCACAACAATCTCAAAACTTAATCCCACAGCTTCCCATATTTTGTCATTTATTCCCCCTCTGTCTAATCTTCCTGTTTCCTAAGATATCTAAGTCTATTTTTCATTATACTTGAACTCAGTCTATTTAATGTACCTATCCTTTGGTACATCTTATCTGGTTTATGCTCAATGTGCTTATCCTTTGGGATATCTTGCCTTGTTCATATGTTTGACATGACAGTTCTCAGATTGTTAATTGTTGTTTTTTCTTCAATGTTCAATAGTTTTATGTAACATGTTGTTATAATTTGTAAACCGGAGTGAAGGCTACTCTGCTCTACCTCGGTATATAAAAATGCTAAATAAATAAAATAAATAAATAAAATAAATACATGCCCCTTCAAAAAAATGTAGATTTGTGAAGCAAGAGAGGCAAGACTTCCTTGGGTAAATCCATGCTGGCTGTGTCCATTAAACCATGTCTATCTAAATGTTCTGTGATTTTTATTCTTTATAAAACAGTTTCCATGATTATTCCCAGCACTGGGCTCACTGGTCTATAGTTTCCTGGATCGCGCCTGGAGTCCTTTTTAAATATCTGGGTTACATTGGCCACCTTCCAGTCTTTAGGTACAATGGATAATTTTAATGATAGATTACAAATTAATTGTAATAGGTCTGAAATTTAATTTTGTAGTTCTTTCAGAACCCTAGGGAGTATACCATCTGGTCCAGGTGATTTATTACTCTTCACCTTGTCAATCTGGCCTACTACATCTTCCAGGCTCACTGTGATTTGATTCAGTTCATCTGAATCATCCCCCTTGAAAACCGTCTCCGAAACAGATATCTCCCCAACATCCTCTTCAGTAAATACAGAAGCAAAGATTTCATTTAGTCTTTCCATGATGGCCTTATCTTCCCTCGCAGGCTTTCTGCTTTGGATATATTTTAAATAGTTTGTATTATGAATTTTTGCCTCTACGGCCAACTTCTTTTCAAATTATCTTTTAGCCTGTCTTATCAATGTCTTACATTTAACTTGTTAATGCTTATGCTGTATCTTATTTTCTTCTGAAGGATCCTTCTTACAATTTTTGAATGAAGATCTTTTGGCTAAAAAAGTCTCTTTCATTTCACTTTTTAACCATGCCGGCAATCCAAACCAAGAGGGCCAGGACAGCAGCTAAAGATCATGCCTGGATTTCAAGTGAGAGGAAGAGTGAGGAGCTAAAAGCTCCCCAGGGTTTCAATAGAGAGCAAGAAATGTCCCCAAGATCTCAAAGCAATGTGGTTGGAAAGATGGAGATTCCCCCTGGATCTCAAAGAAGGCAATTCATGCATTTTGGTGAGGAGGTTTTGAGGAAGAGATTTGTGAGAAGTCTTTTTGGATTTTGACTGGCCAGTGCCTGAGGGAAGGGCAAATGCCCGGTATCTGAGAGGACTGGAATCAGAGATCTTTTCCCATTCGACCAGTTAACAGTTTGGGTAAAGAGAAGGAAGCCAATAACTTAAAAGACTTGTAATTTTTGAGGGTTTAGATTACAGTTGAAGAGTTATACTTTTTTGAATTCTGTTTGGTTATTTTTGCTTGGGGATATTTTTCTTCTTCCAGCCCAGTTCATGCCAGAATTGAAACTATATTCTCGTTATCCCACTATCACTGGTGAGGGTTTTTTCAATCAGGATGAAGGTGCAAAAGCAGGAAGGGAAGTGAATAGAAGAAGGAAGGACAGAGAGACCATTTGCTTTTTATTGATCATTGGATGTATGTTGATTCTTATTGTTGTCATTTTGAATTGGATCTTCTTCTTTAAGTTACAGTACAGACTATCTTTTATTTGAACACCAACTATGGACTCCAGTTCTTTGAGTGTTCCATTTGTGGACTTAATAGGGGATAATTGACCCTTTTGTGACTCCTGGTTTCTTCCTGTTTTGCTAATTTTGGCTTCACTATCTGGCACCTCCTTGAACTGTTTGATCTAGAGTGTGAAGTGGTCATGGAGATAGTGATCAGCAGCATCAGGGGCCCCAGAAGAAAAATCTTCCTCCCTGTCTGGACCTGAACCTGGACCCGTAGCACCCGCAGTAGAGGATAAAGCACCGAAACATGGGATCTGCTACACATACAATTTAAATGAGCCATCACTGTCAGATAAAACTTTGCATGGCCAGTTCATTTCTGTGAGATCCCTCACAGGTTAGTACATTGGCCCCTAGATCTGAAAAAAACTACAGATGGTATGATCCAGATTTCAAATTGTCCTTTTGGCATCGGAAACTGGTATCGGAAATGTATGAACATTTCATGGGGCCTAGCTTTCTTCTTTGAACACAGGCAATAACCAATAGGAAACTAGGTTAAAAATGGTGGTCAAATCTTTATGGATGGGGCCATAATGACTTCATGGGCAAGTGTTTGTGGTTTAAAGAACATTTCTAGTCTCTTTGATAAGACAGGCTACAGGGAAAGATCAAAACAAAACAAAATAAAACCTACCCTGAGCATTGACATTTTCAAAAGATAAGACTGGAACAGAGTGTGCAGAGACAGAAAGACAAATGATAGGGAAAAAGGTCAGAGTTAATAAAAAAAAAAAAGATTAGAAAGAAAGAATATAAATTAAGAAAACAAAAAAAAAGGAAAGAGAAAAAAGAAAGCCAAGGAAGAAAAGAGGTAAAAAAAAAAAAGGGGGGGGGATGGAAAGGTAACACCAACTCCTCTGAGGACTCAAGAGAACGAACAACAGACCCTACCAGTCGTTCGCTTCCTTGTGCTGACCAGGGCTTGCCGCTTACCTGTTTCATCCTGCCTGACTCCAGGAAGTGCTGCTCGGCTCACTTTTCAACAATGCTCTCATCCTCATTTGCAATTTACTACAGACAGTGTATAATTTATGGCAATTAACCCTCTCCAACGTGCCCCCTTTAAAAACTGAAGAGGTACATGAAACCTGAAAGCTAGCCAGCCTCACCTGCCTGCTGCAGTCAGCTGGCAGGAGCCGCAGAACAAGGTATGCTTGACAAGACTGGAAAGAGAAAATGCCGAGCACAGATGCGAATGCATGCTGACAAGCTAGTCAAGCAGAAGAGGCACATAATTGTTGTGGATGTATGCCTTTATTGTTAATGCATATATACAATATCACAACAAAAGAATATTGAGGAAAAGGGTAATAGGGAACAGGAGCTGTCATTCTGGTGAAGACCTGTGATAGAATGTTTTTACTTTACCAATCATTCAAATTGATTTCTGGACTTCATTTTTGCTTCACCGATAAGCTCTTTGTGGAAGAATTTTACAGTAGATAAAGGGCCCTTTCGGCAGTGGGTTCCCTGAATGTTTGGCTCAGCCAAAAAAAATATATATATATATGTGACCAGTTTCTACCAGGCAACTACTGAGGAAGAGGTGAAGGCGCACTTCAACATTTCTATAAGAGTTGTGAAAGATGGTTAAGGTGCAAAGTCCTGAGGTATTTTCCATGGACTGTGGCCACGGGGAAAGTCTGAGGGTACGTTCCCTTTGAAAATTACCGAAGGAAAAAGTTCCCTGCTTTTTCTGTGGACACTTTTCCCTGAAAACGATGCGTGTGGTTTCAAATGTTCAAAACTATGTGCTCTCTCGACTCTCCCAACCTAGCCCCGCCTCTGATCCCACCTACCTTTCCTGTGGGTAAAAGGAGGCATGCTGTTAATCCCTGGGCATGCTTTTGTCTGCATACTGGATGGGCTTTTTTTCAGAATGACCTATCTAGCTAGATAAACAGCGCTCCTTATGTAATGTTTAGGGGTCTGCTGGAGGTGGTGCTGGTGGTGGTGGCACAAAAAAAAATACAGGAATTCAAGAAAGCATGGGGCAAGCACAGACGAGATGGAGAAACATGGATGAGGCTGGATCTCAGTTAGGGTCAAAGATACTGCCATAGCAGAGGGAAACGAGCAGACTAGAGGAGGCCTTGCAATGCTTATCTGCCACCCTAGTTGACGTTTCTTCCTTTGCACTTCACGGGGAGCATAGCTGCAACCTCGAACCTTGTGCTTAATTTTCAAAGGGAAAGTATGCAAGTATTTTCCCTTTGAAAACTCTCCACATATAAAAAAGAAAGTGCCCAGAGACTTTGCAGTTACCTTTTGTATAGATGAAATTTTCTGTGCGAAATAAAACAACGTAGATTTCCAAATGCAATCCGCACGCACACTGTATTCCTCCTTCAACCTGTCAGCCTGGTTAAAAGTGCATGAGCCAGGGACAGCGATGCTTTCTTTTAGCCGGATTGAGGGAGGAAAATGCGCAAATAGCTTTGAAAATTGCCTGCTCCATGGAAACCTTTGTAAGAGGCCCCTTTTTTTTTTTTTTTAATGAATTACGGCATTTAATCTGACTGAGCTGCCGAATGACCCAGTTTCTAGGAGGAGACTTTACTCTTCCTGATATGTTTTGGTACCTGATTTCCGATGGGAAGACAAGACAATGCTTTGGGGATGCAAGCTAAAATACTAGAAAAGTCCTTGGGCTTGCAGAAACTGGGTCGGTTGATGGTTCTGCTTTCACTCCCTATCAGGTAAATTCCGGAATTCATGACCTGCTTGATTGATTGATTTAAAATAGTTTCTTACCCACTCTGTCATATTTCATAACATCAGACATAACAGAGAAACATCCTGCAAATCATTTTAGTGGGTAACTAAAAATAGTTCCAGATTCTCTCAAGGGCATTCTGTGTGTCGTGATCGAGCAACAATTCAGCTCGTGGACACTGGGGCAAACGGAAATGTTTTGAATTTGTTCTTAAAGGAACTCCAACAGGATTCAGCCCTTGCATCATTTGGGAGGGATTTCCAATTTATCGGACCTGCGATTGCAAATGCTCTTTCTTGTCTCACATAAGTGCCTGTGACCAGGAGCTAGAAGGCAGGCCTCTTCCCAGGTTGAAACTACAGTGCCTGTAATGTTTCAGCAGGGGGTCACGCTGGCAGTGGCAATTATTTCTTTTCCTGGAACCTGAAGGTGCTATCTCTGTGATACACCAATATCTAAGACCCAATCGTGTGCTTTATGGCTAAACTACAAGAAGCAAGAGTTTATCATTTTTTTCTAGGTTCACTTAATGAGTATAATTTTATAATGGCTCACATAGGACTAATGTCTGCATGTAGAAAGTCTTTAGACCAAATTTTTAAAGCAGACGTGCATGTTTGCTATGAAAATAAGCATGTAAACGTGAAACACAGCATGGCTTACAAGCACACATTTACAGCCAGCTTATTAGCAGGTGGAAATGCTTGTGATGAGATTCCCTTGCACGCTTTTGAAAATCAAAGATATGCAATGCAAATGCTATCCCTCCCTCGACTCTGCCCCTCCCCCCGAATGCATCTTTTTAAGGAATGGAAAAGTAGGCAAAGAACTGCTTCGTGCACACCTTTACACACCTGACCCCAGGGCAATGTTCTAAAAACGTATTTCCGGTCAGGAAACCACATTTTATATCCATAAGTGCTTTTGAAAATGAGGTTCAAAATGTATTTGAAATATTCCCAATCATGTCAAACAGGGAAAAAGTTGAGGATTGAATTTCTCAAATATGCAAAAAAGCAAGAACCTGCCTACTCCTGAATGCTTCACCCTTATCTTCAGGACGGTCTATTTTTCTGCCTTTTAATCTAATCATTTCAGACTGGTGTCATGAATTTTAGGTTGACAAATTGAGATACAACTAATGGAGGTTGCTTCGAACAGTGTTTTCAAGTTTGTCCTTGAATATCCTCCTGGCTGTCTGCTTTTCAGGGTATCCAGAATGAAAATGTACGAGATAGATTTGCATGCAGGGGTATTAGACACCCTAGGATGGGGTGGCCAACTCAGGTCCTTGAGAGACACATTCAGGATATCCACAATGAATATGCATGAGATAGATTTGCATTCAATGGAGGCAGTGCATGCAAATCTATCTCATGCATACTCATTGTGGATATCCTGAAAACCTGGCCTGTTTGTGTTTCTCGAGGCTCGGAGTTGGCCACTCCTGCCTTAGGAGAAGCTTCAAGCTTGCTCCCACTCTCCGTCCCCCTCGAGATTTTGATAATTAACTACCATTATGATCCATTCCACCAACCCTCCCAGTATGATCATGTAAAAACACATAGGGGCCGATGCAATAAATGAGCACAGAAAATGGCACTCGGTGTTGAGCGCCCGCTTTCCTAATGCGTGCCCAGCCACCTCTCCTGGGCCTGCAATTGAATATTTAAATGAGGGGTCACATTGCCAAGGAGGAGCTAGGGACAAAAGCACGACCCTAGCACTTCCTAGGCAGCAGGTGCCCAGGAGAGATGGCTGTCAGCAGGTTAGGAAAACAGATGCTCAATTTTACGAGTGTCCATTTTCCTAACCTGTGCAGACACCAGTTAGGAAAATGGATGCTCATTAATTGAGTGTCCGTTTCCCTAATCTGACTGCCAGCACTTTTTTTTTTTACCTTTTGGTTCCTCTGACTTAATATCGCCACAATATTAAGTCAGAGGATGTACAGAAAAGCAGTATTTTCTGCTTTTCTGTACACTTTTTTGGGCTGCTCAGAAATTAATGCCTGCTCTGTGCAGGCGTTAGTTTCTGAGCATAAAAATGTGCAGGTCAGATGCACATATTGGGGCAGGTTTTCAAAGGGTTACACGCTTAACTTACGCACATAACCCCGAGAAAGTGCCCCTGCATGCATGCGCTGAGCCTATTTTGCATAAGCTCGGCGATGTGCGCATGTCCCGTGGCTTTGAAAAAGGGGCGGGAAGGGACGGGGGCGTGGGTGGGGCGCCGGTCCAGGGGTGGTCCGGGGGCGGGACCGAGGTCTCTGGCACGGCGGCCATGCCAGAGGATCGCGCGCCGGCAACTGGCCGGTGCACGCAAGTTACGCCTGCCAGAGGTAGGCGTAACTAAGATAACAAAGGTAGGGCTGGGGGCGGGTTAGATAGGGGAAGGGTGGGGAAGGTGGGGGAGAGTGGAGGGAACGGGGAAAGCCATCGGGGCTTCCCTAGGGCTCGGCACGCGCAAGGTGCACAAGTGTGCACCCCCTTGCGCTTGCCGACCCAGGATTTTAGAACATGCGCGCGGCTGCGCACACGTTATAAAATCGGGCGTAGATTTGTGCGCGCCAGGTTGCTTGCACAAATCTACGCCCGTGTGCCTGTTACAAAATCTGGCCCTTTGTTTTTAGATCTGGGGAGATGACTAACAGCCTCAATATGCTTTTGCATGTGATGAGCACTATTAGTTTCATGGAGGGGGAGGTTGGAATCATGTTTTGGACGCTCTAATCACTTTATAGCATAAAGGGCTGTAGACGTGCATCCAAATCGCGCGTCCAACCATGGGTTAAACAGTGCGCTCAGCTGAGTGCACTGTTTTGCATTGGCCCCATAACTGGGTATCATACATTTAAATACTCGCTACGACCAAAGACAGAGCCTTTTCGACAGCAGGCCCTTCCATCTGGAACAGTATCCCATCAAACCTCAGACTGGAGCCATGCCTATTAACTTTCAGGAAAAATCTTAAAACCTGGCTCTTTCTCCAAGCCTTCCCTGAACCACCAGACAATCACTAGCTGGCCTTCTTTCTTACCCAGTCTGTCACTCCGTTTCTCAAAGAAAAAAATAAATGGACTCTTAGACTTCAGATTAAAGCACCGTCTTAAGTTTGTAACTTGTACACTCTACGGTAAAACTACTTTACTGGCCTTTTCTTCTTTCCAGCTTGTTGCAAGCTTCCAAGTTCTCGCCCCCTTTTGATTGTAACTTTGACTTATTCCTGCTTTGGTTATCTTTCGTTTACGTGAATTTGTTACTCTAGTTTTTCCCTTTGTTAAACTGTAAACCGATCCGATATGGTAATCTACTATGAAGGTCGGTATATAAAATTGTTAAATAATAATAATAATATTACACTTTGTTATATATATTTACAATTGTAAAATATGTTGCAGAAATTACGTCACTGATGAATACATAATCTGTAATGTTGGGGTTGAAAATGCAAAAAAAACCAAACCCCAACAAAAACAAAAAATGCAAACTTTTACAAAAGAAATCCATACTGCATTGACTGAACTATCTGGCTAGGCAGAACTCAGATGCTACCCATGACTACTCAGTTTACAAAACAAAAATTCAGTTTGTTGTCACCTCCATAACAGTGACACAAACTCCTTCTAATACCAGGCAATGTTGGTATTGCAGAAGTGAACCCTTTGGCCACAGTGGAGTTGGCACAACCCACAGGGAGGAGGCCTGCAGGTCCGCACCATTGGCAGGTGGAGCTGGCCGGAACAGAAGCCCAACTGGAGCTTCAATACCAGCCCTCGTTCCCCTTAGGTTGAGCCCTTGGGTGCTGGGGCCAGCTGGACATAGGCGCGATCCTCTGTGGAGGTGAAGATCTGTCGCATAGAAGAGATTGCAGGCCAGCACAGCGAAGAAAGTGGAGTCAGGACAAGCAGCAGTTGGGCCAGGCAGCAGGCAAACAGAGTCAGGTTCAGGCTGTGGTCAGAGGCAGGGAGGAGTTCATTGAGGTCGTGGTTCAGGCCGTAGTCATGGCAGGCAATCAGAAGTCTGATCCAAGGTCAAAGCCAGAAGTCAAATCTGTTGAGACGAGGTACAAAGAGGAAGAAGAGGACGATGGACCACAGGACAAAAGATGAGATGCTGAAGACAGACAAAGGGCAGACTGACCACAAGGAAAGAACTCAGAAGACAAACAGGACTGCCAAGGAACCAGGAACAGGACACAGGAACTCAGGAACAATACACAGTGAAATCAGGAACCAGGAAGCAAGGAGCAGGAAACAAGAATGAGGAGGCAAAGCACTTCTCCAAATGGAGTCGACCTATTGCCGAGGTCCAGAACATCAGCAAAAGTGGATAATTAAAGGCCCAGGGCAATGACCTCATCAGGAGGGGCCTCAGGGCTTTTCCCGTCATGGGCCCTTTAAATTTAGAGCAGGGATGCATGTGTAATCCTAAGGAGGACGTGCCGCCTTGAGCCCTATGGGCGGCGTCTCAGCTGCGAGCCTTGGCAGCCTGAGACCGGAGAGGGAGATGGCATTCCTGCTGTGGGTGGCGGCGTGGTCTTGAAGAAGGCCCTCTTCGCGCTGGGATGTGGCGCATTTGTACAAGCTGAACTGGAGGTGAGAGCGGTGGTCTGAGGGGATAGCCCATGGACCACTGACTGTAAAAGTACCCCCTCTTAAGCCCCCCTCCAGAGACTTGAGTTTACAGCAGTACCGGCCATGAAGATTCCTTCGGACCCCTAGAGATCTCTTGGTTTGGGGTAGGTTCTACAACCAAACAATTGGTTTTGTCCTCTAGTTCATGGACTGAACCTGAGCTACAGGTGAAGGGATGCTCACTTCTGGATTACTTTGACAGAGAACAGGCCCCAATATTGGGGTGAAGATAACTTTTCCTTCTCAGAGTCCAGACAGACACAATCAAATAGAAATAAAGGTTTCTTTTCTCCCTCTTGATGCAGAAGAAACTAATGAATCAAATCTTTTCATAGCCCGGTTGTGTTGCTTTTCCAGGTTTTCATGTTCTGATCTCTCT